>NC_070647.1:9787046-10109046 GCF_947347685.1 Pleuronectes platessa
TTGTTGTGTGTCTGTCGTGTCTTCCAGTATCACAGTCCTTCAGAGGCATGAAGCTGGGAATTGACGTGAACCGTCACAAGGAAATCATAGTGAAGGCCATCTCTGCTCTCCTGCTGCTGCTCCTTAAGCACTTAAAACATAACCATATCTATCAGGTAACAGACACACACACACACATATAATCGTGCACAATACACACCTACAGGCAGCTCAAATTAACATCTATTTCTCTCCATCCGTCACACATGCACAAATGACCCTGCACCTCCCCCAGTGCCACCTACACCGTCCTCCACCTGATTATCCGGTCAAGCGTTCCCATTTTCCTCCTCCTTTCATCTTTGTCTCCTCGCCCACCTTTGGGACCCACAGCCCCCCACATGCCAGCCTCCATCTCAGACTGACAGTCGGAGCTCTGTTCATCTCAATGACCACAAAAAAGAAATTGAAAGAGAGAATATGGATGAAAAACTGCTCCTAATTAAAATAATATAATATAATTTAGGGTTTATATATATATAACTTTGGTTTAATTTGTATTTATTTCTGCAGCGCTTTCATCCAATCGCTTGCAGATATTTTCTGTTGCTAGGAAGGGACATTCCACCACTGTGTTGTAATTGGCTGCTCCTCACAGTTATGGTTGTGGCGCCCTCTGATGCCACAAAAGAGATTACACTAGCAGAATGCGGCTGATGTGGGGAGTCGTATCGATTCGTCTTATTTGATCACCACAAAAACATTGTATTGTAACAATGGACAAATCGTTGTACTCATTAAAATAAAGCAGAATCTAGCACATTTTCAACGACCACTCAATAAAATACTGAACTATGAGCTGATGAGTTCAGCAGCAGAGTCGCTCCTGTTTTTCATCTTTGTAAATCTCCTTCTGTGAAGTGAAGGACTTTCCATCATGATAAAAACCCACTGGTTCTTGACCTGTTCTCCACACAGCAAACTCATCAATGGCTTATTGGTTATAGGTTCATCATATTCATCTGTCCTTTTCTATTACATCTCAAAAGTGGCATATGAATTTAACATGAAATAATTTTCTATACGGCCAAATGATAAAAAAAAATCAGTCTAGTGAGTTTCTTCTTTGTGTGAATTTATCAAAAAAGTGCAATACAAATAAAGCTCATCATATTATTATTATAATTATTATTGTTTTCAGTTGTTGCTCTTTTCCACTCTGTCAGACTGTCTAACTCTACCACACTGACGCCTTCTCTGTTTCTGCAGTTTGAGATCGTCTCCCAGCACCTGGTGTTCGCCAACTGTATCCCACTCATCCTCAAGTTCTTCAACCAGAACATCATGTCCTATATCAGTGCCAAAAACAGGTAGGATTCTGTTCTCTTTCCCTCTTGAAACTGGTGACGTCTCTGAATAGCACATTTTATCTCTTTATATCCCACAGAAAAGAGCAAAACTGAGGCGAGAATTGGACACTTTGTTTTTGTGTGTTTTCAATTCAGCATCTGTGTGCTGGACTTTCCTAACTGTGTGGTCCATGAGATGCCTGAGCTCACAGCTGAGAGCCTTGTGAGTCACATGACACATCCTAACTGCATAAAGGTCAAGTATGAATATGCCCTTCCAGAACTTACTATGACCTGAGTCTGCGTGTTCTTTCAGGAAGCAGGAGACAGCAACCAATTCTGCTGGAGGAACCTGTTCTCGTGCATCAACCTGCTGAGGATCCTGAACAAACTGACCAAGTGGAAACACTCCAGGACCATGGTGAGCAAATCTGAATCACAACAGAGTCCGGAGATGTGTCTTAAAATCTAAATTTCTAAATTCATGAATCTATTGCTGTCATCAGTGTCCTATCAGCATCTGACATGGACTAAACACTATAATGTAATTTAACTCGGATCCAGAGCTCCATCAGTTTGAAAAGAAAAACTAAGGAGGGTTACAGAACACATTTTCCAGACATGGATTCATATTTAAATTGTAAAACACCAGTTCTGTTCTTCTCTTTTTCCCTATAATAACCTTTAACAGATGTTGGTGGTGTTCAAGTCGGCCCCTATCCTGAAGAGAGCTCTGAAGGTGAAACAGGCCATGATGCAGCTCTACGTCCTCAAGCTGCTCAAGATCCAGACCAAGTACCTGGGCCGCCAGTGGAGGAAGAGCAACATGAAAACCATGTCAGCCATTTACCAGAAAGTCCGCCACAGGCTCAATGACGACTGGGCGTACGGAAACGGTAATGAAGAGTCTGGGGAACCAGAGTCATCAACTGTTATAACTGTTCACTTTGAGCAAAGCTGAACTGGTAAAGAGAGAGAGTTTAAAAAACAAAATGAGCCAGATTGTTCACAGTGTATTGCAGATAATTTAAAATTTAATGTTTTTTTACTTTTTATACACAGCAGAATGTTCTCAAATATAGTATCTGTCATATAGGTTGTTCTTATGAAACTAATTATGTTTGAGCAAGCACCTTTCCACTTGGTTTTCATTAGTTGAAGGAGGAAGGAGAGAGATTTTGTCCATCTTTATTTACACTCTAAGGTACAGAGAGTAAACAGTTGAATAATGAGCAAAAAATAAATTCAGGAAGGAAAGGCAACATAGTTAATATTTAGTAAGAATTTCGTAAGAATTTGGAAGGAAAACATTTTTTGAGTATATTTTCAATATCAAGACGGTCTTATGGACCAGTGTGGACATTTTATGTTTATTTTATAGTCAAACGTTAGATCGTAAAACAATCTGCAGCGTTCATTATCAGAGCACGCTGTGACTCGTTTCGTCATTCTCCTGGAGCTGTGGCTCAGTTTAACCTCTCAGATCCTCATAAATGAAGCAGTCACAGTGATAATTAGGCCCAGCAGGTCTCCTCCTCCACCTTTACATGCAGCTGATGAATAGAACAAATCCTGCAGAATGAAAATTCACTCAAAGCTGTGATTTCAGGTGAGTAAATGCTAATTGTATACTTAATGCTGCGTTTATGTATCTGTCTGTATGGTAACTCCATGTTCCAATATGTGAGAACTACAATGGTACGACGGCCTCTGGCGTCCGAAGCTGCGTTGCCATGGCAACAGAGAGACGGGGGACTTTTCAGGGTCGCAGTCCCTTTGTGGAAGAGCAAGTGATCTGTCACCATTGGTGTTAGAATGAATAGACGGTTAAAAGGGAAAAAAAGGGAGAGCATGAAGAGAGAGACACAAAAGTACTGAGAAAAGATCAGAACATTCACATATATATTTGAAAGAATTTTTCCTCCTGTCTTCCCAGATATCGATGCACGGCCCTGGGACTTCCAGGCGGAGGAGTGCGCCCTGCGTGAGAGCATCGAGAAGTTCAACAGCCGCCGCTACGACAAGAACAAGAATGGCGACTTCATGCCTGTGGACAACTGCCTGCAGAGCGTGCTGGGCCAGCGCGTGGACCTGCCCGAGGACTTCCACTACAGCTACGAGATGTGGCTGGAGAGGGAGGTGTTCTCGCAGCCGATCCAGTGGGAGGGGCTGCTGCAGGATCCATGATGGAGATGAGAGAGCGAGGGGGGTGGGGTGAGAGGCGGTGGAGTCAAAGGTCACCCAAACACAAGCCTGTCCGTTTGGTTGTAGGGTTGCTGCTGTTGCCGCAGAAAACAGAGCCCTAGGAGAATAAGAGTGAAGAGGGTAATAATAATCTGCACATCAGTGATGTGGAGGAGTTGGACGAAGTCGCCTCTCTGGCCCGGATGAGAAGAGATGGAGGAGAAGAGGTGACGAGCAGACAGAGCTTCCTGCGGCGAGCTCGGCACAAACAGACGCCACACGCATGCACACACACTTGACGCTAACATGTGCCTACGACTACTATGAACACACATGGACGTGACAGGTGAGAAGAGAAGTAGCAGTTCACAACAAACATCTGATATGAACGTATCAGGAGACAGCTCTGGCCACTTTACTGCCCCTTAGTGTTACACAACAACAGAAACTCTTCTGTCCCCTCTTTCTAAAATGTTGGTGCTTTTTTAACTCACTGATATTTCTTTTCTTTGTTGCGATACTGAAAGTTAAATGTTTTATGACAAACAATTTTTTTTCAAAAATAGATGTAAATTAAAATGATTTCTATTCAGTTGATGCCTTTTTTTTATTTTGAGACAGAGCCTATTGGGTTGTAGTTTCTCGGTGATGGATCAAGTTTTTCTTATGTATTTTGTAGAAGAAAAATGCCTTTTGGAAGCAAACCACAGGGTCATTTTGATAGTCCAAATAAGTACAAGTTCTCTGAGCTATTTCCTCCAAAAAGAAGGCACCAAAAATATACAAATATATATATATATATATATATATATAAATATATATATATGGCAGCTGTACATGTTAGGTTTGTTTGTGGATGTTCTAAATATAAAAAAAAAATGCAGAGGATGGTTATTTGGGCACAAAGCAAACAGAATCTGCTTGAAGATACTGCATTTTGAGGTAGGTTTTATTTACCTATTTGATCTGAAAATCCTCTTAACACTAGAATCCTTGTTATTCCAGAAAAGCTCAGTATCTTTGACATCACAAAATAAGATCCGTAATAACTCACTTCCTCCAGGATCCATTTGTGTGCATGATTAAAACCCCAGCCATGATCAGAGTAGAAGGAATTCTGTTTGGAACTTCAACCTGCTGACTTGCTCTCCACCTGTCTGACAACAGCACAACGTAAAACCACTAAATATTAAACCAGCTCCCCGTTGGCGGCCATTGCCTCGCCTGTTTGAAAGAACACAAAAAACACATGGTGCTGTTTTTTCTAGTTCGTCTTCAACTGAACCTTATTAATCGACTACCTACCACCTGAGATGAGAGCTTTCTGTGCTTGAAGCACATTCACGAGCACAGAGGCCAAATAAGCGTGGCCATCTTTTTTTCCACCTCACTGGTTCAGATTGTTACCGACTTGTGTCAATGGGTCAGGAGCCGGCATGTATTATCTGTGTGTATAGAAGAATCTGCTCTGTGGGAATGTGCATGGCCACTGTGTAGTTTTGAGTATCTGTTCACACTTAAATAACTGTATGTGGAATGTCCTTTATTTGTCTAATGATGTATCCAGCACAAATAGAAGTGTAGTTTTTTAATCCTAAAGCCACAGTGTGCTGCTTTACGAGGGGTTTTATTTTTCTTTTCTTCTTCAGGAAGGTGACATGTTAGAAAAAAGAACTATAACAGATTCTCAGGTTTATGGAGATAATATATTGCAACAGTTTTACAAGCTTCTGTCTCATTGTCTAGCTCACGACATGTAGTGATGAATACACGTTTTTGTCAGATACTAAAATAACACCTCAAGCGCTTGTCCATGGACTGTTTATAAATATCGATGACACCTTTTCACTTCCTCCCCCTATCCAGAAATGAGGCTAAAATGTCCCGGATACGAACCCTGCTATCTTTTGCATTTCGAGTTAGTCTGTGCAGTAACGACCAAGGGATGGAGCTGTGCGAACGAGGTCCTGTCGCTACACATGCTCGACCAATTACACGTCAGTTTCACAAATTAAAACCAAATTGGCGCTTGAGCAAACATCAGTGTGGTGAGAACCAACTAAAGTGAAAAAAATCATCTTTGAAAGAAATATATTTGATCTGTTCCATCTGCTAACAGGTGGGAGGATTTATGACCTATACTGCAGCCAACCACTAGAGGGCGATCAAGATGCTTTGGATTCACTGTTATGTCATCCATCTTTAGAAACAGTAAATGAGCGAAACATTTACTGAGTAAGCAAAGACAGTAACTCGTTGGTTAGTATTTATGTATTTGTTGTATCTTGTGCCAAACTAGTGTGCCATTTTCTCTTTTTATTTAATTATTGTTGCCTCCATGACGATATGTATGTTTTTTCATTTATCACCACTAAGGTTTGCAATACAGAAATGTTATTTTCTACCTGAAAATTGTACAATCAATGAAAGTGCTGTTTTCTTGTATCTGGTACAGTATCTTGCCAGACGTGTTTAGCATTGTTTCGATATTACTACAGTATTTATGTGTTTTTTCTTACATCCATTAACGTATCTGTATCGTATAGATGAATACTCAATGCTGAATTTTATTCAGGGGTATGTGCAATTACAGATCTATAGAGGCATTATCAAATAGAATTATGAAAAACAATATCAGAGTTGCTTATTAAACAATGTTGAACAGTTGTGATTGTTGGGGAAATAATTATTTGTCAGCTGAGGGAGTTGTGCAGGGTGACAGCGAGTGGGAGAACTGGGTTAGACACATACACACACACACAGTGAAGGTCACACTGACCACTCACTCACATCACACACTTCCTCGGGCCAATGTTCCAGCAGTCCGGGTACAGCTGCTGCGAATGGGGTTGTGAGTATACAGTGCCTTGCATAAGTATTCACCCCCTTTGGACTTTTCTACATTTTGTCATTGTATAACCACAGATTAAAATGTATTTCATCGTGAGTTTATGTAATGGACCAACACAAAATAGTGCATCATTTGGAAGTGGGGGGAAATATTACATGGATTTCACAATTATTTACAAATAAAAATCTGAAAAGGGTTGAGTGCATATATATTCACCCCCTTTACTGTGAAACCCCTAACAAAGATCTGGTGCGACCAATTGCATTCACAAGTCACATTTGCAAGTCACATGATTAGTAAACAGGGTCCACCTGTCTGCAATTTAATCTCAGTATAAATACACCTGTTCTGTGACGGACTCAGAGTTTGTTGGAGATCATTACTGAACAAACAGCATCATGAAGACCAAGGAGCTCACCAAACAGGTCAGGGATAAAGTTGTGGAGAAATATGAAGCAGGGTTAGGTTATAAAAAAATATCCAGAGCTTTGAACATCTCTCTGAGCATCATAAAATCCATCATAAGAAAATGGAAAGAATATGGCACAACCGCAAACCTACCAAGAGGAGGCCGTCCACCCAAACTGAAGAGTCGGACAAGGAGAAAATTAATCAGAGAAGCAACCAGGAGGCCCATGGTTACTCTGGAGGAGTTGCAGAGTTCCACAGCTGAGGTGGGAGAATCTGTCCACAGGACAACTATTAGTCGTCTACTCCACAAATCTGGCCTTTATGGAAGAGTGGCAAGAAGAAAGCCATTGTTGAAAGGGATCCATAAAAAATACCGTTTGGAGTTTGCCAGAAGCCATGTGGGAGACACAGCAAACATGTGGAAGAAGGTGCTCTGGTCAGATGAGACCAAAATTGAACTTTTTGGCCTCAATGCAAAACGCTATGTGTGGCGAAAACCCAACACTGCCCATCACCCTGAGCACACCATCCCAACAGTGAAACATGGTGGTGGTAGCATCATGCTGTGGGGATGCTTCTCTTCAGCAGGTACAGGGAAACTGGTCAGAATAGAGGGAAAGATGGATGGAGCCAAATACAGGGAAATCCTTGAAGAAAATCTGATGCAGTCTGCAAAAGACTTGAGACTGGGGCGGAGGTTCATCTTCCAGCAGGACAATGACCCTAAACATACAGCCAGAGCTACAAAGGAATGGTTTGGATTAAAGAATGTTAATGTCTTAAAATGGCCCAGTCAAAGCCCAGACCTCAATCCAATAGAGAATCTATGGCAAGACTTGAAGATTGCGGTTCACAGACGGTCTCCATCCAATCTGACTGAGCTTCATCTTTTTTGCCAAGAAGAATGGACAAACCTTTCCATCTCTAGATGTGCAAAGCTGGTAGAGACATACCCCAAAAGACTTGCAGCTGTAATTGCAGCGAAAGGGGGTTCTACCAAGTATTGACACAGGGGGGTGAATACTTATGCACCCAACAGATGTCAACTTTTTTGTTCTCATTATTGTTTGTGTCACAATAAAATGTATTTTGCACCTCCAAAGTACTATGCATGTTTTGTTGATCAAACTGGAAAAAGTTTATTTAAGTCTATTTGAATTCCAGTTAGTAACAGTACATAATGGGAAAAAGTCCAAGGGGGGTGAATACTTATGCAAGGCACTGTATGCCCTCCTGTGATGTTAAACGGAGCTATGCTTGTCGTTCAGTCAAGATACAGTGTATAACCAGGGAAAGATGATTCAAATGTTGAGGTTTTAATCACGCATAGTTAGTTAAAACTAAAGTGTTCGAAGCAACTAAAAAAAAAGTTTTCAAAGAAATATCTTGACGGAAAATGTCCTGGATTTATTTGAGTCGTGCAGCTAATGCACTTCTTCTCTCACAGCTACATAAAGGTGAATTATGGTAAGAAAAAAATAACCCCTGAGTGATATTTCCTGCTCACACAAACACACTCTGAGCAACACAACGAGTAGAGCAGGATACAGAGCTGAGAGCGTGACTCAGAGGAAGATACATGACTCACTGGTTGCATGGCTATTTAACAACGAATACACAGAAACACATGGACGTGATCCTCAGTCTGTATTTAATTCACAAATCTGTAGAATATAATTCCTTAATGGAACAAATAATTTTCTGATTCACAAAATAAAATATTGTTCAATGTTTTGTACACATCTGAACGATAATGTTTGCTCTGGCCTAAACGTTGTGCTGCATCATCAGGCCCAGCGCTGCTTTGCCGTGAAACTCTCCCGTCCAAACCACGCCTTGTGTGTTAGTGAAAGCTCCTTCTCCCTCCATCCTAGAAACACACATCAGTTCAATCATCCGTAAGATACTAAGACATCGATAAGAAAAAGAAAAAATGGAAACACTTTGGAGGAAAATGTTTTATTTGACTTTGAAAATC
Organism: Pleuronectes platessa; assembly: GCF_947347685.1. Taxonomy (NCBI): domain Eukaryota; kingdom Metazoa; phylum Chordata; class Actinopteri; order Pleuronectiformes; family Pleuronectidae; genus Pleuronectes; species Pleuronectes platessa. The sequence continues at coordinate 9,795,799 of NC_070647.1, forward strand.
AGTACCAGAAAACATGGCTGGTGCTGTCTTAAAATAATGTCCTGTCTCGGAACCATATATGGGGGATAATAGTGGGGAGGTTTATACAAGGGCTGCATCTAATGATTACTGTCGTTATCAATTAATCAACTGATTACTTTTCTCGATAAATATTAAGAAATGCTTATCCCATGTTCAAGCAACAGTGCAAAACCCAAATGTTCTTATTTACTTACTTATCGCATAAGACAAAGAAAAAAGCGAATCAACACAGGCAGCACAAAATAACATTGCAAAATTGATTAGTAAAACAGATTATTTATCTGCCATTTGACTGTTAATTGACTGATATGGAACAGGAGCCTTACAGCTGCTTTTGTATTATGACCCTCATATACAGTATATTAATGTAAAAACTAAAAAAAAACACCATGGTTGTCTAAACTGACTTCTTTTTACCTGTTCTCGAGAAATTGACCTTTGTAATTGGAGCCATCTTGGAAAGTATATGTCCCCATGCCGTGGAACATGTTGGCTTTTAATTCTCCTTCGTACATGACTCCAGAGGGATACTGCAGGGTGCCTTTGCCGTGCATCTGTGGGGTTTGTGGGGAGAAGGACAGAGAACGAACGTGACTAACCCCAGAAAAACACAAGCATCCAGGCTTGAGTCACAGATGCCCACGGGCCACCATGTAGTTGTTGCATTACCTTGTCCTCTAGCCACTCTCCGGTGTATATGATCCAATTTGCTGTGGTCTGTTTACCAACACCAGTTCTCACCATTACTCCAGAGGCTGACTTGAAGGCCTCCCCTTCTGTGGGCGGAGGTGAAGTTCAAAACAGACCTGTGTAATGTAACTGTCTAGCTTGATCATCACATATTCACCATATCTGTCTCCATTTGGAAAGATGAAGGAAACCTTGATCACGTCTTCCCCTGCAAACAAACACACACATATTAACTTTAACAGTCAGATTTTCTATTTCTATTTTTGAAACTTGGATAATTATCATGATTTAAAGGATCACTTTACTTCTTTTTCTGAAAGTGAAAAGATATGAAATTAGGCATGTGTGTGCGTCTTGTTTTCTGGTTCAAACACTGAGGTTATTGGAAAGATGTGAATTGTAGTCAGGTTAAGAGTGTAGGTTTAGGTCAATGTTAGGTCAATGGTTAGGGTTAGGCAAGAAGAAGGTAAGCTGGATGTTATAGTAGGAAATCAATGTAAGTCAATAAAATGTGTGTGGGTGTGTGTGTGTGTGTGTGACCCTACCAGACATCAGTGGTTCTTTCTCTCAGCTGGCAGCTCTCTCTCTCTCTCTCTCTCTCTCTCTCTGGATCAGCCCCTACAGGAAGGGTGGTGGTAATTTCTGTCAAAGGACCAATTGCAAAGTTGTGGAATAAAATGTATTGCTTAGTTTACTAAATTACCCTCAAATAACATTAATATATTAAGAGATACAGAGCTCGTCTGTCTGTGTTGCTGGTCGACACAAACTGCTGTTACCATGGTGACGGGTTTGGAAGGGTTACAGAAAAGGTTTTTTTTTAAAACAGTGTCACTTAAATCAACACATGTCAAGTTTAGTTTAGTACAACAACAACCAGATTTTTTCTTAATTCACATTTTTAAAAAGTGTTTAATATAGCCTCGCTCCCACGGCCACCGGAAGTGAAACTTTAAACTCCGAGTTTGGACCAATCAGAGAGCTGCAGGCTGCCGGTGATTCAAACGCTGATCACAAGTCTGTCTCCACCAGTTGTGAAATTGTTATTAATGTTACTCTTTCAACTGGACTTGTGAGGCTGTACCTCTCAGCTATCTTATGATAGTAAATACAACTGTAAATGGTTCATATGCAACTGGAAAGTAACATTTTGTGCGTCTCTCTTTGCTGTCTTGTAACACAAAAACACAAAATCACTGAATCCTTTCTTTCAGCCTAGAGAGAATAAATATATATGGAAAGTGTGCTTGGTCCTACCCTCTCTAAAAACGTTGTTCCTTTGTGGTATTTCTATCAACTTTGGCACAGTTGTAGTCAATATATTGATAAAGAGCAGTTGCATCTCTGTACATCATTGCTTTCATGTAGTTATCGCCATCTTATGTAGAATATAAGGAAAGGATAAACATAAAAATGTCTCATTTTTTTAACAGCCTTTGAAGCCACACTGTTATCAGAGGCATGGAAGATTCCGTTGACTGCTGTTACCATGGTAACGGGTTTGCTAGGGTTTTAGAAAAGTACTTTTTTAAAACAGCGTCATATTTGTAACTCAACACATGTCAAAATTAGTTTAGTAAAGCAACATCCCGATTTTCTTTTAATTCACATAATCAAGAAAGTTTTTATTACATCCTCGCTACCACGGACACCGGAAGTGAACCTTTGAACTCCGAGTTTGGACCAATCAAAGGGCTGCCGGTGTTTCCACAGCTGATCGCAGGTCTGTCTCCACTTGTGCTGAACTTAGTTTTTTTAAGCGCTGTATCGGTCGTAATGCTTCTTAATCTATGTCTATAGTGTTCTTAAGCATGATACTCTTTGAACTGGACCTGTGAGGCCGTTCCTCTCAGCCGAGCTAACGCTAGCTTGTTAAGCCAAAGTGATGAGGTGTGTAGCCTGCTAGCTAGCTAAAGCGTGATACTCGAAACTAACCCGACGATAGGTTTGAAAACGAGTTGTGCCCCGCTCTCGTGTAGCTTAAGCCAATAAAACCCACTGAGAGTTTGCCGAGGGTGGAGTTAGACGGTCATCGCTTCTCTGTGGGGTGGTCACGGGCTGCGTGCTCGGGTTGTGTTGTATAACAGTAGCCACCAGCGCTGCGTGTCAGCCACCAGCTCACTGCTCGTAATGGAGTCGCAGAGAGGAGAGAGCCACCTCACAGTCATGAACTGCGCTGGGTGATGTGTAGTAGCAGCAGCTCAGCCCCGAAACTAGCAGCTCATCTAAACACACTTGCTGCCTCTCTTCTGAGATTGTTGGCTACTCTGAGGGGACACTAATCTTTGGCTGACAGTTTTCTTTGGTAGTACTGTGTTCTAAGTAGCCCATCATTTTAAGTCCATAACGTGTTGTTACCGGTGATCTAACTGCTGCATTCATGTTTTCACAGAGAAATGAGTGCGAGGAGAAGAGGCGGACAGCCAAACAGAGGAGGGGGCAAATTTAACAAGCCAAGAGGAGGTGCAAGAGGTCGTGGACGTGGTGGTGGAGGAGGTGGAGGTGGCGGTGGAGGTGCTGGTAGGAAAGGTGGAGCAGAGCGGTGGGACGATGACGACGATGGTGATTTTAGCCTTGATTTTGGACCTTCTCATTCCAGCAGGTATGAATGGATTTTGGAAGAAATCATGTATATCATATTCATATCAGATTCTAAATGGTCACATTCTTGTGTTTGTTTTGTTCCTATTTGTGTTTACCTCAGTTGTTTTTATCTGTTTTTTTCTTCTGATGCAAAACAGCAAATCATTCAGAATCAGATGTCTAAAATAGTTATCATGATGTCCTCATTTGATCCTCTCCCCTTCATCTCTCTGTTTACTTTGCTCTATCTCCAGACCTCAGAAACAACGAGGCGCTGGCAGCCGTGCTGGTGGAAGCCGTGCTGGTGGCAGGGTAGGAGGCAGGGATGGAGGAAGGGGTGGAGGCAAGGATGGAGGCAGAGGAAGGGGAGGGAGGGGACGAAAGGATCTAAACGGCAGAAGCGATGGGAAAAGTACAGGCTTTCCTAAAACTCTCCCGAGCTCCCTGGCGAGAACCAGGATGAGCCCAAAACCAGCGGATAGCAGCAGGTTGGAGGTGAGCTCCATGCCCTTGCAAAAGATTTTCATGAACAATGAGAACCAAGAACAGCTCAAGGAGCTGCTGCGGGACCTGCAGGCACAAGACTCTTATGACCCCTATGAGTAAGTACACTCTAGTTAATGTGCATGGAATAGGCAAGATTAAGTTAACTGTTAAAAATGGCAAAAAACATTCGAATTAATCTTTTTCAACAGATTAACATGATTTTACAGTTAGAAAGGAGCTTTTATGGGTGACTATAAGTCCACATGGTTTAACGACATCCTCTCTTCCTCAGTGAAGAAGGTTCAGATTATTCGGGGGAAGAAGCTGATGAGGAGGAATATGATGAGTTGGATCATCGTGATGAAGGCCAGTTTTGGAACACTAATGATGAGCCTGTGGAGAGAGCAGAGAGTCCATCGTATGACACAGAGTCTGATGATGAACGGCCTCCCCTTGTACCTATGATCTCTTTATTTGCCATTGCCAAACTCTGCAGGTAATGTTCAGACCTGTGTTTTCTCTTTTTGCAGATTTTGGATGTTTGAAGCTTTGACAATCATCCTGCTTTTGTGAAATTAATCTCTAGTTTCTCCCATTTCCTCTCTGCAGGTTTGGGTTTGACAGGGAACGCAGTAAGCTGGCTCTCGAATCTTGTGGGGGGGATTTTGGGGCCACCTTGGAACAGCTCCTCCACCAGGTCTTCAGTGAGCGCTACGGCCAGAAAGCAGTGTCCCCTGACAACCTCAAGGGAGTGCCTATGGATGAGTGTTTCAGCCAGAGGCAGGAGGAAGCTCTGGTTCTCACTGCAATTTTTGGTGACCGCTTCAGTGAGCGCATTAGTAATGCAGTATGGGTAGTGAGCCTGGACCTCTCATTCCTCCCAGTCAACAATGGCAAGAAGCGGGAGAGTCAAGGTGGTGGAAGACCTGTTCACATCCGTGACGTCTGCAGATTCTTCCTGAAAGGGCAAGGCTGCCGCTTTGGAAATAAATGCAAGTTCAAACACCAACTTCCTGACAAAGGGAGGTCTGGTTCCCCAGACCCAACGGGCCCAAGTCAGCCTGGATTCAGCAGCTATTCTCCTCCAGAGTATGAACTGGAAATCCGTTTCCCCAAAGGAAATCGTTACCCATTTCAGGCACCGATAGTCGCCTTCAGCACCAACAATGAATCTATCGGAGCCCCGGGGAGGCTCAGCGTGACCGAGAGATTATTTGAAGAGGCACTCTCTTCAGCAAAGAGCAGCGAGCCTGTTGTTTACAATCTGACTACCTTGTGTGAAGATGAAGCTATGATGATGGAGCTGCTGGCTGTCAGTCACCACAAATACAGCACACCTCCGCCTGTTTTGTCGGTTCCTCCCCCCTCTCTCGCCATAGCTAAGAGTAAGAGTGTGAGGAGCAGTACAGCAGAGGAAAGCCGGAGTAGTAGTAGCAGTAGTAATAATCACTCTCACAGCAGAAGGAGTGCTCCATCCAACAACCAAAGACCATTAGATTGTGAGTCAAAAAGTTGATTTACTAAATTTAGAGCCTGTTTTCATTTAATACAGCTGATAATTGTGTTTATGTGCTTCTGTATTAAATCATTCACCTCCTTCGTTACAGTGAAAGAGAACGTGGAGGTAGAGGAGTTGGACGAGGGAGATGAAGATGAAGAAAACGAGGCTGTTCCTGTTGTTACCGAGAGTTACATCAATCTGAGGAAGAAGATGGTGACTAAGCACAACCCAAGGTTAGACAACGTACTGCAGGAAAACGGCAAGCTGTGTCGAGAGTTCAACATGAAAAAGGTAAAAAAATAACTGCTTTGATTGGTTTATATATTCTTACTTTACATAATTTTCCAACTCTATCAATCTATTATAATGATTTGCTGTTCTCTCCTGCTTCTCTTCACCCAGTCATCCAGGCGCTTCAGGTCCATGCTGGAGCAGAGGAGGAGCCTGCCGGCTTGGCAAGAAAAAGAGAACATCCTCGACATTTTGGACCGGTGTCAGGTGCTGGTGGTCAGCGGGATGACAGGGTGGGTCACACAGAGAGACAAGTATTTGCATTCACAAAGATTCGTATAGACGAAGTGCTATGCATGCAATCTTTATTTGGATTGATTGAAGGAAAGATAAAACTGAAATGAGCCCAAAATTGCTGCTGCTCAGTAGCATCCTACATCATTAGATCCATTGGATATAAAAACAAATCCTGAACATTTATTTAAAGTAACAGACTGAACATGCCCACTCATTCTATTCCACACTCTCTGTATGATTCTATTGAGTTTTATTTTCTATGTACCTCTCTGCAGGTGTGGTAAGACCACCCAGATCCCTCAGTTTATTCTGGACGCCTCATTAAGTGGTCCAGCTGGTCAGGTGGCCAACATCATCTGTACCCAACCACGCCGTATTTCTGCCATCTCTGTGGCCCAGAGAGTGGCACAGGAGCGAGCAGAGAAACTGGGCAACTCCGTGGGATATCAGATCCGTCTGGAGAGCGTCCGGGTATGAACTTATTCTTATTCTATACATCAAGTTAATAATATTATTAAGATGGATTCAACAAATCAAATTCTGTAATGTTGTGAACATGTCATTTTGAAATCACCAACAGAACGTTAGTAAAAAACAACTGGGTCGTTCGTTGTCAAATCATCACACTTTTGGGATGCACGTCAAAGATTGTAATGCTGTCACAACCTATGGAATCAAATTGAACCTGTCACGGATCTAATTAAGGGAGATATGGGCTAATGGAGTTTGAACTTTGGTTATATCTCCTTTTAATATAGCTTACAGAGTGAATCATTTGAAAGCTCTCTATTTGAAAGTGGCATCACATCACTAATTAAAATACAAAGTAGTTCAATAGCAGTTAGTGATCAATTTATTACAGAAGTACACTAACATCACAGTTTGAATGTTGAGTTGCTATAAAGCAGTGATTTTACCCAAATAAATGATCACTGGCTGGTCCTCTTTTCAGACGTCTGCAACGAGACTCCTGTACTGCACTACAGGTGTGTTACTGAGGAGACTCGAGGGAGAGGCCGACCTCAAAGGCATCACGCACGTCATTGTGGATGAGGTGCATGAGCGCACGGAGGAGAGGTGAGACTGCAGATCACTTATACAGTACAGTACAGCACAGAACATTAGCATTCTTACTCTGCATTTTATTCTTAAATTACATATATTCACACACTTTTTAATGGCTGTTTTTCTTTCTTTTTTATTAGTGACTTCCTGTTGTTGGTGCTCAAAGACCTGATTGTTCAGAGACAAGACTTGAAGATCATTCTCATGAGTGCCACACTTAATGCCAACCTCTTTTCTCAATACTTTTACGGGTGTCCCTCTATCCATATACCAGGTAATACATGCAGTGTCTATTGTACAACATAAACTGCATCAAATTCGCATGTCTTTTGCGGCTTTTCCCCCCTAAATGAACATGTATCTCATTTCAGGGCGAACTTTTCCTGTTGACCAGTTTTATCTGGAAGATGCCTTGACTAAAACTGGGTAAATAAATTCTGAACAACTTTGAGCACTTAATTAATTATCTTGTGTCACTGATACACTTTACTTTTCTTTATTTGCCTAGTTATGTCATTGAGGATGGCAGCCCTTACATGCGCTCAGGGAAACAAAATATGTCTGGTGGACGAACGAGCAAAGTAGAGCCGAGGAACATGGTGGACGACTTGGGTGACGACATGTGGAACTTCATGTCCTTCAGTAGGAAGGACACTGTCAAAGACTCGATCCCAGACCAGCAGCTCAGCCTGCAGGACCTTACGGTCAGATACAGAGGTGAGTTGAGAACAAACATCATAAATATAATTGATGTTGTTTAGGGTCTCAAACTGCACATTCTGGGTCATATTCACATAAACTGCTCGTGCACATCCATGGATAGCATCACATTTTGCCTTTGTGATTAATTCAGATACTAAGAAGTCTGTGCTGAAGACGATGTCTGCGATGGACCTGGACAAGATCAACATGGACCTGGTGGAGAGTCTGCTGGAGTGGATTGTAGATGGAAAACACAACTACCCTCCAGGTAAGAACAAAAAATATACTGAATAATCAGTATACTTGTCGCTTTGAACCCTGTGTTTAGTTTAGTTGTGTTTCTGTCTCCAGGTGCAGTGCTTGTGTTCTTGCCAGGCCTGGCTGAGATCAAGACGCTTTATGAACAGCTCCAGTCCAACAGAATGTTCAACAACAGGGGGACAAGCAGGTCTGTGTCGAAATGAGTGTGAGAGTGTTTGCAGTAACTTGTGTGTTTTATTGTTCATTATCTACCGAGAGATATATCACATCCAATTTCTTGTATTCTAGACTTTATCTACTTTGATCTTTTATTTCCTGAACACAAAAAATGACATTGGACTTTCTTTCATATTTAAACTGAGAAATATCAGATGTCAGCAATCTATTTTGGTGAAATAATTTCCAAAGTGAAGTAAAGTGTTAAATTGATATTTACTAGGTACTAGTCAAATTGTAATGTGTGTGTGTGTGTGTGTGTCTTCACATCAGGTGTGTGGTGTACCCACTCCACTCAACCTTGTCCAACGAGGAGCAGGAGCGAGTTTTCAGTCGGCCACCTCAGGGCACCACAAAGATTATCATCTCCACCAACATCGCAGAGACCTCTGTCACCATTGACGACGTGGTATATGTGATCGACTCTGGCAAGATGAAGGAGAAAAGGTGATCTAATGTTTCACCTTAATTGAAAATATGTATTTGACACTTAATTACAAATAATGGTGTTATATTATTTTTTATTCCGATTTTGGTTGTGTTTTCAGGTATGATGCATCGAAAAGCATGGAGAGCCTGGAGGACTCATGGGTTTCACGGGCCAACGCACTGCAGAGGAAGGGTCGAGCGGGTCGCGTGGCCTCAGGAGTCTGCTTCCACCTCTTCACCAGTCACTGCTTCCAACACCAGCTGTCGGAGCAACAGCTGCCGGAGATCCAGAGAGTGCCTCTGGAGCAGCTCTCCCTCAGGTAGCTCCATCTGTTTGCTCTTTGCACACAATGCTAACCTGCTTTTTCGTCTCTTTAAATACAAACAATAGAGGTTTATATACAATAGGGTATCAGGATTTATGATTTATGAAAATCTCACCTGAAAACATGGCTGGGACATGTTGGTCTTTGTCGGATCTGCCTGCTTCATGAGGCAATCTTTTCTTCTGCTAGGCCTTACCTGAGGTTTGGTCAAGAACATGCAAAACAGCTGTTACCCGTGCTAATATTTACTACCTTCTCTCTACGACAGGATCAAAATCCTGGATGTGTTTGCTGAACAGAATTTGGAGTCGGTCTTCACTCGGCTCATCGAACCCCCGGAGATGGGAAGCTTGGAAGCAGCCAGGCAGCGCCTGCAGGACCTGGGAGCTTTAACTGCAGATGAGATGCTGACCCCGCTGGGCTACCACCTGGCCTGCCTTCCCGTTGACGTGCGTATCGGGAAACTGATTCTATTTGGTGCCATCTTCCGCTGCCTCGACCCGGCGCTCACCATCGCTGCCAGCCTTGCCTTCAAATCACCTTTTGTGAGGAAACTATACATCATGATTATTATTGACCTGAACATTTGTATGCTATAGAAATAGCCTCTATATTTGGTCCTCTCTCTTCCAGATGTCTCCATGGGATAAGCGAGACGAAGCCAATGAGAGGAAATTGGCCTTCGCGGTGAACAACAGCGACCATCTTGCTTTGTTACAAGCATATAAGGTACCGACAAGGATTATTTAAAAATTAGAGCACAGTATTGATATGTTAAAATATTGGATGTAGCATGTATTCCGATGTAACGGATTCTCCCTCTGTTGCAGGGATGGTGCTCTGCTGCAAAAATCAGTAAAGGGGCCGGCTTTGCTTACTGCAGGGAAAACTTCCTGTCATGGCGAGGCTTACAGGTTAGACTGTGTGTGCTTTCTGAGGCTCACTTCTCTTCTAAAGTACTGTAATGCTGTTACTGTAGAGTTCCTGTGAGGCTAGCTGGGCTATAGAGAACATTTTATTTTTCTGGAATTACCCCAACTGCTGGCATTATTTTATTCTAAACCTCCCTTTATCTGGAAACTTAAGTTTTAGTAGATGTGTATCTTGCACTTGAGTTTAATTGTTGTTGAATATTTTTCCGTGTGCAGGAGATGGCCAGTCTGAAGAGGCAGTTTGCTGAGTTGCTGTCCGACATCGGCTTCATCAAGGAGGGACTGAGGGCCAGGTTTATAGAGCGCATGTCCTCTAATGGCTCTGATGGTGTTCTAGAGGCCACTGGCCATGAGGTAACACACAGACATACTTTGTCTTAAGATAAGTGTTAAAATGTACAGTATTTGTTAAGGTAAAAAATTATACGATTGTTTCTGTCTGCTACATCACCTCCTTACCTCTTCCGATTTCTGAAAGATCCACTTTTCATTTACTTAATCTTGTGTCTTTGTTGCCATGAGAGGATGTTGTGGAGGGTTGGTTGTGAGTATGGTTGTTGGGTTGTGTTGTCACTTGCTAAATACCATAAATAGAATGTGTAGAAAAGGTGGCTGTCAAATGCACAGATATTTTTTTTACACATTCTTGCCGTCGTGTTGAAAAAAAACTGAAGATTCATAATGCTGCATGTTGTCCCTCTCCAGGCAAACCTGAACTCAGACAACATTCGGCTGATGTCTGCCATGCTGTGTGCTGCCCTCTATCCCAACGTGGTCCAGGTGGATTTTCATTATCGCTGTTAATTTAATGGAAAACTTAAATCCAGTAATATACCCTACTTACCTTCACGTTCCTGTGTTATGATTCAGGTACGAGCTCCTCAGGGAAACTTCAAGATGACCAGCAAAGGAGCGATGAAGATGCAGCCTAAAGCCAACGAGCTTCGCTACATGACCAAGGACGACGGCTGCGTCCACATGCACCCCTCATCTGTCAACTACTTGGTGAGATAGAAAAGCAAATTTAGAGGATTATATTCAATAGATAAAAAACCTGAAATAATGACAAGCACCGTGACTCTTTTTGGTCTTCCAGGTTCGTCACTACAACAGCCCCTACCTGGTTTACCATGAGAAGGTGAAAACGAGCCGCATCTTCATCAGGGACTGCAGCATGGTGTCCGTTTACCCGCTGGTGCTGTTTGGAGGCGGTCAGATCAACATGGAGCTATTCAAGGGAGAGTACATCATCTCTCTGGACGACGGATGGATCCGATTTGCTGCCTCTTCTCAGCAGGTTAGGGATAAGAAAAAAAAAAGGAAAAAAGTTGAATCACTGAGTTGGAATTTCCCTTCTCCTTGAATGGACCATTCCGATTTTTTATTTTGTGAAAATTGGGAAACACAGTGATCTATTTATGATAAGCAAAACTCAATGCTCAGTTTAGAAGCTGTTTGTAAACTTGTAATGTTCTTTCAAGATTTTGGAGTTTTAAAGGGACTCCAAAGAAAACTAACGACAGCCACCTATGTTAACAAGGTTATTTAGTATGAGCATAATTCTAATGAAAATAGCTTTATAAATTAATTATAGTTTGTGTTAAGATAAATTATTGTTTATGCAACCCCAAATTTACAGATGACCTTGGCTCTGTAACATGTGTTGTGTTTGTCGCACTCAGGTGGCCGAGTTGGTGAAGGAGCTGCGCCTGGAGCTGGACCAGCTGCTCGAGGACAAGATCAGGAACCCAAACATGGACCTGTGCAACTGCCCCCGCGGCTCCGGCATCATCCGCATGATTGTCAACCTCATCACCACACAGTAGCTCTGCACTTCATTAAACCCTTTTTGTCACTATCAAGGGCTAAAAATGCATGAAGTTCCAATGTCTTTGTGTTCCAGCAGCTCTGCTACATAACACATCAGAATATGTGGAATCGGGCTAAACAACCTCAACACTGGTAAAACTAGGATTATCATCATGCCTCTGTCAATCTGTATATATATCAGTGTGTATACATAGGTTTTTCCAGACTCGAATTAGGTCACCGTGACCTTTAACCACTGAAATCGAATCAGTTCATCTTTGAGTCCAACTGGTCAAACTTTGAAGAAGTTCATGAAAGGCAAACTTTAAAAATCATGTTCAAAAGGCCAAAGACATGTTTTATTAGGCCACTGGGACCTTGCCCTTGGACCCATCAAAATCCAATCGGTTCATCAGTTGGGACTCATGGACTGATGTACACCCGGAAAACATAATGCCATTTTCTTTGTATTTTTTAGAGACAGATTATCTGGGCAGATTTAGTTCTTGATTGGACGTCCTCTGCAGTAGTAGTGAGGCATTTTTCTTAATGTAACATCATCATGGATAAGTGTTTCTGCACCATTGATGCTGGCCCTGCCAGAGGCGGGGTCTAAAGTTACCTTCCCAATCAGATTGGGAAGGTAACTTTAGACAATTTTTCTTCTCGATACTCATTACTGAAAGTGAATAGTACTTAAATAAATCTACTTAAGTAAAGTACAGATTCCTTATTTATACATGCATCATATACATACATTAAATTTTGGGTGAGTCTCAAAATTACTGCTCATTTTGGTTATAAAAGTTGAGCTTCAAGGGCAGGTTCACAATCAAGTCTGGTTTAAAATGATGGTCACGTGGCCGTATTTACATGGAAACAGCTTTTCCTTGCTAACTTGTCAGGAAGAAATCCTCCATACATTTTCATTAAGTGATGAGGGACAAATTCACAGCCCTTCTCTGCCCCCCCCCACACACACACACAAATAATCTGAAGTAAATTAACTGCTGGCGTCTCAGTCACCACTTTATTTATCACCATCAGAAGGTATTTATTCACACAGAGGTGTTATTGTGATTCTTCACCAGAGGCTTTTTATGGCAAATTCTGCCTTGAAAGAAAAACATCACTCTGTGCAGGTGATCAACAAACCTCCAGCAGTGTTGTTGACGGTTTTTTTGATACCGATAGAAAAAGAAAAGACACTTGTTTTCCATACCAACTACTGTTTGTGCAGTAAATCGGCACATTGATTGTTGAATTCAATGTCAGACACAGGGGGTAAACTGCATTTTTATTGGAGGTTGTGTGTTTTGCTCACAACTGAGAACTTCTTAGGTCCATATTGGACTTATTCTTACAGTAGATGCACACTTGTTGTGGATATTTATTACATATATGTGATGCATGACGGACAGATCAAGAGCTTCTGCATGAGTTTACATTTGCTGAATGTATTTAAATGCTTCAATTATGTCAGAACCACACTTTTATAATGTGAATGCAAGTGTTTTTTTTTAAATCAGGATATTTAGGTGGGAGCGACCAAAGAATCTGAAAACGTACAATCTTGACAAATGATTCTATCGACTGCTCTAAAAATAAACAATTAAAGATACCCAAAGATGCTTTTTGATTTATTTTATCTATAATTTCTAGTTACGTTTAATGATGTATTTGGAGACTCACTTTGTAGTGGATGCAACGTTGGACTTTACAGGCATGTGGACGAGGCCAACCCCCGTCATTCATGAGCCAGTCCACTCTGTCTCTATGACTACAGAATGTAAACAAATGGGTTGTCTCTGTCGAAGTTGAAGCCATTCAGTTGCCACATACAACGGTGCCAAGTCCAGAGCTGGTAAGATACATGAATACACTCTGAATTTGTTTGTTACTAAAGCATCTTGTTTGTCTTAATCACTTTTATGTGATTCTTATTACAGAATTCAAGTGTTTGTATTGTATTTTGCAGATGGGTAGAAAACCACCTCACACTCAGAGTAGCCTTGTCGTTTTTCACCATGGTAAAGTATATTCAGAACTTTTTTTCTCCTTTGAATTGTAATAGTTCAATGTGAACTATTCAATATGGTCTTTGTGAAGGATCCAAACTTATTCTGAGTAAATTTCTTATGTTTTCTTCAAAGCCCACCAAATCCAGGAAATCAAGGTCCCACAGTTCTAGTCCTGCCAAGAAGACCGGCGGTCTAAAAACGCCTAAAAAGAGGTCGTCCAGTGCCAAGACCACCAAGACAGAGGGGGACATATTCAGTCTAGCAGCCAGGGAGAACGTCTACTACATCTCCCACAATGCAGTGGACTGTCTGGCATTCAGAGGCTTTGGGTGGCCAAATGCGAAAAAAAAGAAGAAAGGGAAGAAGAAGGGAACAAAACGGAAGAAGAAAAAGTAGATCATAATTTTGCCAAAGCTAAAAAGCCGTTTTTCTTTGCATTAGCATTAGATTGATAGTTAAATTTGAATACCTTGGTAATGGTACCATCTAGTGGACAAACTTGAAATAACACCCCAGCTTAACTTGTAGTAATGTAGTGCATCATCAGTTCCTCACTAAAATCTTACATTAAACAAAACTTATTCCACGAGGGAAAGACTTTTTTTATCATCAGATTTATTGTAAGATGACCGATTCAGAATTGTTAACTCAAACATCATAAGAACTTTGGCAGCTGTTTGACAATTTGAAAGCTTTGTGAAAGAATCTCCTTAAATGTAGTCGAATACAACACAAAAGAGCAAATAGACACTTGTGTAATATAAATTTATCTTACAAAAATAGGCTACAATGGGAATGTGCCTATTAAACTAATGGAAGCAAATTCTGTTCCAGGCACTGTTGATATTATCATACATATATTATCAGTCCTTTCAACAAATGTACACTCATTATATCACAACCCTGTAAAATAAATAGTTGCTCTGCAGAGTCGATCTGTTCTTGCTTTCCTCAGGGTGCAGCTTCGCTCACTCTGGAGGCTTCTTCTTGGCCTCCACATCTTTCTTAAATGCATCAATTTTCTTGGCTATGTTTGGGACCTAGGAAAGAAACAATATGGTTAGTATCAGTTCTCAGTTCATTAGGTACACTGCTGTAAAGCAATGCAAGACATCATGAAGGGTATAATGTTTCGGTTTCTGTTGTACCAGTTTCATAGTGTACGTTTTACACTGTACGGCATTACACTGAGGTGTTACTAATATCTCCAATATGTCCAAGAAAGGGTGACACAGTGTTGAACACCTCAGAAATAATCCTGATTCGGTTTGCATGTTTCTCAAGGTACTCCAGCTTCCTCCCTCAGTCCAAAACCATACATATTATTAGGGTAATAAATTATTATTAATTGACCGTTGGTAATAATGTGAGACTGTAAATGTTGAATACACTGGCAACCTGTCCTGGGTGTATCCAGCTTCTTGCTCATTGACAGCTGGGATTGGCTCCAGCCACACCCTTGACTGGATCTCCAAACAATTATTGAAACAACACCTAACCACCAAAACACATACATTAATAACACTTGAAAGGATACGATTTATTTCAGACTATACCAAGTATCTTTCTAACTGGTGGTACCACACTAACTGGGGTGGGGTGAGGATGGATGCAGGACCACATGGGACAGTGAGATAAGCAGATCACCTCGTTAACTTATTGACCTGTAATTGTGAAGGTTTATGACTAAAGATTAAAACCAGACAAACTTACATCATAGTTCTGAGCGAGGTACATCCCCACAACATTCCCCAGAGTGAAGCCAGCCTGAGGATGAGGCAAAACAAATGTCAATGACGAGATCTCAAACGTATGTTCATGTTTATTCAACGTAGTAGTAAAGTGTTGACTTTGTGTTGGTTAATTTAAACAGTCTCCTGAAACTGACAACTTTAATTAGCATGATTATCTACGGTTAAGTCTACTGACCCATAGTTTCCACTATGCTAACACATTAGCTAAAATAGCTTCGCTGACATATTTCAAAAGACCTGACAAACATCGATATTTTGACTGACGATGTTGCTTTGACTCACCAGGAACTGTAACATGGTGGTTTAAAGACGTCGTTAACGAATCGTCCACAGTTAAAGAACCCGCTGACTGACAAACAGGCAGTGAGTTTAGAAGTTGGACTCAAAACCGACCGAACAGCTAGGCTAACCAGTTAGCCTGTCACCAACACGGCATGGACGCATGCGCGTGACAGCAGACTATCGCGATATTTCCCTTCGCCGCCATTTTGTAGTCTTTCCCTCTGTTTGAGCTGCAGCTCTTGGCCGCAGGAGAACTACACCTCCCAGGACCACACGAAGAATCAGCGCCTCTCCTCCACCCGGTAGGTGTTGCTGCAATGGTGGTGTCGGTGGGACATTGAATGACTTTGGCTCCATCACGAAATTAGCCGCTGTTTGTGAGTTATTTGGTGCAGCACAAACATGGAGGCTCTAATCCCGGTGATAAACAAGCTGCAGGACGTGTTCAACACGGTGGGGGCGGATATCATCCAGCTGCCGCAGATAGCAGTGGTCGGGACTCAGGTAAGACGCTGGTCGTGTGTGCATTAATTTAGCTGCCATGCTAGCTAGAAAAGCTAGCTTTAATGACAGGTGTGAATGAAGGTAACTCTGCTAGCTGTGGCTACTCAACTAGCGTGCTACATATTCAGACACCACAGGTATTTAGAGGCTGCATGAGATGGTAGTTACCCAGGAAGCTCTGCTAGACGACACTACACATTGAGCTACACTACACATAGAACTACACATAGAACTACACATAGAACTACAAAACCCACTGAGCTAGACTGTACATTGAACTACACTGCACATTAAACTACACTACACATTGAGCTACACATTGAACTACACTGCACATTGAGTTACAAATTGAACTACACTACACATTCAACTACACTACACATTCAACTACACTAAACATTGAACATCACTATACATTAAACTACACTTTGAACTACACTACACTGCTGTAAAGTTCATCTGCAGTCAACTCTGGCAGAGGCACTGACATCTATTTTGATCATCTTCAATCACTGAATAGCTGTAGGGGAAACCAGGTCAGTGCTTGAGTAACAGACAGGTGCAATGCAGCTGTGCAGCCTCCATCTCTGGTGTTGATGGATACAGCCCCTGGTTTCTCCCCCATCTAATCACTGCGAGTCAATAACAAGTATAATGGACTATCATGTGTATGTTTTTTAGACGTAAGTCATTATGTGACTCATAACTTGCTCATATTAAATATAAATTTGATATCCTTGAGAGGTGGCATATATTTCACGTCACACTTGTTCATGGTGACCCTCACTGTCAGTATGTCAAGCTTCAGAAGATTTTACTGTAGAATATCTTTGAGAAAATTAAGGGGAAAGTCCAGTACTTTTTCAGCATGGCACTCATAACCTTTTGATATTAGTTATTGTTTTAAGAAATCCTTGAGAGGTGACACAGATATTTCACCTCACTCTTGTTCATGGTGACCCCCACTGTCTACATTTCAAGTTTCAGGAGATTTTAATGTAGAATTTGTTTGGAGAAAACTAAAGTTGGCAACCTTTTCATCTTTTGGCACTGAAAATCAAAAGTGTCATTAAACTTTAAAATGTTGTCTTAAGTTTTTTGCTCCGAAGACCTTAACCGTAAGACCACGAAATGGATGCACGTACATTTTCAAAGTGAAGGGTTGCCGTAACCGTTTTTTCACAAACGATGGACCACATGACCTCAATATCTAATCCCTGTCTCCCTCTTTATTCTGGGTCTGTAGAGCAGTGGTAAGAGCTCGGTGCTGGAGAGCCTGGTGGGCAGGGACCTCCTTCCTCGTGGGACTGGCGTCGTCACTAGGCGACCCCTCATCCTCCAGCTGGTCCACGTGGATCCTGGAGACTCGAGGAAAAATGACGACGGTGGTATGTACCAACATTCCTCTGACCTCAGCAGGTTTTCACTGCTAGGACTTCACCACCCAGGTCGGATGCTTGATTATAAGAACCTCCGACAAAGGGTCTGCATGCGTTTGTTATAAAACAGAATTACACAATAACTTGGTGGATGATGTGGTATGGCTTAGGGAAGAACCCAATCAATTTTGGATGCAGATCTGGATCAGGGGGAGGATCCAGGATATTTTTTTCACAATTTGAGATGCAGGGTTCTAGTCAATTCCTAAAGAAACGTTGCAAGGATATTTTTCCCAAAAATCTGGCATATGCTGATATCTACCTACGGGGAAAATATGGTTTGGATCTGGATTAGGATCCAGTTTTTAAAAACGTACTTTGGCTGTTTTTAGTGTGAACAGTTTGTAGATAATTTCTGTGTATGTATCTGATCGCAATATTGGCCTTTCAGCCATATGGGGGGGTGTGCTCTCTTAGTGCTCTCTAGTTGAGCATATTAACAATATTTAGATTGTTCTCCACACAAATGGAGGACACATGATTAAAACTGTTGGTGTCCAGGTTGAATAGTATCTTGTGTATATATATTGTTTTCCTCGTCCCCAGATGCCAGCGACAGTTTTGAATGTCTGTTTCTTTCTTTCTAATTACTTGCAGATCCCAGGGTGTGAATACCCACTGTTCTTCACTGAGGTGCATTATACAGCTTTGAAATAACCTAATTTAGCCTCCTAGCTCTACCCCCATCCATCCTGCTGCCTTATTCACAGGACTAGTAACTCTCATCAGGTCTCGATCCTTATTGTGCATCTAGTGGTTTCTGTGTTTGCTTAGCCGCCTGCTCAGAGTAGTTCAACACTTCATTCCTCCACGCTGAGAGTGCTTAGTGAATGGCGTGACCCAAACTGCTTTTATTATGATTTGCAGGTAGAGAGGGTGAAGAGTGGGGCAAGTTTCTGCACACAAAAAATACGGTATGTGCCTCTGAGAAGTGAAGTGTTTCACTAACAGCCTTTTGTCCTCGTTTTTTATTTAAAAAATGTTATTTTTCTTTACACAGATCTACACAGATTTCGATGAAATCAGGCAAGAAATCGAGAATGAGACGGAGCGGGTGTCGGGGAATAATAAGGTAAGATGATACAAAATGAAGAGGTTTCTTGTGTTCTCTTTATTTTTTAAAGCAGACCCCTGATTTACTGCACGGGGTGTGGCTGAGTTTATGAGCTATTCTACAGCCTGCCACCAGGGGCTGAATGAGAGGCTTTGTCTTCACTTTTGAAAAAATCTGTTTGACGACCAAGTGATGGAAAGAGCGGTGGAGATCGGAAATCATGAGAAGATATTAAATAATAACATACAAAGCTACATAAATGTTTAGGTGCACCACTATTGAACTAATGTAACAGTTAATGATGGGAGGCTGGAACATGATCAATATATTCCTTGCTACTTTACTTTTTTACTCATAAAACTAAGCACACATTCCCGGGCTACCTGCAGGCAGAACCAGGGATTAGTGACAAACGCATATGTTCAGAGATTTACAATAATCCTGACACTCTGAAATGAAAGCGGAGGAGAAAGCAAATAGAAGAAGGAGCACTTAACATAACCACACTTCTATTATTTTTGTTTTGTTTTGTTTTGCATCCACCGTGGTTAAAACATAAGGGTAATAAACATCATCAACACGCCCACTCACTTGCTGTTCATTTTTCAGACATTTTGACACTCTATTCTCACAGCGGGCTGGCTGGAAATGTTCCAGATAATGTCCAGAGAAACTGACTCAGACATTTGTGTTCTCACGTACAGCCCTTCCGACCAATATCCGGAGTTCAGTGCATGTCTGCAAGCAGCTTTAGACACAACACTTCCAACAGGCCCCCCCATCCTCCCCACACTCCTCTGGGTAGCCATTAAAGACACTTAGCCACAGTTTGTGCCTCATATTTTACTTAACATTCAGGTCACAGAGTGATGCATCCATTTCTCTGAGATGTTTCAAAAACCCAAGAGGTCGTTTAACAACAGTTCCAGCTGTTACAAAGTCATTTTCATTTATGTTTAAAACTCTTTGGATAAAATAAGCAATAAAAACTGGAGGGGCTCAGAGAGAGCGCACACAATTCATCTCAGGCTGAAAGTCTAGGACGATTATAAAAGTACTTTTCAAACATTTCCGGGTATTTATCATTAACACAGATAAGAGCTGTGCAGAAGGGAATTAAAATGTTTCATCTAATATCATTATCATTCAAACTGTCATCCAGTAGGCAAAATCTGCTTTCTGACAGTTAGTAAATTATTTGTAACTTGTTCTAAGATGGAAAAATACACCAGTAAGAACACAAGTGTTGTGTTTTTGTTCCTCTGCAGGGGATCAGCGATGAACCCATTCATCTGAAGATATTTTCTCCTCATGTTGTCAACCTAACACTGGTGGATCTGCCAGGAATCACTAAGGTAACACACGTCACCCCCCTCCTTCTCCTCCTCCCTAAGATGAGGCTTTACCAGATTTGTCTGGTCGATGCTGTTGTGTATTTGATATTTGTACAGAGCAGTGAATTATGAACTCTGTGTTACTTCGTCTAAACTTTCAGACTCTGGGTGTGTACAGGCTTTGATTCCAGCCACATTAGTTCCTCCCCTCTGGTGCAGCATGTTCATTTGACACGTTGTGTGTCTTTTCTATCGCCCTATTGTCCCCTTCAGGTTCCCGTAGGGGATCAGCCCAAGGACATCGAGGTTCAGATAAAAGATTTGATCCTGAAGCACATCTCCAACCCAAACTCCATCATCCTGGCTGTCACGGCTGCCAACACAGACATGGCCACCTCGGAGGCGCTGAAGGTGGCACGGGAGGTCGACCCCGATGGTGAGAGTGACTAAGAAGAAGACATCACAATTTAATGATAAAGGGCAAACAGATCTGTGTTGCTAAGCTTTTCTGTGACTCACCAGGCAGGAGGACACTTGCTGTGGTGACCAAACTGGACCTGATGGACGCTGGTACCGATGCGATGGATGTTCTTATGGGCAGAGTCATTCCTGTCAAACTGGGCCTCATCGGAGTCGTCAACAGGTCTGAGCAGTTAATTGTTTACTGTACTGAATATACTATAGTATAAATTATTTAATACTCATGATGGAGATGTGTGTAATAATTGAAAAGAGAGGCTCAGTAGAGATGAAAGTACCATAATACATTTTTAATGCTGCTGTTGAAGGCAGATGTATCACTATCTATCTAAATATTCATCTATCCATCCACCTGTCTATCTCTATCCATCTACCTTTCTCTCTCTCTCTCTCTCTCTCTCTCTCTCTCTCTCTCTCTCTCCATCCATCCATCCGTCTAGCTTCTATCACAGTAATTACACTGTGTGTTGTTGTTTAATATGAAATAGCTTCTCCCCTTTAATGTATCATGCAGTTCACTATAGTCAGCATCAATCAGACTCGAAATTAAACTAGATATCATGATATATATATATATATATAATGTAAGATGTTACTAATGGTATTTATTGTTATTATTTATTGATATTTTCCAGCTTTAATTATCTCAATGTTGTGTTGCCTTCAGGAGCCAGTTGGACATCAACAATAAAAAATCTGTGGCCGATGCCATTCGGGACGAATATGCTTTCCTGCAGAGGAAATATCCGTCTCTTGCCAACAGAAATGGAACCAAGTACCTGGCCAGGACCCTGAATAGGTAAATATAACCACAAACAATATCATGAAAAAATATTACGGCACTCAGTAGAGTGTGTACCTCCAGCCCACAGTCGCCTTATGAAACCACAAAAAATGCCAGATCTGCGGCAAAAGTTATTGGGTACTGTAATTTTTGCATAATCTTGCTGATAAACAATAAAACAAATCGACCAGGGCAAAAACAACCTATCATATAACAACAGAAAAAGTTTATCAAGCTTGAATAAGGAAATTAACATGATTTATCTTGGTCTAACTTGTAGAAGCCAAGATTTTCTGATAGTGAATATTCAAACTTAGAACAGGATTTGGACTGTGCTCAGAAAGATTCATGAATGGTTAAAATATGTGAGTAAAAATGAATAAGGTAATTCACTGAAATCTCTTTTATTTCATGAACAATGACTGTGCCAAAAGTAAAATGCGTGACACAGATGTGTGTGTATAGATTTAAACACCAGGACACATTAAGTTATGTCAGCATCAGTGTGTTGAATGTTCTGGCATTAATCAGCCATCAAGGGGAATATTATTATCTCTCGTTCAGACAACAAGCATTTAGCTTAACTATAGTTCACACATCTGCATAAAATCTGAGCCCTCTGCCCTTTGCCGTCACAATGTCAGGTTACTGATGCATCACATCCGAGACTGTCTCCCTGAGCTGAAGGCACGGATCAACGTGTTGGCAGCTCAGTACCAGTCCCTGCTCAGCAGCTACGGCGAACCCGTCGAGGACCAGAGCGCCACGTTGCTCCAGCTCATCACCAAATTCGCCACAGAATACTGCAACACCATCGAGGGCACGGCCAAGTACATCGAGACGGCAGAGCTGTGAGTACGGGCCCACTTCCTCTGGTTGGCCACAGAGAGGTGCTGTTGCTCCAGCGTTGGGGAAATGAGCAAAATAGCTGCATTTGTTTCATCATTTAATACGACACAACTTGTGAGTTGAGGCACGCACAGCCGCTGTGAGGGAATAGCTGACAGGAGAGGAAGGCTTCACACCACGGCTAATATCCCCCCGCTGCTGTTTTTCAGGTGCGGCGGAGCTAGAATTTGTTACATATTCCATGAGACTTTTGGCAGAACGTTGGAGTCTGTGGATCCTCTGGGAGGACTCAGTACCATAGATATCCTGACAGCCATACGGAACGCAACTGTGAGTGTCGCTGCATCCTCCTCATAAAGAGTGACATTGTTACAAGAAGAAAACATGACCTTTTCTGCTCGATGCAGCCTATTTTAGTTATTTGAACACAAATTGCCCAAACACTAACCTGCAGCTCCCTCCTCACACCAGGGCCCGCGCCCGTCGCTGTTTGTGCCAGAGGTCTCCTTCGAGCTGTTGGTGAAAAAGCAGGTGAAACGCCTGGAGGAGCCCAGTTTGCGCTGTGTGGAGCTGGTCCACGAGGAGATGCAGAGGATCATTCAGCACTGCAGCAACTACAGCACACAGGTTATCAGCTCTGCCCACATCTTTTTCTGGGAAAGTATTTAATTTTTTCCCTCGAATACTGACATTCATATCAACATTGTCGTGCAGGAGTTGCAGAGGTTCCCTAAGCTACACGAGGCCATCGTGGAAGTGGTAACCTCCCTGCTGAGGAAGAGATTGCCCATCACCAATGAGATGGTACCTCTGCATTTTCCACCTTCTACTAGCATGATCTCATATCTCTGTGCTGAACTGATGACTGACGTTTTCCTCTTTACTTGTCACAGGTCCACAACCTGGTTGCGATTGAGCTGGCCTACATCAACACCAAACATCCAGACTTTGCAGATGCCTGTGGTGTCATGAATAACAATATAGAGGTTTGAACTCTCTCTATATATATATATACAAAAATTCATACATTTTCATGGCAGAATAAATAGAGAAGACATGTGGATGTTACTTCTTACAAGGCCTAGCAGTGAACACCAGTATGTAAAAAGTATTTAATGTCATTCAATTAGAATATACAAAAGCAAATGAAATAGAAAATAATCTTAGATTCAAGATCCAGACTCAACAACTTTATTGTCATTTCACCAAACATCATCTGTGCAGGGCAGAAGATCAGCTACATCTTTTAACGTCAGACTTTGAGAAGGTTCTGCCGTTCACAATTTCAAGTGTCAACATTTTCATACAATTTGCTTAAACCCAATAATTTTTGTTTAAAAAAAGTCACGTATAGTAAAAGAAAAAAAATCAAGGTGATAATGGTGGAGTGGAAAAATTCAGAAACCAAAACAAAGTATAGAAAAAGCAAACTTGAACATCCAGATTATTCAGGAAACTTTTTACCTGGAACTTTTAATTGATTAACTTCGTACACCCAAAATGACAGGTAGACAGAAATGGTATGTAAAAACATTTTCTGACAGTTCACCGGGTTTTTGCCTAAAATCAGGGTTTGACGATGAGACTGGTGAAGGGGATGAAGAGTGCATTTCCTTGACTTTACAGCAGAGAAATATGCCACACTTTTCTGGTTATATATTCCTTCTCTGTGGAGAATGAATTTGACAGTGGGTCAGTTCTTACACATTGCCTGTTTTAATGAGTTAAGAGGAATGTTTCATTCTCCACCTCGTATAATAATTCCTCTGGTTCCCTCAAACATCTTTCTGTAAAAAAGCATATTCACTTCCAGGGAGTGCGTAGGCGTTACATAATGTTACTACGACACCATCGATGTTCCTGAATCAAGACTGTATCTTACTTCCTTGTGATATTACATTCGAATCCCATCATGTACAACCTGGTGTATAAGATGAGGATGCACCCTAGAAAACCCCATTCTCTGTAGTTTTCATACTTGACTTAAGTAGGGTTTTAATGATGGGTTTTCCAGTAAATTATCTGCAATATGTTGAAATAATTTAGCCAAAACCAGTAAAATCATTTTTTGTGTGTTTCTAGGAGGAAAGGAGGAACAGGATGAGAGAGCTGCCGGCTGCAGTGCCCAGGGATAAGGTGAAAGAACAGTCTTATTTGAAAATGTAATAGCAGAGAAGAATAAGGGGTCTTGTGCAGCTTTAATCACTCGTAGCACAGCGGCGTGAGGATCTGTGGACCAAATGCTTCGGGTAGTTTCCGTCCAGGAATTTGATCTCGCCTCTCTCGTTCTGCAGAGCGTCTTCTCCTCCCATCAAATGTCTTTCCACATTTCCTCTCTGTTTTTCTCTCTCCACTCCTGCTCTCATATTCCTGCTAGTCTGTTGGCAAAGGCCCGGCTGGTCCAACTGGGGTTTCTGTCGAGCCCCCCGCGTCTGGAGCAGACATGGATGGTGCCAAGGTGGGCACGTACGCAGCTTGCTGGCTCTGTGCCTGGCTGGCAGTGGGGCATGGATGGGTGGATGGGCATGGGCTGCTGGCATGCACTCTGATCTTTGTCTGCTGATGCCGTGCTCTTGGATTGCTTCCCCTCGGCCTGTGTGGACGTGTATTAACAACTGTTACTTTCTCTTCAGTTTCTCTCTCTCCCTAAAGCTGGTCCACCTGTCTCACACATAAAGCCTGTTCCCTCCTCTCTCTCCTTTCCTTTAAACACTTAGTCTTTTTGTACTGAATTCGTTGGCTGTAAATTCATATTTAAGAGGATGAACACAGACTGTAATGTGCCCATTTTTAAATCTATAGCTTGTGGAATCTCTGCCTGTTAAACCTGTGGTGGCTGTCCTGCATAGGATTGTAATGTTTTATATCCATAGGCTGTATATAAAGGTTGACAACATATGATCAGTGTTTATTTTTCAAGTTGTTTGATGCTGTAAACACAAGGTTAATGTCCTGATTGACAGCTGAGACTAACTCACGGTTGGTTGAGATCATGTATCAGGAGGGGCTCAACACAGCGCCATCATTCCCTGATCACCATTGCACAGACTGGCACCGAATGCACAAAATGTCAGCGTTTGTACAGACAATATATTTGGCTTTATTTCTGTATAGTGGGAGGAAATGGGAATGCATCGTCTATCTTTATATACAGTCTATGTTTATACCCTAACCATCCTCTCCTGGTGATCCCTGTCCTGATGACTCAATGGCGAGGGTGGTGTGATGACAGCTTTTACATTTTTCTTCTTGCTCCTCAGGCTGAGCAGGACGGCACAGGCAACTGGAGGGGGATGCTGAAGAAAGGAGAGGAAGCCCCCGGCTCTGGACCTGGAAGCCCCTTTAAAGGAGCCGTCAACCTGCTGGATGTGGTAATGTAACTTCCACCTGTTAGCATGCCCCAGTACGAGGATAACAGTGACCGACTGGAAAAAAAACACCTTTTTCTACTCTCTCCCTCCAGCCTGTGCCAGCCGCCAGGAAGCTGTCATCACGTGAGCAGCGGGACTGTGAGGTCATCGAACGCCTCATCAAGTCGTACTTCCTCATCGTCCGAAAGAACATTCAGGACAGGTAGGTCCTCCCAGTCCTATATAGATGATTTTATGAAGGACAACTCTGGTTTTCTCACAATAATCAGTCAAGGCAGTTTATTTTGACTAAATCCTACACGAATCTACTGCTGTAGAAACTTAATTTTGGCACAAATAAAATGTATTAATTCAAATAAATGTAGCATTTACTCTTGTTTAAGTTGAAAAACAGCAGGCCTCAGCTGTTGTAGGAAATTACCTTAAAAGAATAAACTAGCCCAAAGATTCTTATAAAATGGATTTCCTAAAGAAAATATCGAATATATATTTTTTATTTAGAGTCTCATTATAATAATTTGAAAAAAAAAAGAACAAAATAAGAAGTTGTATCTCTTTCCGTAATGTCAAATTTGAGCTTACCAAAGAAAACATTACAACTTTTCACCATATTTTTGGGGTGCAGGGTCCCCCGAGCTTAATTAGGCTACATATCTTGTATTTATCTCTCCTCGATACCTTGACAGCCACACCTGCTGGGTCAAACTTGAGCCCTTCCATCTGGGGGAGGACACAATCATCCAGCCGTCTTGTTCTCAACCATCTGTTCGATTTGTTTTCCCTCTCACTCTGTGTGCCGCAGTGTGCCGAAGGCAGTGATGCACTTCCTGGTCAACCATGTGAAGGACAGCCTCCAGAGTGAGCTTGTTGGGCAGCTGTATAAATCTGGCCTCCTCAATGATCTGCTGACCGAGTCAGAGGATATGGCTCAGCGGCGCAAGGAGGCCGCGGACATGCTACAGGTAACACACTCCACCTTGATGGTGTGTATTTTTTCTCGATGAGCTAAAGCTCTCCACAGCAGCTTGCAGACATGCACTGAACTCTGTATAATTGTCGGACATTCTCCAGAGAGGCTTTGTGTGATAATGTCCAAGTGACAGGCTACAGATTTTCTAATAAGTCTGGAGAATATCCGGATGAGCCATACACATCGAAGACACCACAAGATCTTTAGGTGACGCTGATGTAAACAAAAACGTGATGTCTGCAGCAGAATTAATTTGTGAAGTCCTGCCTCTGCCTGCTGCTCCTCACCTGAACGCTCCAGAGATTTCTGTGTTGTTGTGAATGCATCTGAGTGGAGAATCTCCTGCTGCGTTGTCCATGTTTTACAAGCAAACTCTGGATCTAATGTTGCGGACAGCCTGCGGAGTTCATGTCTTAAAATAGCTGATGGGTGTTTTAATTTATTTTGCACAGGCGTTGCAGAAAGCCGGTCAGGTGATTGCTGAGATCCGGGAAACTCATTTGTGGTGAAATGGAGCTGAACATCGTCTGTTTTCTCATCGTCGTGCACAAAGGACTGACGTTCCTTGAACCTATCATCTCTGAACTTGAAGTTAAGGTTTTGCAACCATGAAAATGCACTGTTCTGCTCCCTGCTCAGACCTACAGTAGGAACCATTTTGGCTCACTGGCTAGCTGAAAGAAACTGAAGTTGGCTTCATTTGTTATTTAAAAAGCTTAGTGTTATATTGAATATTCGAGAATGCACTGCCTCTTGTAGGCTAAAGTAGAAAGTGTAGTTTGCTCCTGGAGCAATCAAAAGGCAAAGAACCGTTTCGGCAGACAGCGGTTAACCAGTATAAAAATAAACTTTTGTGCGATGAGGAAATGAAAGTTTAGAAAAAAATCTAAAAATATTGCTCAGCCTTTTCATTTGGGAGTAGCTGTCATGTGTCCGTATCTGAGGAAATCAAACTGCACAATTTGCTACTGAATCGCAGAAAAAGTTAGTCCTGTCACTTGTGTACATAGTCCATTATTTTTTTGCACTGTTGTCACCACACTGTACTGTATAGAGAGGCCATCATGTTGACACTGTATCGCCAAAACGTTTATTTATTAATGTGTGTGAATAATGTTACAAGCACTATTGCAGCGTGCTGCTGTAGGTTATTTAATTATGTTTACATATCTATCTACATGTGAAATTTACTGTGCACTGTGGTTCTCTGTAGATGGCTCACAAAAGAATAAATATAAGTATTTTATTGCCACTTGAGTTACTAACATTTATATGTGGGGATTGATAGAACTACTTTTTAGCACCAACACATTTTATGAAATTGTAAATAACACAAAGACTAACACACAATATAAATTGTCTTACAATACTATCAGTCAAAATAAAGTTAGAGTTCAGTAAGGCAAAGAGAGTTGATTGAGATCCATACCATAGAGTCCTGCAACCTGTCAGACCAGGAACCAGCTACAGCGAATGGAAGAGGCAGTAACAGTCTAAAGGTAAGAAAACCAGCTCTCTAAATTCCTGACTTTGAAACACAACATATTTTGCACACAAAGGCCTGTGTCTTGGAGCTATCATTTTGCAGGCAACCCTAGAGATGAATACCAACATCCCTTGGCTTTCATCAGCCACAAGCTGTTCCAGAGGAAGGATTGCCATACTACGGTGAAGACGGATGTCGATCAAAATCGACATACTATGTTGTCCTTTCTGGACACCACACTATGATATCGTGTTGCACTTTTCTAGATTTTTGATACCATACTGTCATGCATTTTTTCCCTGGATTGTGGACGCCATACTTTACTTGTGTGTTTTCTAAATTTTTTAAGCAGTACCATATACTTGTTTCGACTGCTTTCAAGATTTTGGAAGCTGCACGTTTTGTGATGGCACATTATTGTATTTTTCCAGATTTTTTGAAAACATAAAAGTACAGTATGGTGTCAAAAAACCACAACCGCAGTTCGTCGTTCCTAGAAAACAGACATACTATATGTGCGGCTTCAAAAATCTAGAAAAGACAATAGTATAGTGTGGCATCGCTTATCTAGAATAAATGACTTGCCGGTTTCTAGCAAATCTAGCAAAAAGAACACTGTGACGTCCCCGGAGTCCTTTGCCCTTAAGATCTGACACTATAATCCTAGAGAGGGGCTCAGCAGGGCAACACATGTTTACCTGAATTCCAAAAATGTTCATCGGCAGATGGGGACCCACATCTAGTAGTCTATCAATCAACTAAATCCTAAAGGGAGAGGCAGCAGAGGCTCAGAGCTGCAGTGTTTGTGGCATTTTGGGTGTTCTTGCATCATGAGCAGTCAAAATATCCCTTTCAGCTACAACTGAGGGATGAGACACTGACAGCAAAATGGGACTGAGATCAAATGTTCGCTGTCAAACAGATGGAATTATGTTGTGGAGGGATCTTATTTTGGATCATACTGTGCAAAAATATTTTTTTCATGAAAGTTTGCCGATTTAAGGTCAATGAAACCAACGCCTCCAGATACTACATTTTATGAAAGATGCTTTTCACTTAATAAAATGATAAGATTGTATACAACTCTGGTGTTAGTCCACCAAATGTCAGGTTATTTTAGCACAAAGACTGGAAATTGGGTAAATGGCTAGCCTGGTTTAGTCCAAAGATCATATTGTTTGATCAAGAATTACCTGCACGCACATTAAAATTGGGGATGGTAGTTATTTCTGGCAGCTACAAAAATTTGGAATAATGTGTGATTCTTCTAAATGGAGGGAGAGGGTTTTCCATTCTGCCAACATTGCATGAATATCTCACTTCAAACGTCTTTAATTAACTGTGGAGTTTTTTGCCTTGGACAGAGTCAGGCCCAAGCTGTTAATTTTACACTGACCAGACAGATAAAGATTGGTATTGATCTCTACATACAACTCTCATCCAGAAACCAAATGATTTCAAACATATATAATTATTGTCTTGTTTTTCTAGTTTCTTTAAATGATGCCTACTTTAGTGGTGATACTGGCTGTAGCAACATAATCTGACTTTTTGGTGCAACCTTCCTCATCAGGACAACAACCACTTTCACCTACTGTTTGTGTTGATCCCCACTGCCCAGGACTCGGTTGCTGAGCCTCCAGCACACAAACAGCAAAAACTACACAACCAGAGCCTCACACTCCTCATTAACTGTTACTCACAACTTCTGCTGCACAGCGATTCGGGTCTGGAGCACATTGATCTGGAAGTCAGGCCACATTCATTTTAGATAGTTGCCCCGAGGACAGTCTTGCATTAGTAGTTCATACGTTTCAGCTTTCACATTATTTGGCTTTTCAGAGAATCGGTATATCCCATTGATATAAGCACATAAATCAAAGCTTAATTGTATAAACAATATGTTATCTAAACTAGATTTTAGGCACGTCATACTTCATTGATTTCTTGTCAATTTAAAAACTAAATTACATTAAAAAAAATTGCAAGCAAAGCTGAAATGTATAGTGTGTACCTTTTGGGAAATATGTTTGTAATTAATTTTCCATGAGTTTGGAGATGGTATTGATGCCAGTATCATCTGTATGGAGCTGGAGCCAGATGCAATTTAAAAAGCAACTAAATTAGCCCAGCACTTCTAAAGTTTACTAGATAGTAGCTGTGTCTCAATTCAGTAGACAAACTCTTCTGAAGACGCTGTCATCCCATTTTTCTACCGATAACATGGTTAAAAAATTTAGTTTGGAGAAAATGATTTTCACTCATGTAATTTCACAGAGTAATCAGCACATGAACATCCAGAGGCAAAGTACTTACATCATATTTCTGTCTCTTCAGTTTCTCTGTGAGCTCATACTTCTCAGCCTCCAGTGTCATAAGCCAGTGCCACAGCTCATCGGCTTTCTCCCTGTCGAGCAAAACCTAGTTAAAAAACAGAAAACTAAAAGACCATGTCAAAACTAATACAGGGAACGGGAAGGGGAAGTTGATGGCAGTTTATACACAAACAAATCACATGGATCAGACTAGAAATGTGGCCGACTACAGCGCTGTTCATAGTGGAAACTCTCCTCACTTCAGTTTGACCTCACTGAGGTGCTCGATGTTGAGCGGCTTCCTCCTGTCAGCCAGGATCTTCTTTTTCTTCTCTTGCTCTGTCTGCTTCCTAGCTTCCTTCCTGCCGTCCTGTTGGATGGAAGAATAAATACAGGAGGAAAGGGATAAAAGAGGAAGCAAAATTTGATTACCTTTATTTATTTAAAATCTAAACTCAAAAACATGTTTGTAAGCAGTTGGACGCCAGCATACTGGTGAGTCATGTTAGCCAGAGCTTTCCTCTTCTTTGCGTCCTTCCTCTCCTTTTCTTCCTGCAGCACAGATTGTACAACATGATCGGGGGAATAGAAACACCTGTTCACCGGCCAACGACTTAGGTAACCTTTAGAGTAGCTGCAAGAAAATCTGTTCATCATAACAACAAGTTTCATATTGATTTCTAACAACATGTTTTTGGCCTCTTGTGGGCAGCAGAAACAAGCTGTAAACACAACACATATATAATCACTACGTTGATCCCAGGCAGTTGTCCATTTACCCAGCTCATATGGAGCAACTAGGTCTGGGCAATAAAACGACAAAATAAGTTTTTATAAGTACCAATATAATACAACTTCAATATATATATTATTGATATACCGCTTATGTATTGTGCGAACACAGTGAAGAGGTATAACACATCATTTTTCTTACTCAGATTCT
This sequence comes from Pleuronectes platessa, assembly GCF_947347685.1. Taxonomy (NCBI): domain Eukaryota; kingdom Metazoa; phylum Chordata; class Actinopteri; order Pleuronectiformes; family Pleuronectidae; genus Pleuronectes; species Pleuronectes platessa. The sequence continues at coordinate 9,826,934 of NC_070647.1, forward strand.
TAAAATGTTTTGCTGTGACAATTCTGTAATGTGACATCAGTAAGCAGCACACTCATATTTCAAAGATTGGCCTTCCTCTGCTGCTTTATAGGATATGACAATAAAGAAATATAGGTGAAACATAATTGATAGGGTATTTCTTCACTGTTGACATGGGCTTTTACACCCAGTATCTGCCACTCCCTGCAGCCTGAGAAGATTGCTCACCAGGACACACACAATCCCAACTCCCTTATCATATTAGGGACACTAGGTGGAGCTGCAGGGTGCCAGTCATTTATTTGTTGTATACAGCGTCATGTCCTGAAAAAGATGAGATGACGGCGATTACTCACAGCAACACGTGCCAGTCTCTCGTTCTCCAGCTCAGCACGGATCCTCTGCTGTTCAGCCCTCTCAGCACGACGCTTCTCCTGCACATCCACACACACACAAACACATGGTGTGATTCAATGCATCACTCCAGCGATCTTGGCCAGCGTTCCTGGAAGACTTACGATCCTGTTAACGAGAGTGATGAGTTCCTGCTCGTCCTTCTTCCGCTGGATGAAGTGGGCCTCGATCAGAGAGTGCAGCTCAGCAAGATCCTTCTCCTGGCGCTTCTTCTGGATGTCCTGCAGCCATATACACACATTTGAAGTGCTGTTCTTAAGAGGACCTCCATTTGTAACATTCTCTTCTCAAATTCTAAGTAAGACCTAGTACTAACCCTAGTTCACCCCCTTCTGTATGTTTGTTTGTTAGTCAGCAGAATAACACAAAACCAACTGATTGGATTTCCACAAAACTTGAGAAAAAAGAGGGTCTTTGTTTTTACTATACTCTTAATGGAAAATAATCAGGCAATTTAAGTGATTTTATCTGTGTTGCTCAAAGACATAGTTTGACTTTTGGGAATTACACTTATAGACCTTCTTTCTGTGCACTAAACATAAGTCAAGTCAGTTAGTATAGTTTAAAATGGCATAGCAGAGCGTGGAGACTGTTAACTGTGGCAAACAGCTGACCTGGCACTATCTCAAATAAACAAATTTAAATCATCCGAAGCAATCCAATATATCTAGATTGGTTCACCTGTACAAAAACCGTTGGTGTAAGAACTGCTTCCCGTCTTTAGGATAAGCTAGTGTAGCATCATATTTCTGAATAAATTAATCATCTCATCAAATGCTCAGCAAGAAAATCCCCAAATGTCAAACATTTCTTTTGAAACGGCATCAATCACTCACATCAAAGTCGACTTTCTCTCCCTCTGGTATCTTTGGCACAGTCATCGCTGGAGCAAACGCTCTAAAATAAAACATTACTGGGTTAGAAGAAGAACTTTACCCAGTTTGTCAGCAGTTGGACGATATAAACACTGACAGAGGACTTACTTTGGTTTGGGTTTTAGGTCATCTACTGTCGTGAAAAGAAGGGACATCACAGTTAAGATACCACTTTATGCTCATATACAGTTTATTTTGTATTGGTTTATTGATTTAATCTATTTAAGACTAAAATGTTAATATTGACAAAACAGTGTATTTGTCTAAATTGTGCATTTCACGTCACATTGTTTGATCCTCGATAAATAAAATGACAGAGCTCACTGAGCTTGACTCGCTCCCGTGGTCTGGGAACATCTAAGCAACAGATTATTTATTACAACACAAACACCCTCAACTCACACTCTGACATATGTACTGTCGGTAAATAATCACTTTCTGGATTCAGCACAATGGTTTGTGTTTTTTTGTTACATTCCTGTCTGTAGCCATTTTATGAACGATGTCCAGTGCAGCTGTCACATAATGAGCAGCATGTGTAACACAATGTACAAGTGAAACAACGAGGGGATCTTCATAATATCCCAATATCCTGTTTTTGAAATAGCACACAGCTTTTACTCTGGCAAGTGTTTGTGAGCATATGTTGCAGAGCAGTTGTTTTGCAGCAGTTGTCAAACACACACATCAGCTAGACAACAATAATGATCACAAAATCCTCCTCAGCAGCGAACAGTACCTTCATCTGCAACTGGAGACTCTACAGTAGAAGAAGAAAAAGAAAAAAAATCAGCTGGCAGAACATAAATGGATGTACTTTATTATTTGCAAATGCTATTTCCCTCCGTGCTGATTTCTGCTTTGTATATTTTGATTTGGAAAAGTTTTCTGACTTCCAGGGGAAGAAATAAAAAGTATAAACAACGTCTGAATGCTTTTTCATATTGAGTTTACAGTGGAAGTATTATCTGGGTTTCAGGGCATGAAAGCTTTACCTTCAGTCAGTGGAGGCAGTTGTTTTATAAAAGTGTATTATCAGAATAAATATAAAAGGCATGAGGGGAAGAATAAAAAAAGCAAAGCATTTACACCACATATGAGTTCATCCGCAACAGGGAATTGAAAATGCAGTATTATCTTTTCCAACAAATATAAGGTGTAAGATCTTCTCTCCTGAGCTCAGTGACTGTGAAACATGGTGGGGTACAGAAGCCAGAGTGATATAGTGTTATTCAGTCACACCATGCATTAAAGCTTAAAAACAACTATATGCTACCTTCTTGTGGAGGCTCTTTGTGGAGGTGATGTGAGCAGACAATTCAATGATCGGTGGAAGAAATGGAGAACAGCTGATCAGAAAATATTCTGTGTTGTTTAGCTACGATGCATGAACATTATCTGAGGTAATGGGTCAGAATGTGCAGTTGAGTTAGTCGAAAGAAGAGTGCAGTTTGTTTTTATTCCATTTATAGTATTTTATAGATTTTCCTTCACTTAAAAGTACTTATTAATTTACTGATGTTAACTTCTGACTTCCCTTGCTGCTCGAACATTGAGAATTTTCCCCGTTGTGGGACAAAAAACGGTGGACCTTATTTTAGCAAAGATCAAATTACAAGGCTCTTTTTTTCCAAATAAGAACAAGAAAAGCTTGAGCTCAACTCAAAGTCTATTGTTGATTACTCGACGATGGGAGGAGGTGGTGACAAACAATAATTAAATAATTACGACAACATGACTAATCATGTTGTCGTAATGAGACACACAGTAGAATAAACAAACAAGATGAGGTTTAAATATCCAAATTAAAAAGAACAGTTTCAGATGTTTATAATCTGTTCATCTTCAATCAGTCAATCAAATTGTAAAGCCAATATTCAGAACTCACACAGGGCTTAACAACATGCAACATCATCTGTCCTTAACACTCAACTAAAGGGAAAACCACCAAAATAAGTTCTAGGGAGGAAATGATCTTCTGTCAGTAAATAGATAAAACTCCAAAAATAATCTGAAGTGGTTTTTTCCTTTGTCTGAGATGAGTCTACACTCACTTTTCACAGAGCAGATATCTAATTTTGGAATGAATTCATCAAATAATAACTCAGCAGGCGGCTCATTCGCAGCCAAACATCACAGTGATGAGTGAAAACTGAACATTACGTTGATAAAGGTAAACGAGAGGCAAACATTATTTTACTGTTATGTGCAGGCAGAGGCTCTAATTGAAAATAAAAGTTTTTATATAGTTTGTACATAATGCAAAACCATTGATATGAGCAGTATTACACACAGGTACTAAAATAACTACTATAATATCAAGTTAACATTTAATGTCATCCATTTTCTACCTTTATATTATTCTATAGCAGAAGCAGTTGGGTTTATACTGAAAAATAGAACAATAAAAGAGATTTACCTTCTACTTCAGGTGCAACTTCTTTGATGTGCCAAAAAAAACACAAAATAGAATAATGAGGACAAAAACACAACAACAGGATGCTGCCAGACACACACTCCACTACAATAACATCCCACAGTTCGTAAGTAAAGAAACATAAATAAAAGGCATTATTTACAGACAAAAACTATTCATACAAAGCTTCCTTTTTCAGTGTCTCCATGACTGGGCAAGCAGACTATGGATTAGTGGATCAGTGAGACGCTGGCAAACAGCTCGCAGCTGGGATTTGGTCAAACTCTGAGAACTGTGATATTGTCTCTCGGGAGAAACTGAAAAACCCACTGCTGGTATCTGACATTCCGTCTGAACAAAGCTAACACAGGGAACAATGTCTGATCACAACGTGAGGCCTTGTGCTGTTTTGTAACATTTTACATATCAAAGCAGAATCTCAACATGTTACAGAACAACAGGAAAGAAACATGTATTTTTCTGTTTACTTTGTGTAATTTTATCTAGTGAGAATAACAAATACTCAGAACAGGGTTTCTGCAGGTTTCAACAAGTCCCACTTAGGACTTTTAGGACTCATGTCAAGTACGACATATATGAAGGAAAAACCACAGTACCTGAAAATTCCCCATTATTGACAAATATTCATGCAGTGAATTTTTTTTCTTCACTATAACTTATTTTAAAGCACAATGAAAGGATATAAAGGGAGTTAAATATACATTAATATAAACGTAAATGTATTTAAGACTGGAACATAATATTTCAATACATTAAAGACTTTGTACGGCTGAAAATTCATAACTTCAATTTGACTCTTTAAATAATTTTTGATAATTGTTTCTAACTAAACCTGCCAAAAATATAGTGTAATAAAAAAAAATATATATATAGATTTTCTGTTAAGTAAAAGTACAGATAAAGCCACTCAAGCAAATGTGCTGTAAGGGTGTTTTATAGTTTAAATGTAAACATCAAAAACAAAACATGATGATTGACAAAATAATAAGTTCAGAGAAGTTGAGAAAATCTTCCTCGCAACCTCTGCCAGGAGATTTAAATATACAGATGTACGAAGGCTAAAAATGGGATTGAGATCATTTTGATGCAAAGTGACAGTTACACATGAGCTGACGGCCCATTCAAACAGAAAACACATTCAAACAGAAAACATGGCTTTCATCGCTGACAGCAGATATGTAGGGAACGATACTCTACACACACCCACATACACAGACACACACAGTGCCGTGCAGAAGTTCTTACCTTCCTCTTTCTGCGTTTCTACCCCGGAAAAGACATAATCGGGTCAGCTACTCTAGCGATGTACCTTGGTAGTGACATTTTGCTTGAAGAAAAAAAACACTAAACGCTCTCAAAGCCTTTACTTACCTTTGACTCTGAGAAGAAAAGAAGTGAAGATTGGAACTTTTCGACCAATAAGACAAAAATATGATCTGCACATAAAACACAGGAATCGCTCAGAAGAAGAAATAAGAGCACTCACTGCATCTCCTCAACTTCCTCTTCAGACATCTTGGATTCAAATGATCTGAATCAAAGAGGAAGGCACAGAATCAATCCCAACATCAGACATCAGCACTTCAAAATTAATTTTTTAACGAAGCCCCTTTTTTGGTGTTAGGAGTTTTATCATGTAACTCAGCTGTTACAATGACACACACCTCAATGCTCATTTCTCTGGGGTTCAATATAATTAGGGCTGTTCACATAGATTTGAATGATTTTCTTGTTCTGATTTGTTGTTTTACTTCATTATATTTCCACGTTATCTTATCGACTGTAACGTGGTTATGGGCACTTGAGATTTATTTCCCTTGGACAGATGGTTTCTCATCTTCTACTCTCCGCTTTTATCATTTGTGTAAACAGCCAAGCAAAAACCGACAAAAAGTGAGAAAAGCTTGGCTACGTGATGGGAGATTGGAACAATTGTAGAATTTGAAATGTTCCACCATGGGCACTGCGAGCAGGGGCCCAGGGCTTTAAACAACTCCAGGCCTAATCCTCAGTCATTTCCTCTTGGCACTGATCAAGGCTGCAGGCGGCGGACTGGCGTCTGAGCAGCTCTGAAACTACCGGCACTGCACAAGTTCTTCAGGGACGCTCTGACGCATCTGAAGCTACGCAGGTTGTATCAGCTTCAATACAAACACTCAAAAGTTTTCCAGGAGCTCAAAACACTTTGAGGACCTGCGCCGGAAGAGATGTCCGTCATATCAAATGTGATTTGGGGTTCAAACGTAACATCTTTTATTCAAGTGAAAAAAGTCAGAGAAGTGAAGCCAAAGCATCTCGAGCGCCACCAGCTGACATGCTACAGTAAACCCACCCTCCTCCTTGTTGGAATGAACGTGGACAAAATCAGAGTCTCAAAGATGCTTTCTGTCATTTTATGTAGTTCTTCTGCTGGAGAACGGCCATATATAATAGAACAATAGAACAACACTGGGTTGTCATGAGGCTGCTGAACCACTGGGTTCCTTACATGTTGGAATATGACTGTGCACAACAGTCATATAAATCCCCAGATCATAAAAGCTGGGCTGGGTAGGTCCAAACCGTGGTGGGAGGGGAGAGCAGGGGTCTATTTTTAAGAATAATAGAGCATTCTTTTGAACAGGTGTTGAGTTGCTCCTCCAGACAATAGGTTGAGCTCACCTCAGCATTTATACAGTAAAAGGGGGGGCGCACATTCACAGGCTATTTCTGTCATTGCGGTTGACATGGGGAACATGTTTTTTTTTCAGGGGTTTGTCCTATTTCTTAAACATCTCCCTCATCCCAGAGAGAAGTCCAGTGCTTCTTTTTTTTTGGTAATAGCAGTAACATTTTTGATGCACAAATTTACAGGGTGATGTTTGGATATGAAAAGTGGTTCCACATCCCCACATCCAACTCTTCTCTTCCTGCTGCCTGGCTGCAGTTCTGTCTTTCCAACCAGTTTCAAAGGCCCAGCTGCATATTCAATCTCTGCATGGCATATTAACACCTTCCCTGCATATGGTTTACAGTAAAAAAGAAGAAGAAGTCATGCTTCTGTTAAAATTCTACTACATCTCTACTCCAATTCAAACGATGTGGCGCTTGGCGTCCCAGCGTGGTTGTTACTTGTTTCATCAGATTGAGCAGCTGACGTTGAAAGAAAAAGAATGAGAAATGTGAAGAGAAAGAGAGCGAGACTGGGGAGGGCGGAGGAGGAGGAGAAAGACAAATACCAGATGGCTGAGGGAAAGCACTGACTGGAAAACCCAGAAAGAATTCACAGGGCTGTCATGGCCGGGGTATTAAGCATGCATTTGCTTTAATGCATGTGGTCAGTCCCCGTCTGGCTGAAAAGATGGAATTACACAGAGTCTGACAGTGGCAGGAATGTTGCGGGTGCTGGTTTCTGGCATTAGGCTGCATTAAAGTCAAACCCCGAAGCATGCTAGAAACACGACAGCCTCAGGGGCGAGCTTAGCACCTTCTTCACCAGCGTATGCACCGCTCGGATCAGGATACATCACACAAAAAGCCATCATAAAATCTTAAAGAGGCTACTTAGGCAATGTCTAAGCCAATTTCATTCATTCAAGGCTTTGTATGAGTGGCAGCAAGTTGTTAGTTCATGCTGAGAGGTTTTATAGATTGACGTCAGCACATCTCACTATCGTTTCTGTAAAATTTCATCAAAAAATGCAAAATATATCAACTTTACATCGATGCAAATTCAATGACATGCATTGAGTTGTAAGGGCTTTGCAGCGATGTGCCCAGAGGTCATGCTCTTACCTCCTTGTGTTTCCCAGAGGAAGAGATGGGATTACCAGTAAGGTCAGGTCTTATCCTCACATCCAGACAGACACAGGCTCAATCATCCAACCCACCAGGAAGCATAGTTAACACAGCCTTGGCCGTCATGTGACCACATATCTCTTCTCTGACTGGTTGGGGTTGTCACTTCTACTGGTGGGGTCAGAGAGATGAGTTGTACCTGGAGAGGAATGCTGCCTTCAAGTGCTCCGCGTAATCTGCTTCACTCCGGGCCTGAAATTGGACACACAACTTGTTTCCACTTCAAATGACTTTTACGCCAGAAAATAAAATTGATCTTGTGAAGTTTTGTTGTTTCCTTGTTTCTCTCAGTTTCTAAAAAAATTAAAAAACATCCGCACTGGGCGGCTCTGTGCTGCTGAAGCACAACATGAGAAGTAGCAGAAAGCGATGCAAGGGTTTGGAGATTGTAAATTTATGCAAAACTTTTTCCCATCAACCATCAAATATTCAGTGCTGCTGTGGAGTCTGCTTGATGGTGATAAAAAACCAAGACAAAAACATATTACATTTACAAGTCCACAGAGCCGGGAGGAGATTATCAGCCAAGGCTCACATTCAGGAAACAATGAAAATGCTTTTGATTTGTTCGACCATAAAAACGTCACAAGGAAAGTCAAACATATAAACAAGCAACACAATGAATGATAATGTTGTTGAATAATCAAGATATTGTAGAAAGAATTTCAAAGCTTTATACTTCACCTCCATTTGGTTGACAGCAGCAAAGTCACACTAGCTAAAAAGCTGAAGATAAAATGTTTACATTACACGAGCTTCAGCTCATAAAGTAGCACAATGCAAATAATTCCTTACTGTTAATTTGACTTTTTATAGAAGTGTCCATTTCTAAATGTTCACCACCTTTGGGTTGCTAGCACCAAGGTAACACTAGCTAACAAGCTAATGCTACTGATATCTCCTGTTTATAACATGAGCTAGCAGGACTTCAGGGAGCGGCAATATAAATAACTCGTGAATTTAACTTAGCAGCTATGAGCTAACTCAGCTGGTGCTAGCGTGTCTCACCTGTCTCATTAGCTAGTTGGCGCCGTTGTCGCAACTTCCGGTGCCGAGAGAGGAAGCAAATGCGCAAGTGCAACAAAACGTGTAGTTCCTTAATTGTCTTCTAGAGGCTCGTAGAAGTTAAAGGGAAATGATTATTTTAACAATGTATTTCAATTGTTTAGAAAAAAATACTATTTATATCTTAACTCTTTATAATTCATTAAATATTACAAAATCTTTCATTTATATATTCACCTATTATTTCAACACCAAAGACAATGTGACGGCTCCCAAAAGTGAAGAAAATGCATCTCGACCGCCTTCCAGTGAGGGCCTCCTCTATGTTAGTGAATGGGACATGAGCCAAATTAAGATGCAATATACACATCAAACAGATTTAGCTTAAAGATGGTTCATTCATTTTAGGCCGCATCAGACTGTTATAAGCTCAAGTGCACATTCTTTCAGCAACTCTGGTTTTAATTTGTGATTTTATTCTCTAAAAAGGGTTTGAACATCATTATTGACAGTTGACACTTGTGATTGGACCTCGCCTCCATGCCTCCATCCCCCGATTGATACTGCGCAGACTCTGGCTCCGAAAGACGTCATGGTTGCAAAAGAGGGCAGCGTTTGTCTTCAGGATATTTTGGCTTTGTTTCTGGATAGTTTGAGGAGGTGGAGATGTGTCGTCCATTTTTACACACAGTCTAAGGTAAACACAGTGTATTTGAGTGTAGAGGAGACAGATCATGAAACGGAACAATGTGGAATACCTCAAGTCTTTATTGCTGTTGTTGAGTAAAAGGGTACAATGTTTAAAACATCCATCCAGTTGGAAACTGCCCACTTGTATGACATTGGGAGTGTTCAGAGAGACTACAGATAGTGTGTTTTGCATAGGCTTAGCGCTACACAAACAACAAAGTGTCTGGTTAAACATGGAAATAAAAGCATAAAAAAACATAAAATGGACACAAGGTTGTAGAAAAAAAAACAATACGGCATTATGAAACCACTGTACTAAAAAAAAAACATAAATGTCACATTAAATCACGCTTTAAAATATTTTGGTCAAGCTCCCCTGCTCTTTTTAGGAGCCATGGAATGTGATTGTCAGACTTTTGAGCAGTAACATGGATCAATTTAATGCCCGGGCAAACCATTCATACGCTTGTCAAAGCTTCTGCCGCACAACAATTGAAAGGGAACACGCTGCTGTAAGACCACTTCAGTGAAAAATAAACATGAAATCCAGTCTTAGTTTCATACTGAGTTGCTTGGAGGCTTTTATGTACTGTACCTCAGCTGTCACTGCAATCATAAGGGCCAGAAGAGTTACATAGTGGTAAATATCCTTGTACTGTACTTGTGTCTTGCTAAATGCTTAGGCACCATAATTTTACTTTGCATGCCCTCAATTAGAAAATGATTGCTGAGCATTGAAGTGTGCACAGACTAGAGGCAAAAAAGTATCCAAAAAAAAAGTGGTTTGCCGATTTCCCACATTATAAAACCTGCGTCTTTCAAGCAGCGACGGCACCTGGAGCACCTGCTTTTCAAGAGAGGAATGTCTGAAGATTTTTAAAGTGATCAAACAGGTACAAAAGCTACAAAAACAGCTAGAAATAGAAAAGAACAAAGCACATTAAAACATAAATAAAATGACATAAAGGATAATAAGAGTCGTAATGGCCTTCTGAATATTCAACACTCCTATCACCTCCAAAGTGAATTGCCCGTTGGATACAAAAAAAAGCAAACAATACCTTTTGTTTTTGAGTATAAAGATGTTATATACGATACAGTATGATAGGTCATATTCAAAACATCACATGTGCTAACATATATTACTCAGACCATTGCTGCACTATTGGTAAGACAAAATAAAAAGTGAAATCAGCTAAATTCTATAAGTGCTTATATTTCTATCCTGAACTGGTGAACGTTGAATAAAATAGCAATGTGTGAAGCTTTTGCTTTAAATATAAATAAAAAAAAGAGAGATGGAAAAGGATCTGTGTGAGGGAGAGAACTGATTTCACCCATCTCTTGTGAATGTGGAAACGTTTATCTCATCTATTCTGTCTCTTATCAAAACTGTTGGCGTGGAGTACAAACAAGATAAATCTAAATGTAATTAGTTTTCCTTCTTCCTGGCTGAATTGTATAAAGTAATTAGTAACAGTAATTACAAATGTCCAAATTTCACAGCATTTTGTTTCTTTTAGAAAGCAAAAAAAAATCATTGTGCAAAGGCACTATTTGTGGCAACCGTACAAAAATTAGATGTTGTTTCAGTACAGTGCTCGGACAGCATCTCTCCTGTCCCTCTGTTCTCTTGGGGTCCCCTCTTGGGCGTGTGGTCATTATTTGGTTCTTAAGACAAAGTCAAAGGAAGCGTCTTGGATGTCGTGGTCCCCAGAGTTAGTGGCTTCTTCAAGACATTAGTGCCCCATCCCTGGTGAGAGACACAGATCAAATCTATCAGAAGCTGGACTAAGTCTGCAGACAGGTGTGGGCTAAGAACAAGGACCCTCAGACACAAAGGGTCAAAGCAAGAGACAGTGAGTCCTGTAGTTAACTGCAGTCAACATGCAGTTTACAGGATATTTGATGCCGGCTCCAGGGAAACCTAGACTGTACACAACCTGTTAGAAAAAACTCAAAACTCTTGTGAAATAGTATCTTTCCACAAGTCATATATCAATAAATGTACTGCTACTGGTTTGTTGGTTGCAGTTCTCAAGAATTATTGAATGTATTTTAAATGGTGCTTTAAAGTTATGTGCTTTTGCAGGTTTTCAGGCTACAGCACTGCTCCTCTGAGAGATTGAGGAAATGGCAGCAACATTTACCCATTTTCAGATATTTCTTCAAAGGACTATGATCTGTTCAATCTCCAAATACACAGTCTTAAAGCGCTTCACACCATCTGGAGTAGTTTATCTCCTGATCAAGCAGAGGGCGATCACTGTCATCTTGACCTATTTGGGATGACCTCTTGACCTATCAATAAAGTCAACCTGTAATAATACATTATCTTATGCTTTGCTACGATAATGAAGGACGCTAGCAAGCAAAGCCGTCGTGAGTCGGCAGTCATGACACCAGGGTAACGTTGTGTGGACGTGTTTAGGGTTCTACAATAATAATGAGAACTACGACGTGTGAAACTTTTCATGGTCTAAACCCAAATATCAAAACGAGCCTCATCACTTCATACTTCATCGGTTTCCTGACGCAAACTTGGAGCAGATAAAATTGTGCTTTAATGATATAATATTGTGCAGAGTAATACTACTCCAAATCACTTGAAATCGTTCTAATTTTAGTGAGGGTTAGATTTTGACCGACACCAAACTTGTGAACATTTGTGGCGGCTCTCTATCCCAGTCGAGCATGTGGAGAGTGTGCCTCTGTGAACTTGCATATGGTCCAGGTTTGGTGTCAAATGTCTGTAAGGTCCTGCAGCCAACGACTGGCAAGAAACACAAAATCTTTACAAAGCCTCTTGTCATCCTCTGAGTCAGACTGTGATGCTGTGCTAATCTCCAACATACCAGCTATTAATGTGACAAACTGGCCTGGCAGGGGCAGCGGCTCTGGAATGGAGAGAGGCAGGGCTGCGGTCTGCGGAGCACAAGTGGATTTGCACAAGAGTGGAAGAGCTGCAAGGTTTGAGTGGCGTCGAGATGGCTGTTGAGTGGGTCTACAGAGGTGAAAATGGTGTGTGTGCGTGTGTGGGGGGGCAATAGGAGGAGGAGGCTACACTCAGATGTAATTTTTAAAATAGCAAGCAATGTTTAAGTGGTATCCTTAAAGGTTGTGGAGCAAAAGGCCAAACAGCAGCATTTAAAAGACGCAGGGGAGGATATGACAAGGTCAGTGATTGATTTGTGGACACGGGGCTTTGTATAAAACAAACAGCCGGTGAAAACCTTCAAACTGGAACCTTACTTCTCTGGGCTGCACTGAGATGGTTTCTTTTATAGTCACATACTAAAAGTTTTATTTAAATCTGTGATTGGAACTCTAGTCATGACAACAGTAGCTTCCCCCAATCAGTTGGCTGAGACGCAGTTCCACAAGTTGTATTTCACCTCTCTGCTTTAGTTCAGTTGCCTTTTTTAATTCTTTATGGTGTTTTCTTGTTTTATTATAAAACTCACATCTTGTGTTGTTACAGGCAACTTCTCTTCCGGATCCCCCTGTGTCCCCATGTCTTGTCTCTTTTAGTATTAAACCACTGAGTTTCTCACTAGTTTTGCCTGTTTATCTTGACACATTTGAGTTCAGTGCTCCAGCATTTTGTTAAATCATGCGTGACCTCTGATCCTGCTTGACTTACAATTTCTCTCTTGGACAGATTTTTGTTTACTGAACTTTTGTATAGAGGAATTTTGAGCCTGACCCCGTCTCCATTCTGAGTCCTTTCCGTCAGACCAGTGTGATAATGTGAGCCTCTGTGTTGACACTGCAGAGCCACAAGTTCATTCGACAACTGAGGGTTCACGCTCACATACCTGCCCACGCATTTGAATCGTTGCTTGCACACATACTTTACAAGCTCCGCAGTTACGAGCCGATACTTTCTGGTGCCTTATAAAAACTCACCGTTGGCGACTGATTTGGTGTCCCCTCTGCCTGCCACCTGCAACACACAAAGACAGCAAGTCATAAAGCAGCAAAGATATATTTAGCCAGACAAACATACCTGCAAAGCTGCCAGTCAAAGCCGCGAGCAGTCTAACATTTCCACCTATGCAGACTCTTGAATTTATCCCGATTCCAATCACAGATCGTCATCCTGCTCTCTTCCCTTCCCTGACATCACAGCATAGCACGGTTAGCTAATGACACGGTTGCTAACCGCCACCTTTCCTGTTCTGGGCCCTTTTTACGTCAGTGCAGACCACGGCCTGGTGCCCTCCAACCCCGCTACCCGCTGCAGCGGACCACAGCCCCCGGCCTGCTCAGCAGCTGTTGGCTGCAGAAACTGTAGGGAGGAAAGTTTTGATTTCTTCTAAACGTGGGTAGGTAGGATTTCCTTGTCATGCTCTATTTCACAATGCGGAGTTTCACTTCAAATGAGGGGCTCTTTCTTCTTGGTTTCTTTTATACACAGAAATCAACATTTGGAATGTATTTACATCCGGTCAGATTTGTTTGAAAAGGCGAGGTGATGACAGTGATTCATAGCTGTCAAAGTGCCTTTGCGAACTCAGCACTGAGCCCGACTTGTAAAGAGCGCTGTAAACATCAGGGCAATAAAAAGTCAAGTGAAGCTGGACAGAGAGCAGTGATTTGTGGTTGTCAGAGGAAGGAGCAGTGATGTGATACAGCCGTTTGTGAGAAGCACTCAGCCTGCTGTGGGACATCAGGCACACTGTTTAATATTATTACGGCAGAATTTATACTGAACTGTAATCTTCTGGATTTTGTTGAGTCTGCTATAGCAAGTTATGAATGTTAATGGAGCCAAGAACATAATCCTTCTCTGGAAATGGCTTCACTCTGGCTCTGTTGATCAGTTCATTCTGTTCCTTTTATTTGACACTCAGAAGATATCGTGACTTTAGTGTTTGAGGAGCTGTGACAGTGTTAACTTCAATAAAACTGATTTGTTATATTTTGTCAAAAATTTGTCTGAAGGATCTGGGTACAGGCGCTGCCATCTTGTGCTGTTAATGTACCAGTGTCTGCACAGAAGAGATTTTGAAGTGCATTGTCAATATCTCATTTAGGATTGAAACACTTAGACATCTATTATCATAGAGCTCAACAGTGTGGCTCTGGATGTAAAAATCCCATTAATTATGTGAATACAGATTTTGGTTATCAGCAATCATTTAACCCTCCGAGGTAGGCTTACCACAAGCTATGAGATTATTAAACATATCATACGTTCCTGTAGAAGCCACAAGTCTGTGGAAATAAAACTATTATAAAAAAGGTAAAATCTAAGAAGAAGTGCAGCGGAAGTAATTTGAAAGGGATCATTTGCAATGGTTTCTGGGATGTGTCACTCTTTCAGTCTAAAAAAAGGCTTAAAACACTAAAGCATCAATGGAGAAAAAGTGGGCGATAACTGTTGCACTCTATTATGTATGTATTATATATACTTTATTAGATAAGCAGTTTTGTCCAGCCACAGCAGAACAGAGCTCAGCCCTGCCGACGTCAGAGAGCATAAAGGTCGACAGTGGGACAGCAGAGTGTGAGGTCACTGTGTGATCAGCGACTCTGAAGAAACATTGATCAAATATGACTTTACCTCTTCAGGCTTATTCCAGATTTAATGCTGGGGTCAACTAGCTATCAGAGTTCTTTAAAACAAAAACAAACACGAGCAATTGTTACTCCCATCACTGCCACACCAATTCAAATAATTAAACGTTATTATTTCAATATTACACCATTTCTTTAGCAGAGGGGCCCTTCTTGTGAAAAACCATATAAAAATACTTCCCACAAACCAATTACAAACTACAGACATGTTATTCTAAATTAACTTTCTCTCTTTATCATGACTCTGTTTAAAATGAATAGTAATTACCTTGGTTGGAGAGGCACCTTTATTTTCCCATAGACTCCTCTTGTTGGTGACATCCACAGGCTTCAGGTCCTATGAGAGGGAGACAGAATACCATCATATCAGTGAGATGAAACCTGAGATGGGGAGGGAAGGAATGACGGGGCTTGAGGCGTGAGAGCAAATGTTGACAGACACTATCACTTCTTGGAACCGCTTTTGTAAATATTTGTATTCATGATGTGCTGCATGGAAAGCTCTCTCATAAATATTTGGATGAATATCACTGAAGCACGTATATGGAGCTTTATACAAGAGCACCAGAGAAATAAAGTCATGGAAAACTGCAGATAAAATCCTTAAGCGCCATTATTTACTGATGCCTGACTGAAAACATCCAAATGCCCTTTATGTAGGTATTTTAAAAGCTCTGCTGTTTTAATCAGGAGCCACCAGGTGGTGCCAGACATATACTCTCACTAACATACACATGGACATTCTCCACCAGCTTCCACTTCATCGTTTAAAAATTATTATAAAAGATGTTCAGCATCATCATATAATAATAGCACTGTAGAGCTTCCTGCAGTTTATCATGAGGATGACCTGTGTTTGTTTGAATGAATGCAGCAGGATCACTGTTACAATGCAAATAATTTATCCTTAATACAAACATTCTTATAAATGAGCATTTAAAATGTACATTAATGAATGTGTCAAGTTCTGTCTTCACTCAACTCAACTTCACATCACATAAAGCCACTAAAGCTTGTTAGAACCCCTTATTCCTCCATATTATTGGAGGGGACATGGAGCAAAATAAAAAGTCATAGTACACGTCAATTCAATCTTTCTGAAAGATGGTTTCTGTCAGTTTA
Source organism: Pleuronectes platessa (assembly GCF_947347685.1). Classification (NCBI taxonomy): domain Eukaryota; kingdom Metazoa; phylum Chordata; class Actinopteri; order Pleuronectiformes; family Pleuronectidae; genus Pleuronectes; species Pleuronectes platessa. The sequence continues at coordinate 9,842,876 of NC_070647.1, forward strand.
GGTCTTTCTTATCACCATGATGTTTGCGATTCTGATCATTTAAAAATTATCTAGTCATTTGATTCTAATGAAAATGGGGCAAGCCATCGTGATTGACGGCTGAGACTTGTAATTGGTCAGCAGTGTGTATCTGCAGGATCTCAACTTCGGCTTCCTAATCACTACTGTGCAGACACTGGTTCCGCATGACGTCAACAGCTCAAGATGGCAGCGCCCGTATCGAAAATTCTTTGGCCTCATTCTTTAACAGTGAGAGGAAGTGGAGTCGCGTTGACCAGTTTTACATACAGTCATTGTACAGTTCTTGTTAGTAGTAGCTGCAGGGGTTGCTACAGTGACGACCTACCGCTGGCCTTCCTCCTGGTGTTTTGCCGCTCTCAGGGGTTTTATTCAGCCAGTCGTTGATGCGGCCTGCCACGCCTGTCTTCATCACAGCTGCTTCCTGTTTGAAAAGAGTCAAAGGTCAGCTAGGCCTGGTCGTCATCTGCAACAGGGCCGAGCAGGAAGTGCCAATGAATTGGTCTCTTTCCTCTCTCTCTCTTTGCTCCAGTGAAACACACAAAGTTTCATCCACTTTCCTCCACCAACCCTGACTTTTACCTTGAACGTGTTCCCGCCGCCCCCGGGTGAGCTGAACACGCTGCCTCTCTCCCACATGCTCTTGATGTTTCGTATGCTGTCAGTGACCATGGGCAGATCCACCGCTCCGGAGCGAGGGGATCGAGACTCCTTGTTCTCTCTCTGCAGAGACAAGGTGGTGGGTTAAAACTGCTGAACAGCAGGGAGAGAAACAGGCTGGACACGACAGAGGAAAAAGGGAAGACAAAGTATGAGGGAGACACATGACGTGCCAGTTCTGAATGACTGTTCTGTAATCAGTTGAAATAGGACATAGGCTTGGTACGTGTGGGCACATTTTAGGCCCAGAATGACTCATATCGACATTGGAATCTCACAGCATAAGGAAATTCAATAATTATCTATCATATTCAGATGTTGAGAAATGTATGTGAGTCTTATTGCTCAAACCTGATTTTCGAATTACTCTTTATGCTACTTGGAAAATAAGAAAATAAGTGAGAAGATGATGAGGGATGATCTGGCCCAGGATAATTTAATCAAGAGCTTGAATATACTTGTTTTATAAAATGTATTTCTATCAGATTTCTCTCAGGACTTCCCTGATATCCTTAAAAAATAACTGAAGTCAACTTGGATTAGATGAATAGTTTGGGTGGATAGAGGAGTAAATGAACCAGTTAAAAGAGTAAACAGCCTGAAACAAGAGTACTAGGCATATTTGCTACAATCACACTCACAATTATTCCATAACTAACATCATGAAAAAATACCTGAGACTATTGTAAATTAAATTTAAGAGTTTTAACATATTATACATCAAGATTGTTTTTTTCCTTACTGATGTGTTTTCCTGGAAGATGTTTTTTTTTTATTTTGCTGATGTTTGACATACAGTGGTGTTGTGGATGGGCTCAACCATTAAAAAAAAAAAGTGGAATCAAAGCGAACCTGAGCAGCTGAGGTGTACTGCTCCAGCCTGTTGTCTATCTTGGACACCACAGGAGACTGAGCTGCCTTCACTGTGCTGCTTGGCAAAAGCAAACAGTTAGAATACAGCACATACAAGAATGAGGCCTCTTTGAATATTGTTTATCAATAAGTCTTTAGTTCCTTGACAGCTGACACTCAAGTGGGAATGAAACGTTCACTTCTGGGTTTCACGCTCAAATAAAAACTCACTGAGACACAACATGATGCTTCAGTTGTGGGGTTAGGGGTTTACCTTTTCTGTGCCGACTTGTTCAGGAACTCTGCCCTCTCTCCGATCTGCAGAGAAGGGTTAGAGAGCCTCTGGGTTATAAATATGGCAGTGATGTTCCACTCGTGCATACATCACTGCAACACAATATTATTCCTTCACTCTTCGGCAACCTCAAAACAGATGTTAAACCAGACCCTCCTTTTGATTTCCATGTCTCTATTGTTTCTTTATTGTTCGTATGAGGAGTTTCATTTGTGACTGAAGTTTATGGGTCGATACGAAGACACACACATGGTTCTGTTCTAAATAATTACAGGTCCTTTCAACATTCATAACTTACACTAAATAGTATTAAGCCCTCTTGTCAATAACCATTTAACTACGTCTGATTGTATTAGTTTAATAGTGGATATTTAATTTAGTTTAATTTCTTCATAAGCTCAATAAGTTGTATCAGGATCACAAAGTGTAACTAATTGTACCATCTGTGCATGCACACCACACAGACACACACACACAAAACATGTTTTTCCCTGTCTTTGGACTGTGGGAATGTCAGAGGATTGTTTATGATATACAACAAACAGGCTAAACGAAGGGGCAACATATGCTCTCCTCAGACGCTCGCAAAAAAAAAGAAAAAAACTTTAAACAGACAAAGGAAGGAACGGAAGACAGAGCTCTCTCCCCTCTCTCTCTGTGAAAGAAAAGGACCTTGCGCTCGGCTGCTACCGACTGTGGGAGTTCCCAAAATACTCCCCGACAGGAAATTCCCCATTCTCCAATGCATTTTAAAGAGCTGTAGCCATCCGAACGCAGTTACAGTAATCCTGTTAACCATAATCATGTCTCTGCATCCCCGCAGCCTGTCCTTCATTCTGTCTCTCCGTCCTTCTCCAGCACAGAACACTGTACTTTATCTGTCGTGTGGAGCAGGGTTATGCTGGTTTACTGCTGATAACATGAAGGCGAGCTCCTGGGACTGTGTGTTCCTCCGGGCAGTGATTGCTGATAGCGAGGGCATAATTCTTCTTGTGTTAGTATAACAAGTGCCATAAGATGGCAGTTGTCAGGCAAAAAACACACAACGGCAAAAGTCAATGAGGAAAACAAATATATGTTTGACGTGATATAAAATTGACTGGGCATGAAATTCTCTCAGCACATAAATCTGATATATGTGACAAAAATGGAAAAGCAGATCTATCTGCAGCTCTGTAGTGTTTATATGGCCCTAGCAACATATATAAGATAGATAAGTATCTCTCTCTGGGCATTCTTTTTATTTCATGAGTCTCAGGATGTTCTATATCGTGTGCTGTGAGAATAAAAACATATTATAAAGCTGCACAAACCACTAGTTACCAAACTATCCATTCACCTCAGTACTATGGACCTTTTGTAGTGTCTATCAGCTCATTGTTTTGGTTTTATAGGCTGCAACCTCAATGTTCTGCTTCAGTTTCACTGCCTTAGACACTGCTTAATTTTAATCTCAACTATACATCTTCATTTGTGCTTCATGATGCTAATGCGGTCATATTATCTGTTTACAGGCAGACAGACACCTCCTATGTGGTAGTTCGTGCTCAGTAGGCGCCTCAAGGACCATGTTATGTGATCGAACACCCACACACACACGGTCGAAATTAATACCAGTGATGCTGTCGCAGCTGGTAATGGATTCGAAGTCGGAAGAAACGACACGTAGCCCAACTGTATTATGAGCATGTAATACAGTCTTACACCATAAAACAAAAATGTATCACACTGCAGAGCCAATATTCATATGCACAGTGGTGTGCAGTGTATGAACTATGCAGCAGACAGTTGCACACACACACACACACACACACACACACACACACACACACACACACACACACACACACACACACACACACACACACACACAGCTGTACCTACAGTGAACATGATGACAAAGTAAAGCTGCGTCTGGGAGGAAAATATAGTTGAACAACATTAATTTCAAAACTGGCCACAAACAAACAAAGCACTTGATTCTGGTACGATCAGGTCTCACACACCATTCGAGCTGAGCTCTGGAATCTGAAATCTCACTCCTAACTGTCACTAATTCGATTTTCTACACGAGCAGAAAATCCCCCTTGATTTTCAGTATGTGGGATTTGGCACTGGAAACATTTATTCACACTCGAGTTTATTAAATGTTCCTTTGCCATGAAAAGCATTTAACTTTGGACGAGCTTGGGGAGGGCATGCACTGGGTTGTTTCCGTTGGGTGGGTTTTCAATGTATTTCTCGTGACAAACAGGTTAACAAGTCAGCAAAGTTTTAAAGTAAACAGCCCAATTTGCCAGAAGCTGACTTACAAATATTTCTCTCACAGTGCACTGAAGTTCTTTTCAAATACGAACTCTCCTTCATCTCAGTCAGATAACACTTCATGCAAAGAGCTAAAAGAGGTGAGAGGGGCAGTTGCGGGTCATCTAGCACTTAATCTCTCCAAATATTTTGAATGTTTAGCTGGAGCTTTGCTGCACTGCCAGATGAGTGGGATTTGCAAGATCTTTTATACTGACAACTGTGTTGGGAAGGTATGCTAATACAGCACAGGAAGATAAATACAAATACATAAAAATTTACTTTCTAAAAGTTTGAATGTTGCAAAACCAAAAACAACACAAAAGTATTTGTCTGCTGTAATGTAAGCTGCTAAAGTTAGCATGTGTAGCTACAGGTTACATTGTTTTTTTACCCCTTTGAATGTTAGAAGATCTTCCCTGCTTTTTTAATGTGACAACCAAAGCTACCTGCGATAGCCACATGCTCGTGCTCACCCTTTAACACTTTCTCTTGAAATATTGAAAGTGAAACACACTGTGTGTAAGTATGTAAACAAAGCGAACACACAGGGTTATTTTAAAATGAAATATTAACCAGAACAATGCTGTTCTTCTGTTGACATGTGTTCAGAGGAATCACCAGCAGAGGAATTGGGGCTTGTTGGCTACATCCTCAGTCTATTATCACTAAAGCAAGTATAATGCCATCAAGAACATGTTAAAGACAACTTTTACAAGATCATCACTTATCACAAAATAATATAATAATATATATCACAAAAATATTTATTTTACTCCAAACTAATGTTAGCCACATTAGAGCAGCTAGCTACAGCTGATACATTTTTCCAGTGACTGTTGTTTATTCAGGTGGCATAACTGACATAACTGTGTGAAATCAAGAATTTCCAGTAGCAAATCTGCCGCACTGATCATAATAAACTGCACATGTGCTGTGCCAGGGAAGGAAAATGGTTAGATGGCAACTTAAAACTGGTTGGAGACTCCTTGGTCGAGGTCAGAGGTAAAACATGGTGGACTGACCTTCAGGGAAGAGCCTCGGGGGCTGACACACTTAAAGGGTTTATCATCGCCGTCCACAATGTCCTCCACCTTCTGTCTCTTCTCGGCCGCCTCCGCTCTCCTCCGTTCAATCTCCTCCTTCATCTTCCTTTTCTCCTCCTGAGGGAGCGAGATGTGTTTACAGTCTGAGTTTGAGCAGATACTCTTCTGAGCACAACATTAAAATCAAGTTAGTAGCAAAGCTTAATTTTTTTCTTAAGGCAAAAAGAATAAGATACATCTGTATATATATATTATCATCAAATAAAATATAGTCTCAGTCACCTATAGAAAACCGGAGTGCAGCTGGTCCAGACAATAGATATATGCCATTTTCTAATTCATTTACTTACTTTATCCAATAAAGGAGGTCAGGGACTAATTCAATTATCCCTGAGCAAATTCTTATTTATGGGGATTGCCTGTCTCAGGAAACAAAATGGCTTTTGGAAAGCTGGAGAAATGCACACTTTCAAGAGTCCCCCCCCCAAAAAAACCCCCAATTAATGTATGAACCATTTGTACTGTATTAAGAGGAGGGCCGGTGGTTGGCAGTATGTCAGCCCTTTCTAACAGCCTTGTCTTGGTTAATTAGTCTCTCTGTATCTCTGGGCCATCTTTTAATTACAAACCAAAAGGCCTCATTAACATCACACAAGAGGAGAGGAGCAGCGGCTGATAGTGAGAGACGGGCTGCCACATTCAGAGCCAAGATCAACAAAGACGACCAGTCAGGCTAATAGTAAGAACGCTGGCCGTGTGAGCGGGAGGTTATCATGTTCTAGATACATAGGGAAGAGGAGGAAGAAGGACTGACATGTGTGAGTTAGGAGAGGGGACCACATAGGCTGAGTCATGATAGCAGTGAAATAAAGAGAGATAGTGTCACTGAGACTCTGGTTTGGGTGTAAAGCATAGGCTTCAGCTGAAATTGGTGTAAAGACTAAATCATCATGAAGGTAGTGCGGAAAATGTGTGAAAAAATGAGCGTGTATGTGGGCCGTGGAATAAAGACTTAGGGGTATAAATTTAGGTCCAAAAGCATGTACATCCTTGGTATTTTTTTGTTTGACTTATTACATCAAAACAGTAATCACCAAAAAGTGCTATTATTTTCCAGCTGTGATAGCGCTCTTAGAATTTTTGGGATCTCTACTGTAATCAAATTCATCTAATTTAATTATTGTTGGTCGTTTCTTGGCACAATCTGTGATCCCATCATCCTGTACATTACTCTGTACGTTAGTAACTGTACTTTGCATCGTAATGCTAATAACAATGCGATGTAAAGTGTTGAGATTACAGGACTTCTTGTCGCTCTGAGATTTGATAGTCTGTTTATGTGTCCTCTTCACATCTGGACCTGGATCCAAATTATGTTATGGGTTTAATACAGCAGTGTTCCTATACGGGCCATTTTGGCTTCATTTCTGGATAGTGGGAGAAGGTGGCGATGCTACGTCCATCTTAATATTCAGTCACGGATCTGGACCCACGAAGGGGCACAAGACAAAACTAGCTATACCCACTTCTTTCTAATGGAGGAGAAACCCAGCCCTAACATTAGCAAGCTAGACCATTAAGCGAGTGGAAGCTAGTTAGCAACCACTTTCGGAGTAAAAGTCTTAACAGCAGGATGAGGGTTAAATTGTTGTAATCAGAGGTCTTAAATCTCTTTGAGTACATAACCAGCACTATGTGGATTTGTATCAACATCTGCACATAAACAGAATATCACATAATGTCAGTAGTCAGTCCCTGATGGTCATGGGAAACACACACTGGAGGATTTAACTTTCTTTTCAACTGCATCAAATAGAAACAGAATCTATTAGTTGAATAATATCATATCATATCTCTCTCTTTTTCCTACCTCTTCTCGGTTTTTCCTGTCTTCCTCCTCCTGCTTCTTCTGCTTCTCCTCCTCATCCAGCACCTTCCTCCTGTCCTCCCTCTTCCTCTTCAGCTCCTCCAGCTCAACCTCGGCCTCCTGCTGCTTCTGCCTCATCCTCTCGAACTCCTCACTCTCTGCATCATCGCGGCGACGCTTCAGCTCCTCCAGCTTGCGCTCCGCTTCCAGGCGAGCGTCGTCGTCATCCTGCTCGTCGTCCACCACGGACACCTCAGTGGAGCGTACACTTCCGCGACTGGGTCGGACGCATTAAACCAAAGATTAGAGCACAGAGGCAGATTACAACAGAGCGAAAACCAGTGCAAGCGGGACACAAGGCTTGTTGACAGACAGGTCAACACCAGACATGTGATACAAACTGAATATTTAAACATGCACTGGAGGATTTGTCTCTTTCATGGACAAGCAAACACACACAGACAATGAATATGCACACTAACCCCAGCAGTAACCTTTGCAGAGTTAAGGCAACAGCTCAGCTGAGGTTTCATTCATTGTTTCAAACGGAGGATTTACTGTAGGTGACCCATGTCAAAAACACACAATACTCTGCTACCCCTCAGTGCTGAACAACAGCTCATTTGATTGAAAAACTGATTCAGAAATGATCTTCAGTTATTCTGCACGATGCCTCAGGGAATACCTGAGTGACAAACAATAAGTGTCAGACTCTAATATCAATAAGTGCCTGCCTGACTAAACTGCCCCAGTTCAGCATAAGCAAAGTTGTGGAGTGCTGAGAAAAACATGTAGAATTCTCCATGATTCCAAACTAAGTTCCAAGCTGCAATAGTAATAATAAGGTGAATTTAAGGGGGATATATTTACTTTAAAATGTTCTTTATTCTGTTTTAATGTTGTGGTATTGATTGTTTTTTTAATGTGTATTTTCTTTGCACTTCTGAGAGTCTTATTTTGGAAAGAAAAGATGATCTTTGTTTGGTAACTTGATCTTTTCAGCTAACCTTTGTGTCGAGAATATTAGGTTACTGCAGAAGGTTTCCACAGCTGGACAAGTGGAGAGAGGCACTGTTCTATCAGGTTACTGCAGAAATTATATATTTTTTAAAACATAACTTTATTGAAACCAGTGCAAATGTGACAGCTACAAAGTATTAAAGAGTTTTTTTGGGGTCCAAACAGGTTAAAAAAATACCCAAAACAAACACTGAATTAGTGATTACTTGATAAATACAACCGCATTATTAAACAGCCTTTGTATGGGAATGATTCCGTCCCAAACTTTTTGATCTTTATAAACGGTTGATCACTATATCCGTGATCACTATAAGCAGTTTACACTGTTTTAACTTAGCATTTTGTACCAGAACCATTGGAAAATCATTGAAAATGCAGAGAATAAATACTGGGGGAAAAGTTTCTTGCATAATGAATACTTGACAATGATCCTCAGCGTGAGAAACAGGTAGTGACTTTGCTTGTGTCGTTGTGTCTCTACCTCAGGGTCCTCTCAGGTTTCCTGTGTTGTTTGGGAGCCTCGTCCTCGTGCAGCCCTCCGTTCTGCTTCCTTTGCTCCTCCCTCTCCTCCCTGGCCCCGCCCCTCTCATTCACCTGTACAGAAACAAAGATAGGGATCGAAAATGCAACTGGTGGATGGGCTGAGTGGGCGGGATCTAGCGTGTGACCTCACAGGATGTAAAAGACAGAGAGCACATCCCCAAACAAAATAACACAGAACATCACATCAAACAGGGTCCACTCCAGAATTACTGCTGACAGCGGATTATCTAACAGGTGATCAACCTGGGAGTGTCTCCAGCAGTGTGTAAGCTCAATGTATACACTGCAGGCCAATAATACGGTATATTATTAACATGTAGCACTGAATAAACTCTTATCCTCCTGATGATGCCATCTAGGATCATCAGGAGGTCTAACAGGTCTTTGTAACTATCTGAGAGGACATGATATAGAAATTCCAACCTGGAAATAACACGTTTTTGTTACGGCACATTTACACCAGCACCGGCCCTTAACGCCAGAAGCTCTTGGATATCGTTTTCTTTTTGAGCTTATATCTTTGTCGGCATCTACTATATGTATGGTAAGAATGTCTATAACAAGTGTACACATAACATGACGTATACACACACACTGATTATTATTAAATAGGCTACGTTTCTCTGCTGAAGTCAGATCTCGGAGTGGACTCAGTGCAATGTGAAGTGTTGCTGCTCTCATAGCTGAGGTGGAAGACATGCAGGAGTGTGACCACTCTGTGGAGCAAAGCATTAACCTTATTAAAAAATCTGACCACACGGCTGCAACCACACTTCATAAAAACCAAAGGCTCAGTCACCACCAGTTTTCAAACGGTGCAGACCACACTGTGATGAAACAAGGTGTCTGGGTAATTTCATTGCTGGCTCTGGAATGAATCACATCAACAAGCCGACTATGTGGCCTTATTAAGGGAATTCTTGCGGTTTAGCCTAAAATTTACCCTTTTTTTTTTAATATCACGTCCCTGAATTATGCATCGAGACAGTGAAGTTACCCAGAGAGAGTTTCTGTGCTGTGCAGGACACCTCTACTGAAATTCTTACCACATTTATGATACCTCATTATCCTCTGAGTGCAGTATCTCAGATACCTCATTGTCCTCTTCAGTATCATTTATTGGTGTCAAAGCCTCATTCTCTGATGAGTTATCTACATTATCATCCTCTGGTACCTCTTCTTCCTCGCCTGACTCTACTGCATCCTCCTCAGCCTCTGAATTCGCTGACATGGCCTGATTTGAAGCCTCACTGACTAATGAATGCGTTTCTTTTTCAGTGTGTTCCTATGACAAAAGGATTATAGTAGTTCTTTGAAAGAAAAGTCCAGTGATCAGCTCAACACTGCGAGTGGCAAAGTCGATAAATCCATGCGCATACCTTGTTTTGAGTTTTAGGCTCTTCAGCTGATTCCTACAGAAATAAAGCATCACATTTCCACGATTTGTGAGCTACAAAAAAACAAACAAATTTCTTAAATAAATAGAGAATGAGCAGATGACTCACCTGTTCCCTCAGGTAAGACCTTCTCGGTTTGTCCTCCACCACTTCCACTTCCTGCTCCTCCTCTTCATCCACACCCTCATCTGCTTCCTCTCCGCCCCCAGGAGCAGCCTCCTCTTCCTCTCTTGGCTCCTCTCGGTGCTTCTCGTCTCTCCTGGAGCTGTACGTGAACGTCTTCTCCTCTTCCTCTTCATTATTATCACGGTAACGACCCCCACGACAGGATGAGGGCCTCTCCTCCCCATCATTGTTTTTCTCCATGGCGACGCTGCCGTTGTCCTCTGTCTCAGCGGGGTCCCCCTGCCTCTGTCTCTCCAGCGCCTCTTTCATGCGCCTCTGCCGTCTCTCCTCGCGTTTGGCCATGCGGTCTAGCAGGGCTTGGTCCTCATCATCCCCACCGCCTCCATAAGAGCTGCTCACAGACACTGTCTCTGTCACACTAGGAGGAGGGGGAGGAAACAAACAATTCACTATGTGGTAAGGAGGAGGAAGTGTTGAGGAAAGAGCAAGAGACGTCAGCTGTGGAAGTGAATGCATTATCAATTATTATGTTACCATGAAGATGAAAAGACCCATAAAAGAAACCACCATACTGCAAACAGAAGATGAGAGTCTTGACCTAGATATATGCTGTTTATACTGGAAGCCCCAAACTACTGGTCGTTGCCCCGAGAGGCTGATTTATTGTCAAACGATAGCTGATGGGCTCCAAACTGAATGGTGGCTGACGGCTCAAAAAAATAAAAATGGTCAAAAAACACGAAATCCCTAGCCAACTTTCTTTGTGGTAAAAATAAATACCTTAAAAGGGAATCAAAGTTTGCAGAGTGGCTGTAAAAATGGCAGCAGACATTTGGCCTAATTGACAAAGCTCCACCATATCTTTGAAATATAAACTAATGGTCAAGACTTAAAATAAATACTGACATTTTCACTTGTATTACAGGTCAATGAATGCAAGTATCTGTCAACTAAGAACAGTCTGTCCGACTGACTGACTCAAACGCAAACTCCAAACTATTGTGACCTAAAAGTCTGGCAAACATTATCCTTACATCTACACAATCAACAATGGCTAGTCAGCACACGATCCTGCCTCAGCATCCTCCTGCACAATCCCCTTGTTGTTTGACCGGCCCAGGATGTACGTAGCTCATAGAGGGGAAACATTCACGACCACAAAGCATCGACTGTGTTGCAAGAGGTCAGAGCAACCCACCATCTCTTCCACTGTCGCCAAGATGATTGATCTCATAGCCTTAAAATTCATAGAAATTGATATTTTGCCCCTTTTGTTCCTATAGGAGTCTCTGATGGATGAACATGAGATCATGTGTTGGTTGTTATATTGACAGCTGGGACTGGGTAGGGAGTGGGGTTCAGCTCTTGAACTTGTTGACTTCAGTATTGTTTCAGGATGCAACGCCTCAGAGTATTACAATATTTGGCCAGCTTAGCAACCATAGCTGGGCTGATTCACTACATGTTAACGCTTTACAGACCATGACCTGTACCAATGGACAAAAATTTAGCCCGACCAAAAGAGGTGGGCTCGGTCCGGCTCAAACCAAACCATAGTTCAGATCCTTTGCAGTGTAGAAACACTTTTTGGGATATTTCAAACTTTTAGCACCAATACCGTAATCATATTGCATCGACAAGATATTAAGGCAATAAACTGGTTCATTCAGTTTCTCCCTTCAAACGATCAGTCTGGCAGCATTTCAACTAACTTAGGGAGCTAATGAAAATGGAGCTGAGCAGTTGGATTCTGACGACACGTTTATTTAAGACAGAGTTTGTGATGCTGTGTGTGTGTCACCTGTGGCTATTGGTCATGACCAGGCTGTCTTGCTGTCCACTGGGCTCCTCGCCGTCCCTGGTCTTCAGCCTCTCCTGGCGTGCCCTGCGCCTTCTCTCGCGAGCCGCCTCTTCTTCGTCATCATCATTCTTTGCCAACCTGAGATGGACAAAACAAGAGAGAGACTGAATCAGGAAACAAAAGAGAGACATTTCTTTTTTTTCTCCCCCAAATTCCAACTTTTAACCTTTCATCTGTTTCTTCCCTACCTCCATTTAGCTTCTCGGTTTGAAACTTCAAAGTGAGCGATTCTTTAAATTGGACTGTAATCATCACAGTGACCAAACCTGGTGGATTTGTCCTGAGCTTTTTCCCCCTTCTCTCCTATCAAGCTGACCTGTCAGCTGTGCAACAACTAATACTTCTTATCGTGGCCTCAGTTTTCACGAGCTGATAAAAACGTAGTCTGGAGAAACAGCTTGGCTGAGGATAAGAGAGAGACACAGAAACTGCTCCTGGCCCACAGTTTCGACTGGTCTGCTTAGTGCTGGAGCACATCAGACTGGGGTGAATAGGTGTGATTTTTGTCATGCAAAACAACCGCTCGCGTTAAAAGTTTATATTTCTACAAGGAATTTAATACCATATTAAATCGAATAATCGCATTCTTCTGGAAGTTAAAACAAATCTCTTGTCAAAACTACTTTTCAGAATTGTGTGCTGATGCCCTAAGAGATCATAGTTCTTGTTTTAATAAAATAGCAGAGCTCCGTTTTGCTGAGATGCACATTTCAACACAAATATCACATTCCCAGTCTAAAGGAGTTATTCAACGTTGTGCAAAATACACAAATTTGCTCTATTGGCAAGACTTAGATGGGAAAATTGACACAGCTCTTATACTGTATATGTGTGCTAAATATGAAGTTACAGCAAAAATGTTGAACTATTCCTTAAAGAGACTAAAGCAAATCTACTCAACAGAGAACAAAGCTGCAGGGAGCCTGGTTTTAAAGATACTGCTTCTGGAATAATGCTAACATGACAGATATGCACAAATTGCACCAGCACCTTAAATATCCACTGACTGCCTGGTAAGTTTAACACTTACAGTATTAGTTCTTCTTTCTCCACTAATATATCTTGCCTAAAAAAACTAAAACGAAATCCAACCAGCCATGCAGTGGATTACATGTCTTTTTATAATTGTGTATTAAGTAAAGGGTGCGGCTGCATGTATTCATCAACACGACTCCATTGTTCAGGATTTAGTTAGCTAAAGAGCTACTGTGTATTTATGTGCTTAAAGTTGATTGAGAGCAACATGTTCAGACCGTTCTCTGGGGCCACTCCAAAGTCGTTCAAGAAGTATTAAGTGATGTAGAAGGAGACAGGTTGAGGGAAAGAGGCAACACCCAAAAAGAAAAGTATACTTGATACTATACTACATATTTAAGTGTGATGAAACCCGAGACAGAAATGTTCTTGTATTCCAAAGTGTTGAATCAGTTCCCGAACTGCTTTTCCTCGCCACCTGACATCCACGAACTCGGCTCCATGCTTCATCTGTGTTCGCCCCAGCCGACCTTTACACCCAAGGCTGACCACATGCCTTGCTACCTAACATCACAGCGCAGCCCTTTGAGGTCGGCCGGTGAAGCGTGCTATTGCATGTTAATTGCAACATGTGTGGTGAGCCGAGCTAAAGCTGCTTGGATTTATGTGAGGTTTTACAGCTTGTGAACAACAGTTTCCCCTCTTCCTCTCCCTTCCCCTCATATCGTCCCCCCATCAGCCTCCCGTTTCTTTTTTTCTTTCTCTCACATGAGGGATGTTGTCATAACAGAACGAATGAATCAGTCAACGCCCAGGCCGGACCTACGGGACAGTGACATCAGTGACGTAACGCAATAATGTACATGTGTGCATGAGTAAGTGCTTGGTTCAGATAAGTCGGAATCTTTGAGAATATTTGACTTAGTATAAACACCGGCAACATTTAGATTTTAGAGTCATCAATTCAGGAAAGTGAGAATCTACAGTATCTGAAGTTTCTCAAAGGCTGCACCTCTTGATAATGTTGAGAGGATATCTAGAGTTAGGTGCTTGTCTGAAAGCAGTTTTATTCAACTTTCTATCCATAAGTTAAAGAGTAAGTAATTGTTTCACCTAAAAACTACTGCAGTAGTTTTCTTCATAAATCCCTTTTATATTCCATCAACTTCAAATGACTTTCCCTGCAGTAGAAACAACATTAACCCACATTTAAAATGCCACAGTGATGTGTTGTTTCAGTTGGGGGAAAAAAATAGAAAGTTGCGAAACAACTGCCTTAACTCCCAAAGGACCGCAGCGTCCCAGAAACAGCAGCAAATGTCATGAGAAAGAGAAAAGTGACAACAGCCAAATATGGAACCAAAAAAAATCTTGGTAGCTGTGACGACGACAATCTCAGGGTTAAAGACTCCTCAGTAGGAGGGAAGAACAAACTCCTAAAAGCTGAATTAGCATTCCTGTCAATCAAAGCTTTGGCTGGAGACGCATACACAACCAAAGCCCCCGGTTTAATATCCCTCTCCTAACCTAGGCCCCAAACTCTATCAGCATACTGACAAAAAAATATGGGGAGAGGTGGGAGAGAGGAGGGGGAGGGAGAGGAACAGAAAGAGCGAATGAAATGGAAAAGTGAGGATAAAGAGGAGAAGTAAGAAATGAAAGACAGGGAAGGAAAAGGAGTGCACGATAATGGAAAAAGGAGTAATCTGCAGATTTTATCGCAGACAACACCTTTTCCTGTACAGAATGATGTGTAGCTACAGTTTGAAACTGCGGGTATTTGTTTCTGCCTGTATAAAGTAAGTAAAAGACAAATTTTCCCCAGTTGGCCAAGTACAGCAATAGCTAAGATGGACCCGACACACTTAGTTTTGCATGTGCAAGCTGATACAGCTGCAGAGGAAATTAAAAGTTTTCTTACACATGCATAAATTCCTCATTCTCTTCAGTCGCCACATGCTGCTGTTAAGCCACATGGGTGTTAATGATTAAGGCAGTATTCTGCATTTACAAGAAGACCATCTGCATAGAAAGAACAGGCACACAAAACATCACCATCATTGAGCCTATTAGAGAGGAAATATGTCCAAATATTTTCTTTACAGCAAAATATCTCAGAAATGTCAGTGAAAACAATTTGGGAGAAGCCCATGAGAAAAGACTTCTTCACCCCTCCCCTGCGAGCGAAGAGACGAGAGAGAGGGGAGGAAAAAAGTTTAAAAAAAAGATGAAGATAGAAGGAGAGAGAGAAAAGAAAAGCTGCTGTGAACAGGGGGAGGGGGGGAGAAAGAAGGGGAAAGAGGGTGGGGGCCTGCGCTGTCAGAAATGCTGACCCATTCCCACGCTGGTCTCTCTGGACTGTTTCCCTTCCTACCGCGGGCCCGAAGAACCACATCGTACCCCGTCTGTCTCCCCCCCCCCCCCCCCCCCCCGCCCTGTTCTCTGCTGGGCCGCCTCCAAGAAAACACAATGTGAGCGCTGAGCGAATTCCCCCAGACTGCATTTATTCTTATTCACAGATGAATGAAGCAGTAAGTAAACTACGGTAAGTAAAATCAGTCTTTCAATATCTGCAAGAATAGCTTAAATCCTCTCCAAGCCCATGTGGTAAATGTAAAGTTGGCATACGTGGAGAAACCTCTCCCTCCAGATCTCTATCTCTCTATCTATATCTCCCTGTCTCCTCCTGTCAAATCCAAAGGGTTTACGATGCACGAATGGGTCATGTTTGGAACGTTCCATTCACTCAGGGCGGGGGATTCGCTCGGCATGGCTCATTCATGGAGGATGGGTGTTATTTCCTCAGCCCTTCCTGGTCTGGAGAGGACGCAGAGGGAGAAATGGATAGAGAGAGGGAGAGGAGATGAGATCGAGAACAAGATGTGGGAAATGAGACAGATGGTGAAGGGAAAGAATATGACATGTCAAAAGGAAGGAACAGGGAGAGGATGAGAGAGGGGGAAAAGGTGAAAGTAAAAGATGAGGAAAGGATGTGGCAGCAGAGAAGCAAGTTTTTTAAAATCACTAAAAACCACCAGTAGAAGTTTTCGGTTTTTATGTGTGGTAAGGGGGAAACACAACACACAACAGGAAGTTTTCTGCCAATGTTGCAGTATTTACACTTTTTCAAACTTGTCTGAGATTTCCGATCACTTGCATCACTTGCAATTTAAGATCACTTGCATCTTGCACGATGCAAAGTAAAAAAATATATCACTGTTGCACGTTGTTCCCGAGCAGTTAAAAACTATAAGTACAGAAACGTTCATGGCTATTAACGCATCAACGCCTTGAAGTTCAATGATCTTCACAACATGGTGTCGGAAAAGGTACGTGTCAGCATCAAGACTGACAAAATAAGTTAGGGCATATACTCTGATGTCATGTTCCTATAGCTGCACATCAGACAAAAGCCAGAAATTTGGGGAAATAAGCTTATTCCCCTTCTAGGTGGGACTAAGATGAGGAGACCTAAGTCACTCTTATTTCGGCATGACAAATATAAAAAGCCTGCAGCTGTTTACCTTAGCTCAGAATAAGACTGTGAACAGGCCTTTGTGCCTATAAAGAATACAGTATCATCGATATATGAACAATGTGTAAGTATTCTGTTGCAGCCAAGTCTGGGACAAGCACAAGTGTTCTTGCTCCTTTTTAAAGAGAGTATCAACAGCTTATTTCTTTTAAAGTAAATTATACGATCCATCACTGTAACAGAAGACATTTTTTGGCTGACATAAATACCCTTTGGTCAGTGAATTGACTGGGAAAATTCCCCATCCATGTGCTCACTTTGGAAAAAAAGATGGGAAAAAAGAAAGACATTCCCATGTCAGTGAGTGTGTGTTTCAGTGAACAGAAACATACTAAAGCACTGATGAGCAGCACGTACTGGGTAATTGAAGAACATGAGTGTGAGAAACCTTAGTAGAGCAGGAAAAGGTCTGTGTGACTTTAAAAAATACAACTATCAGGGATATTGAGGCCAATTGCGCACCTCAATGTCAATGGTAACTTTCTTACAACAATAACTGACAGTGATGTGAGACAGAAAACCAGACACATGCACACACGCACACACACACATGCACACACACACCCACAGACACTTGAAAAGTGAAGGGAGCTTGTCAAGCCATCATCACCTGGTGCTGATCCAGACACACATGCACACTAATGTGAATATCCGCAAGCTTAACTGCATGCACACGCTCATCCAAAGTCCAAAGCACATGCACAGCCCACACAGACATGAGCATAGTCTCACAGACTGAGACACAAAAACAACTCACAAAAAAAAAGACAGAAAAACACAGACACAGGTTTGTGCAGCTATTCGTGTTAGGATTTGGCATCGATTTACATTAATTGTGGATAGTGTAACCAAAACCGTATACCCTCACTTTCACCAGAACCTCGGACACTTTATTTAGTTTCATTAGGACCGAGCCGTGGTCCCCATGAGGTCTACTGGTCCTGACAAGGTCAGTGTTTATGCCCAGCTCCTGAAGAAATAACAAAAAGGAGACAGACACAGATGAATGCACGCACGCGCACACACACAAAGACAATCTCAGTGTCCCAGCATGTAGGAAACAGCTCATGGAGACCTGGCCAGTAAACACTTATAATAGCCAGGAATTTGGCATTCCTGCAGCAGTTATTATATGGGCCCACACTCTCCCTGCGCTCTCTGGCTTCTCACAGCCTGTTCAGTGATGGTTGAATGGAAGCCGGCCATTGATACGACATGTGGTTTTGACTAGTCTGACCAAGAGGGGCATGTCAGTATTGATTGTCTCAATATATTGGCAGAAAGGGAAACAATGTCGAGATGCAATCTTTTGTCAATAGCATCAGCAGCAAGTCGCCTGCCAGCTGACATTATTGCTGCTCTGACCAAATAAACATGAGCAAACTCCTGCCAAGCTTAAAATGTAAACGTCGAAGATGCTCACAAATCAAAACTCTTGTTTGTTCATTGGTCCATTTTGTCTATCAGTCGGTCAGGCCTCATATCGAATCTTCTTAGTCTACATCTTCTGCCAAATTCCATCTTCTCCATGTACATAAACATTCCAAAACTGCATAAATAATTGTAGCAGCAGGGGGTTCATGAGGGTTGTATGAAGGAAATGTAACAACAGCATTACCGTCCACTACAATCAGCTATTTAAAGTGCGTCTGGGATATAAGTCTGAAAAGTTAAAAATAGATAAAAACTACAATATGCCAAGAAGAAGAACATTGCATAACTGGTACGGATATTTTTAATTGACTGGTTCTTGCTTTTCAATGGTTCTGGGAAGTTGTCTCATGGTGCAAAAGGCTTTAGCTCGAAGCTATGGTTATGCTTGACTGGTTGGTCATTGTGCACTTGAAATGAGACGTCAACGCGATGCCTTTCCCCTTCTTACTCGCTCTTAGGTTACGGTCACTCTGTGCAGTATCTTCTCCTGAACAAGAGGTGTTGCTGCTAAGAAAAATGTGACAACACTGCCATAAAAAAGGTAAAGAAGAAGAAGAAACACTAAGATAACAGATTTGGCACAGGCCTTATTTCGTCCAGGAGCAACACTTTGGGCTTGAGCGTACTTCTTTGCATTTACCAGTCATTGATTTTTTTTTTTTTCATAGTTCCGTGCAGAACACCACGTCCCTCCATGTTGGGTTAGACATACTATTTTTTATTAACCACACATCCAATAAGGATTAGTCAGACCAATACTCCACTCCCTACAGCCTGAGCTCTTCGCAACTATTCAGGACCTTTCAGCTCATTGTTTTAGGTTTGTCAGCCCAAAAATGCTGTTATCATCAATAACTTTTCCAGGCTCTACCCGGAAGCTGTTTTCAGCGACAAGGCTTTGTTAAACCCACAGTGCACTCCCTGCTTGGCATCCAAACGACAGACGGACAAAGTCAATGAACATCACAAAACCTTTAGAAGCTCAAGAGCTAGATATTATCTCTAGAGTTGGTGGTGAACAAAAAGGAGAACAACTATTTGCCAGGTTTCCTGAAACATGACACCAAATTAATGAATATGCTGCTGCTAGATGTGTAAATAAGCAACTGTTACAAAATATGACATGAACAAGGGGACCAAAATGTCATGTTACATGTCGACAATGATTGAGCGTTAATATCAGAAATATGGACATACTGGCTCTATTCTCTTTCTTTTTATCATTCTTACCAACAGTTTTCAGTAAGTTAAATTTGTCTGTAAAGACAATGTTGTACATTTGAAATAATTCTATGAATAAAGAATGGGTTAACCTGAATCCTGAATCATTACCAAGCATACCTCCATTATTAGAGACAAATGTATATGAAAAATGCTATATAATATTAGGGAAAGGGCTTTTTCTTTGTGTCCTAAAAAATGATTATCATCTAGGAATTCAGCAGTGATCTGACTTTAATTTCATCAGCGATGAAGTAACTGTCTGTAATAAAACACTTCTCACAAGATGCATCAAAAAGGCGAGTGACCTTGGTCAGTATCTGACTCCACATCAACCTCATTCTTAATTGCAAGGGCTGCACCGTGGATGAAGAGGCTTTTGTGAAAAGGCCCAATAAAAAAGCCTCCTTGGCACCATATGTATCAAGTTCCCACATAAAAACCCCTCCCTTTTTTGGTACTATTTTTGATTACCGTACTTGGCGTGTTACCACTCAATTTACTGAAATGAACTTTAGTTTAATCAATTTCTTCCATTGAATCCAAAGGGGTTCACAAAGCCCCGGTATCTGGGAGAGAAAATTGGAAAGAGGGAGGGAGGGCATGATTGAACATTCCCACTTAAAGGTCATCACATTGCTTATCAGATTTCTTATCAGGCCTTTTTTTCTTCCCTTCAGAGTTTATTATTTGCTGAGCGATTTCTTTAAAGACCGAGAGGAGGGAGCAAGCTATTAAAGCTAGCTGCCCATTTTTCCACCTTGGCAAGAACTTCAGAGGAGGTACGCTGTGAACTGACATCCAGAGCTTCATTACACAACCTCGGCCGCACGATTATAAATGACAGTTACTTCGCCCCCTCTGGACAGCCGAACCTTTGTGGCTCCAGCTACAAATAAGGCCACTGTGGAGGGCTCACTGTTTAAACACTTTCTGCTTTGCAAGAAATCCCGGAGCACGCATCTGTAGACATAAGTGAAAGACAACTAAATGGGTCTTACCTTTCGGCTTCCAGGCGCATCTCTTCCCGCTTCTGCCTCCTCAGCTCCCGGCGCTGCTCAAAGTCCATTTCCTCCATGATTGTGCCCTGTGGGATGACATCATCGAACACAAACACATGTTAATTTACTCAATTTCAGGAGGCTGGACAGTTTTTAGAGGGCAGGCATACTGGTTAACCAGTCATATAAAAACCTGTTTTTTTCCCGGTTAACAGATATCTTTAAAAATGTCGATAGATACAAAATATTTATGGTCGGCATTTTCACAGCCATGTTGATTTAAAGTATATACATCAAGTAATTACCTCTCTATGTATTATTTCTATTGGTAGATTGGTGGACTGCTTCAAATATACAAATGCAATCAAGCATTGTCAATTTTTACTTTGACCTCATTAAAATCATCTGTTTACTTCACTGTTTACTGATTATATTGTTTGCTGTCATATTAAACAGCAGTTTCCCTTATTTGTTACCAGGCCACCAGTGTCACCAAACCAACCATGGTTGAAATCCAAAGAATAACCGACTACACATGGTACTGCCCAGAGGTGTGTAGGTATATCTCTTAATGAACAGTCCTAAATAAGGTGACCAAAACTGTCTGGAATGAATGCCAATAAACTTTGTTGGAAAAATGAAAGAAAGAAGAGACAGACAAAAGAGAGGAAGGAGAAGCCAAGACAGGATGTTAACTCAATCAGTTAAGAACAGCTCTCACTAAAAATATCACGCTAGGGTACGTGACTGGCTATGCTGTGAGGACAGAGACCACCCAGGAGCTGCTGAGGCTCCCATCATACATCTACGATCACAGCTAAACCACCGGCAGCATCCACTGTACACAGGAGCTGAGCAAACACACACAGGCCACAAGCTGAGCAGAGGAAGGTAAAAGACAAAGCAGGGTGACACCTTGCTGAATAAAAAGACAGAACTGAACTAAGTCATGTTTCACTACTCAACACTTTGTTGTGATACACTTGAAGAAGAAAGCAGAGGCAGAAAACAGGATGCTTAAAGGTGCTGTAGGACAAATGTGTAACAAAGAAGTGAGAGTGGCTGCCATACCTTGAATTTTCCTTTACACAATGTCTTCCCCTTCACACCATACCAGCTGCCTACAATGTCTTCTCCAAGCAGAGACACAAAGCAACAACTTCTAGTAGTCGTCTCCAACAGTCCAGCCTCAGCTGACGAAAAAAGGCAAATACTTGTTCCTTGCCCTCCCTGCAAGTCGTCCCTCCCTCCATCCCTCAGTCACCTCCTTCCTTTTTTCCCTCACTCCCTCCCCCCTCGGTCCCGTCTCTCTTTCTCCCCCTATCTCTGCCGCTAACTTTTCCTGTGTTGTTTATCGACATGTCAGAGCTTGGCTAAACTCTGTACCAGGACATGACTCGACTCCTGAGCCCAGTTTCCTGTGTGTAATAAGCATGTTTACTGTCTGGATTCCCCCCTCATAGGGGAGAGGCCAAAGTGTTAATCTTTATGCAAAGACATGCATACGTGTGCATGCACCCATAGGTGTGCATGTATTCCCGCTTGTACTACAGAGGACACACAGGTCTGTACACATGGGCAGGAAACACACACAGGAGGGAAATGCGACAAGGAAGCATGACTCCGAGGGATCCTGCTAACCCTCGCCCTCCCCACCGCATCTTCTCACCCAGTCTCCTCCCCCCATGCACCCGTACAGAAAACACAGGCTTGCCTCCCCCTGCTATTACACTGTAAAATACAGCAAGAGCGGGGGAGAAGATATTTTAAATACCACAAAAATCCACTCTGTGGTTAGATGCGTGCTCAGTCTCATTGGTGAAACTGGCGAGCTTGGAGTGGTTGGTGGTGGATGATGAGGGTGGCAACTGCCCCATGGATCTGGGGCTTTTCATAAAACCCTAATTAAGACAAAACGAGAGCAGTAACGACAACCGACGAGGCCTCCAAACATCATCAGTCTAATCACACACTTCCGAGAACCGGCGACGCCAAGGGAGACAAAGTTATTAGTAATGCAAGCACAGCGGCATATAAATGTAGAGTTATTGTTGCAGATAATGCAGGATTTATGCGGCTGAGAGGGCTAATCTTTCATTTGCTGTTTAACTTTACACAAAAGTTTGTTATAGCTCACTTTAAAGACCCATTATTTACACTTAGAGAATGATCACAAAGTAAATTAAAATAAAAGGTTTGTCAACAAAATAATCACTTGATCATATATATTCAAGGTTTTATGTGAATAATAACCCTAAAATAATTACGTTTTCAAACAGATTTATGATGTTGGAAAAGAGCTGAATGCAGCATAGCCACATTGTCTCGTCTCAACACGGGGCAGCGCCATACAGAGCAGCAGCAGAAAAGACCCTCGGTAAGATGTACTACCGAACTGTACGTCGGGGGCGGGACCACCCACACTTTGCAAAAGCGAACAGAGTCAGAATGAAGAGAAAGACAGCATTCCATAAAGTTGAGCAAGCTCGAGTCACAGGTTTGTAACATTTTCAGACTTTTTTACAAGGTCGGCCTGTCTTAGCCTGTCCACTGCACCCTCTTCTTCCTCACTTTGCTTCATTTGCCCAGTCACTCCATCATTTATCTCCATCCGACAAACTTCTTTCTTACACAGTCTCGCTCTTATTTTCCTCCCCTCCCACTGTTTCTCTTTCCCCGTCTGCCCAACCTTCCACAGCGGCTATAATGACACATTTACCAGTCAAATTACTACCTGTCGAGACTGCCAGACCCTGGCACCGAACCCAGTGTCTAAGTGCCTGCCACTAAAAAAGCCCTAAAAGCCAAGTTGATATTATCCTGGGATTAAACCACCTTATAATGCCACTATCTTCCCACAGAGACTTGAATTAAAAGCAGCAAAACACAAGGACTTTATCAGCCAAATGAGTCAGAGAGTAGATTAAGCAGAAGTCTGGGAGTTGGGCTGAGGAGCAGGTATGAGCCAGCAGTGCATCTATTTTTGGCTTTGGTGAAATGTTCCTTACGGTGGCTTAGCATTCTGTGAGAATGCTGCAGCTCGTTGGTCAGATTTGTTACAGTGATAGTGTGAGCTGCGATCGCCTCACAGCCTTTAGACAAACACATTAATCTCTACATTATGGCTACAGAGCTATGCGAGGAATGCTCCTATGAAACCTCTGATTTTAGCTGAGGCGACTTGAAAGGGCCTCCAAATTACTCATTCACAAGGCCAGTTATAATAAGCTCCTCTTGAATCGTGTCTGCAGTGACTCTTTGGTTTTTGAGTAAAATGCATTCATGCTAAGATAAACAAGTAAAAAATTGATTGTGTTTGCCAGCTGTTAGGTAAATAATAGGAACAATGGTGACTTGTTACATCTGTTCATGGCTGAATTACTCACAAGTCACATAAGCAGTTTTCAGACATGACCTGCGGGTAAAATTGGAAGAATTGTCTAGAGAGTTTACCCACAGTTGCCTTTCACACATGCCCAACACAGCAGGAGGTTCTCTGCACAGACATGTTCACAACGGCATCATTATTCAGGAAAGAGGTGGAGCCGCTGGGTGCAGCTGGCAGAGGCAGGAAGTGACGAACAAACTCCGCTGCAGAGATCACGTGATGAACACTGGTGTCAGCTCTTATCACCAGTTACTCTCTTGACATATTTTTCTGTGTCTTTTATGTGTTGCTATTTCAAAGAGATATTTTTTTCCGCAACCGTCACATTTTAGGAGCACCATCAACCCCCCCCCCCCACTCGCTCTCGGTGAATCCAGTGAGGATCCCCTGTTGTGTTCTCACATTGACTTCTCCTGGATTCCTAAGGACTTTATACTAGGAGGGATGATCCCGAGGAAAAATAAATTGGGCATATTTAAAAGACTGATATCTACGTAATTTTGCGGAAAATATAGGTCTTGGCAGAGGTATGTTTTCGGCTGTGTGCCATTCTAGTTAGCAATGGGTTTACAGAGCAAGCAAATAAAAGCACAACACTGTCTGTTGCTCTCCTCTTGGTTTCCAGGGGAACACACTGTTAGTCTAGAGCTCAGAGGAAAGGTTAAACATCCAGCAGCTATGTACTTGCAGCTGTGCAGGTGTCCAGGTGAAGAGAAGTATCCCAGTAATCTGGAATGTGAAAGCACCACTGGCACAATGGCTGGATTTCAAAGCGTTTACATCAAGGGAAGTGAATATTTTGCCCACCTGTGGTTGGTATGTTGAAGACCTCATGAGCCTCTTCCACTCTTTTACCAAACAGTAATAGAAATAGAGGTGCTATCGTGAAATATGTTGTGACAAGATAACGTATAAATATCTCTGAGATAATATAGAAATGGCTGTATTCGGAAGCCTAAAATAAGACTGTGGAGAACATGTGAAAAGAAAGTTTTAACAAGGTACAGGATTTCAGTATTTTGCCATAAGCTCTATTCACCTCTTATATATTATATGTAACCCAGACAAAAAATTTAGGTCGGGAAATACAATTCCCCCTCTAGGCACATTTGAGGCTTATACGGTGACAGCAGGATTGCCTCTCTTCAAATGCTTTCATAGGTCAGTCGGCGAGCATGATTCACCCGTCATTCACATAGAAATAATTACCACAAATCTTCTCTGTCTGAATCTGACATCTTTTTTTTTTCAAGAAAAAATATTTTCTGAGAAACACCTTACGTTTACATTCTCGAACAATGCATTGTGTGTGTCCTTAAGGGCTGAATACATTTCCTTCCTCCAAAGCATTTGCAAGGCTCAATGTTTGTGTTGTTTGCATCCATGTTTCATGTATCTATATTTCTATAACCTTTCAATGTCAAATCTAGGAGACTGGAAACCAGGGAGGGAGACATTAATGTGAATTGTGCAGTGGACATGTGAGCAAATCTCCCTTGAGTTCAATCATCACAACATTCCTCCATAGGACAACCTACAGCAAGTTGACCATTTATGGGAGTGCGGGATGTTAACTTCAGAGGAGTTGGACACACATTTTGTACACACACACTAAATGAGAGGTAAAGGAGACTCACTCCTGTGGGAAAAGAGATAGAGGCCGAGGTATATTTCTTCTATCTAAGCAAAGATAGATGGGCAATGTGTTTTGGCAAAGTAAGAACCATCATTTTATGATTATTTTATCACACAGATAAAGCTTGTGCAGTAAAGCAGGGAGGAACAGAGGAATGAAGAGAGAGAGATACTGCATGCCTGTAGGTAGCACACATTAACAGCTGTTTTGGCAGAGGCTCTGGGGACAGTTTGCGTTGGGTAAACCTTACGTTTTCTGCGGGGGTAAAGAGTCTCCTGAGAGTAGGCTGACAGGGCGTTTAAATTTATATGTTCAGACTGTGTGTGGGGGTGTGCACATCATTAGAAATGCTATTCAACAAACAGGATTCACATTTTTAAATGTGTGTTTTTATGTAAATGTACATTTGGATGTGTTAACGACTTTACTTGAAGATTGCAAGCTCTTCTTTGTGTCGGAATGCAAGTGCATACTTTCACAACTCTAATACTGCATATATGCAAGACCACAGCTCGTACTAAATGTGTGTTTATGGTACGGTAAATGTGTGTACATGTGTGATAGCCATCACCAACTGTGTTTGGAGAGCTGGCCTTGTGGTTGTGGGTTTCTGTGCTATGTGTCTCCAGGCCTCGGCAGCATTAACACGTTTACAGGCCCAGGTTGCACAGCGGCCGTGGATGAGCATTCATAAATTCACTAGAGGTTTTTAGCCGAACAAGGTCAAGAGTTTCTCTCTTCCTTCCCATCTTTGCTTGTCCCTCGCTCAGCTTCATCTCTCATCTCTAGTCACTTTCTCTGCCTGCCTTTCAGAGCCTGACTGATTATTATAAAAATTGACCACCACCATGCACTTTTTAATTAAACATTTTTAAAAATCAATTATTCAACCTGTTCATATCTTTCTGATCGCAAAATTCAACTAAAAGTTGCGTCTTCTAATAGAACAAAGGTCCTGTCAATCTTACCACTGCAAGAAACGCTAAGAAAATTGTAAACAGAGGCAAGTCACATTGAGGAGGAACAAACAATATACACCAACCAATGAAGAAAGAATTTGATAAAAGGTTTTGAATTTAGCAAAATAGGTTGGAAAATGAAGCAGCAAATATTCTTTCCATGAAGTAAATCCTAAATCATACAGTTTACTTGTCTTTCTCTTTCACCCTTTTCTAACAGATTTTTTTCCTTCTTTGACCACAATGCAGCAGCATAGCCAACAGCTGCACGCTATGTGTTCAGCTACAATCTGAAGAGAGACGGGATTGCTTGGCTATGACCAACACTTAGTGCTGGGTTTGAATTTTATAGGATTTAGCCGTATCCAAGCAGCCAAGCTTCTTTCTGCATTTGTCTGAGTCTGCATCTGCATGCCGCAGGGTGAATATCAACCACAATGGCCTCTGTTGTCAAAGCCCCGGTCTTCAGCTGCAACTATATATTCTGGGCAAGATATGAGGAGGCCAACTGCATCAGAGCACGACTCAATCTCAATACCATCTGCTTTCCACTAACACTCCCCCCAAAACAAATTTCTAAAAGTGTGACTTCAGCTCGAATGAGGGAAATTTCACCGAGCATGAGCAGACGGTATTCATAGGCAAACCTGAGATGCTAATACCACTGCGACAATTGATATGCAGTGGGATAATGTGCCAACAGTTTTGAGGTTTAGGAAAAAAAGTGGGCTTGGAACCTTGAATGCCTCAGATGCATTGTCATTAGTGACTTAAGATGTGCCGATCATACACACACACACCCTTAAATTGCCCTCTGACTCTATCAGATACAAAAAAAACACAGGCCAGGGGAAATTTCCCATCAATTTAGGGAAAGACCTGAAGGTTAAAGATGCTAAGTTTCCATTTGGTGGAGAATAAGGAGTCTCCTGCATTCCCAGACAATGGTTCACATTCCGTAACATCTCTGTGTGCTGTGTGAATCATACACAGAGACAGACAGACTGAGTTTATCTGTTCACACACTCAAACGCAGCAAAGGAAATCTGAATGGAATACCTCAGAAGTATTATTTTGTAAAGGGTGCTAGCAGGCTAGAGTCTGCACTGCTGGGTTAACAAACCACTGAATTCATCACATAGTCAGTGACTGAACCGATCACATGTGCAATCAAACTAATAATTAATTCACCAGCAATTATCAGAATCTAAACTGTGCAACACAAAATGTTTTGAAAAGTGTTTTAATTGTACATGATTCTCTTTAATGATTTAGAACTAAATGAACAACAATCACAGATACAGATGGCCCACCCGAGTTCTGCTTTTGTAGTTAAAGCTGAAATCTGGGAATGCGACATCACTAAAATACATCCAACAGAGGGAGCATGTACACAGGTTAGCGAAAATTATTTGAAGGTAAAACAAAGGTTCATCCCTATAAGGGCAACTTATCCCTGAATTCATTGTACACCGGTGACAAAGCTTACAAGTTAATTATGCGTGTGACTGAGCTGCAGTAAGTGTAGCTGCTAAAAGAAGCTAATGATGCGACAGTTAGGGCGGGGCAAGATGGTGAGGCAAATACAAAATCCTCCATTAACCGAGCCATTTCATTTGAGTTTGGCCTTTGCGGTTCTCGAAAGGATGCAATTGGTAAAAGCTATAGACTTGCTTTAAAGACCCTCTTCCTGATTCAGCATGGGCCCGTTATACTACGCTGTATTATTAGCAGCGTATTTAGGGAGCTCTCAGGTTAACCTTGAAATAAATTGGATTGTTAAAGACCTGTTTAGTTGTTTGAATCCTCGAGTTTCTTGTTGAGTTGGACTTTGTTGTAGAAATATCAATTAGCCTTTTAATTTGATCTTTTTGAGAACTGCGTGCAGCTACAACCCCTCTAAAGAATGCCATGCCAATAAATACTTAAAAATATCTTTTAAACTGACAAACCAACTTTTAGGAAGTAGGCTGTAGCTTAATACTTTCTAAACTCTTATGTTGCTCCGATAGAAACAAATGACTCACTATGATGCATATTTGAATCCTTTGTTTTATTTTCCACTGTCAGTGAGATAGCCCTACTATACTTTGAGCACGCTGTCATCTGTTGTATATTTAGACTATGACTCACTTTTCTTTTAATATTTTTCTCCTCCCCTGGTCCCGCACATGGATGGGAACTTCAAAATTGAGGCTGCGCTACATCTGTGGGTATTATGACCTTTCTCTTCGGTGGAGCGAAAGCTGCAAACACCTGCGCTTCACCAGCAAGAGCCCCCCTTCAGGCTGAGCGTGTGTTTATGTGTCCTTAAACCTCACGCCTGAAGTGAAGTCACACTTAAATTGCAAGAAAAACATTACCCTAACATGCCATATCCATCATCTGAAGCTCACAGGTTTCTGACAGGCAGCTTTTTAGCACCATTTACACTGCAAACATATCTTCTTAAATTTCACTTTTGCAGAGATATGAATAAATCCAGCTTCAGCTACTTTCAAAATCTCACTTAAGGCCTTTCACAGTTCACCACTGGGAGAAGAGGATACATTCTTATTTGCCAGCTGCTGATCCAATTTACAGAATTAAAAAAGGAACCAGAAGGAGTTAATGCAGCAGTTGGCTGAAGAAGACGACAGCTATAAAACACTGTCTTACTTTTAAACATTGGTTTTAAGAGGGATATTTGCATTAGGAGTTGGATTCCTACCACATAATAATCATAAATAAAACTGTTAAAGGGAAAACTGCTTTGTGAGAGAGCAGCAAGAGCCAGTACAATTCCACTCCAGTCTTAAACTTTTAAAAGGCTTGTGTCCCTTTTTAAAAGTTCAGATGCTATAGCCACAGTCAGGCAGAATTGGAGAAAAGGCATTCCAAAAAGTACAAATCCCACACAAAATAGGGATGTTTGTACGGCATCAAAAGGCTACTGCTCCCTGGCGGTGCTCCATATGACCAAATATGGAAGGAAAAAATGCTGCCTTTTCCCGTAACCAAACTGGGAAAAAAGAGAAAAAAAAGGAGGAAGGTTTTCTTGCATGCTGTGTACACAGTGAGATAGAGCTCTCACACTCACTACACAGTGGCCAGAGAGCTGGCTCCCTCTCAAAACAGCATGACTGATGGTGATGGTGGACCTGTCGTGACATCTCAGTGAACACCGTTGGACGAGCACACACATGCACATACAATGCACCCACCTACACGATCCACGAGCCGTGAAAGAGAGGCACATCGATCTCTGCGCTGCGCTGACATTTCATTTTTAAACACACAAAAGCTTTCTTCACTTTCGCATATGAGCTCTATACAAAAGTCTCGGCAACGTACTCTGTATCAGAGCCCTCTGGAAGGGAACATTCCTCTTGGTGAAAAAGCAGCCGTCTCAAACACCACAGTCCTCTGCTTAAGTTAGAAACAGTTTGTTTATCCAGCCCCCCTCGCTATATGGAGCGGCTCTGACATTCTCCTGCCACTGCAGCACTGCAAAAAAACGTTTCTGTGTGGGTGTGTCATATCACAGGAAACAAAATATAGCACCAAAGCGATAAATAGCATGACTGTACAAAACTGTCGAGCTGAACATGTCACTGAACATGTTAAAGTATCAGTTTTACATTTTAAACAGTTTTAACATTTATGCTACGCTTGGTAACGGAAACAAACTAAAACAATAAAACTGATTCTCATGTTTAGTGATAATGCAATGATAAACACTATTTGTTGAGAAATGATTCAAGTTATTAGCTTAGCTTACCTTAAAGACAGTAATCCTAGTTATGCTCAAAGGCCAAAAAAATACACACACACACAGCTTAATTAGTTTTCTTCAATGACGCAACAATAAAAAACAGCAACCTGTGGTTTAACGTGGGTTGTACTTTGTTTACGCTAAATTAAGCTACTTAGCTATGTGAAGGTAAATTAAGCAACAGCTAGCCTAACTCTGCCTGGAGGTAAAAGGAAAAAAAAGTATGGTTTTACAAAGTTCTTTGTCTCCTTCTTCCCAGTTTTTTTTAAAGCTAAATTAAGCTAATTACCGAAGTGTCGAAAAGTCAAACAACCTGTTGATGGGTCGCCTCTAAAGAACTCCCCTAAAAACACAGCATTGAGTTATGTTGAGTAAGCAAGGACAACATCACCCAGTCTCTGCGGTCGCATCTTTTAAGACTATTAAACAGGATTGTAAATAAGTAATGACAGACAGCTGCTGCATGAAGCCACGGACCAAACAGCTCATAGCAATCTCAATGCACTGAGAAAAACAACTCATCTTCATACCGGGTAATTCAATGATCTCTGAGACCTTTTGCAGCATTAGTAGAATTATTCTCTCGTTCTAGGCTAAAACCACAATTTCTAGACTGAACACACGAACATGTGACAACCCCTGCCTCATCCTTCTCTTGTTCCATTTCCAGGGGAAGAGCAGTCTCCTCTTGTTCCTTAAGGACAAACCCGTCTTGACACCTGCCTTCTGTCAGCGTAAATGAGGCCTGGGCAGGAGTCTGTGTCTCCTCAACAGGACATTAATCTGCTACTAGAGAGCTGACCAGGGAGACTATAGTGGAACCAGAGTGCTGATATATGACGGGTTTTAGTCTAAGCACTGCTACTGCCGACACTGCAGCGAGGGAACACTTTATCCAGGTGATGGCAACGGAGCGGAATCGAATGGAAAAGGGTAAAAACAGGAGGGAGCAGGACAGACATGACCTCTGTGATGCTTAAAATCATGCTTTCTTTCAATCTGTGGAGTTCTTATAACGTGTAGCTGAAAGATCTGAGTTTCAATCACAGCAAAAAGCCAGTGAGTCTGACTGAAAGGCCCCCAGGCCACATCTTAAACTTGCACAATTTTAATAAGAGTAAGTCACACAGGATATGCATCAAGGCTCGAACACAAAAATGTGTAAAAGTATACGTGATTAGCATGATTCAGACTCACAGCAGCCTCTGGTACACCGGCTGTAACATGACATACTTGAAACATTAGGTGGAACATAAAAATATATTTCTCATAAAGCTTGAGAGGTTCCTGATGTGTTTCTTTAAGGCAACAAAGAAAATGGTTCTGCTGAACGTTCGTGACATGCTTCCTGTAAAAGCCACATTTTTGGTCGGGTTGGACATGCGGCTCTTTGTGGCCGGAGAAAAATTACACTTAGGTGAAAGAAGGAGAGAAAATTGGACGGATAAAAAAAAGAATATAAACGGCAGAGTGATTTATGTGGCTGGCTCAAACCACACTATGAGAGGACGTCTTCCCATCATACCTTACATGGAAACATGCATGAGGGTAGAGTGAGGCTAAAAAGCATGATGCAATCTCCCCACACACTGAGACACTGCTGAAAACACGACAGCTGTGTGCAAACCCTGACACAAGTTCGCCTTTTTTGCGCATTCACCAGAACCCAATCTGTAAACACAAAGAAAACCACTTTCACAGAGGACACATTTATTTAAATCTCACCGAAATGCCATAAATCTTTATCTTTCTCGCCTTGTTTTAACACACAAGTCGGTAAATCATGCAGCAGAAGGCCAATTTTTTGAAGTGCGCTGCAAGGCTTTTCACGGGTATTACATGACAAGGTATTTTTCAAAATAAGGGGCTGCATTCCTGGAGAGAGATAGGAGGAGATTAAGGGGTGGGTGTGGTGGGGGGTGGGCGAGCGATGCCCTGACTGAGAGGGTCTATTACTCACAGTGGATGTCCAGATCCCTTGACGGTGCTTTCAGCTCAGTCTTACTGAGGGAGAATATGAGGGATTCTGCAGGGAACGCATAGACAAGACCCAGGCTGCATATATGCACTAGTGAGAAATAGGTATGATAATAGAGAGCCTTTTCACGAGAGACAGTCAGGGGTATTTGTTTTAATCCTATGACTCTCCCTCTCCCTCTCTGTGTATTTATGCAGCCGTGACCTGCTCTCAATGAATTGATGCAGGACAAGGAGTTTTAATGGAGGATGTGCTGAGACGCTTCAGTCAGGTGTAGGAACTAAAACCTTTCTCTAAGCTGTAGATATTTGATAAATGGGCTTCAGAGGTAATGATATTGACTAAGAAACGATTACCTTCATGAGGCAGTCAACGTGCTTAGCTTACACTGGCTGTCACCTTGAGGGTGTTGTGTGGAATTTTCATTTAAACTGTTTAGTTGACATTCTATACTAAAAAGTATCTGTGTGAATAGATCACTGACATATTACCACCTCACAGAGTTGATAGGGTGCACATTAATATTCATCTGGAATCATGTTTCAGGCCCCCTGGCAAATGCAACACTACTATTCTCTCTCCTTTTACCTTTGTTTTTTTCTCACCAGTTCTTCTGCATAAATACAATAGTAATACATTTTATTTAGAAGAGGCTTTCAAGACATCCAAGGCCACTGGGGACACGGTATAGCTGGATCTTATGCCTCTAAATGCTAACTGTTAGGACCTGGACATTGAGCATAGAGTGTGTTTGCGTGGAACATAAAACCACAACAGTTTACTTAAAGCCTCTAGCAATACGACTGTAAATTTAAGAGGAACTCAAATTTGCCTTATCTGCATCAGTGTGCTATTCCCCAGCCTTTACTACATTACTACATTATAACTATCAACTGTTGATTAGCTGCACAGTGTGAAACATTTTCATCTTCTCTTATTCTTTATGCCCTTTGTCTTGCATCTACTACATACGTCCAATAATCTATTGCCCTCTACAGTCAGCAGGAATCTATACTGTACTGTCTCACTGGCAAACATTTCAACACTACTTTCAGTGTGTTTCATTGAGATTGAATTTAATATTGAACCTCAGGATGTTTACAGTGATGCTTCCCTCAAGTGAAAGCTGGTGCAAACAGAGGGAGCAAAGAGCACATGGAGGGTAATATTTACAGGAAGGAGCAGGATTGTAATAGAAAAAGCTGGAGCTCTCGACAAAGGAGCTCTGCAGAAGTCAGCACAAAAATTCAGTGGAATATACGAGAAGTAATCCCAGTCCACCTATACTGGTTGACAGATATGATGCCAGGAATTAGAAATATGACGCTCTTTCATCCATGCGAAGATGAAATCCCAACAAACATCACACCCCTGTGGAAAATGTGACTTTTTTCTTTCATCTTTCACGGGTTTGCAGTATCAAATTCTAAGATATTAAAGCATTAGCATTGCTTTGGAATCAGCGGATGCACATTCCCTAAGTGACAGGCAGCTCACCTCTCCTTCCAAAAAATACATTCCACTCTCCTCATACCGCAAATCCTTTCAGGGCTCTGCCGGGCTAAAGTTCACAAGCTTTACCAGATCTCATTTTCGTGCATGGCTGTGCTGGCTGTTATTATTAGTGTGGCCCCCAGCCAGCTTGGACGGGTACACGTCTTCTGTCCCCCTCAATCCCCCTCGAGGTGAAAGGCCCAGGCCAAGGTCTTTAATCTGTGGGTATATACTAGGTAATATATGCCACTTTATACTCTGCACTGTGCTGCATGTGTGTTTGAACTGTGTTCATCGTGTCCGTCAGTCTCGAGTGACCACCGGAACAAACAGCAGAGATCGTCATACCTCCAGTTTACGGGGGCAGAGGAGCCATTTGCAGCCTTAAAGTGAGACTTGGAGAGTTATCCCATGTCTTCCTCTATTCTTCCTCTCTTTCTGTGGTTACGTGACTTTTGGATCCACTGCCAGACATTTCAGGAAACCTCAAGAGCTGCATGAGACATAACAAAGATCTCTCTCTTCTCCGTATTTGTCTCTTTCACTGTAGATTACACTATGTTTCTCTGTCTGACGTCTGCGGGCCTGGAAGCTCAGCGGCACGTTCTCCCTGGGAGCTGAAAGTAATTTATTCAGTGGCCGATTGACTCATATTATATAATTTTAAAAGCTGGTGTTTCTTACTTTTAATGCCTGCGCTAATTCCGGACCACACACGTATGTAAACTGCAGGAGACGCAATCATTGTTGAATACCATTAGCATGATGTTGAATTTACTGCTAATTTAGGGATGAAATTCAGTTTTAGAGGATAATACATGTGCTGTATTTAAGCCCCCTAATTCCTAAATTCATTAGAATAACACATATCTCAGACAGCCATGAAATTGTAAATAATTGAGCGGTGCTCTTAGGAGGCTTCTCTGGTTGCTGTGCTTTTTTTTTAGCTGATGGCAAAACTGGAAATGAGATTTGATTCACAAAGCAGCGAAGCTAAATGGGAATAATTCCAAAACCACGGCCCGACCTCCCCCCAGACACTAATCTGTCCATGGGGGTTTCACCATCTCCTCTCCCTCCAAATTGTCTCGTCCACCTGCGTCAACCCTGCTCTCCAACACACAGATGCATGTCTGAACGCCCTCATTCACACAGACAGGCACCTACAGACATACCTTTCCACCCCCCCACCTTCACCCACCACCCACCTTGTGTTTATGTTCAGAGCTTGAGTGACTGGTATTTCATTTCGGCCTGCCCGGAGCCCTCTTGCACAGTTTGGCTTGGCCAGTGTACCATTACTGGTCATTAAGTCTAACCTGAACTAATAGGGGTCCATTTTCCAAGGTGGTCTCCCAGGTGGCTGTCACGGGAGTGAGTGGCACTGCAGGGCTCAGGGTTTGACTTAGGCACACAGGGTTTCATGAAAAATCTGCTGGGACGCAAGCCAGGCTCCATCATACATTGGACACAGACTCTTTGATAACAAGAACCCATTGTTCTGGGGGGTTGTCTGGGTGTTTTGTTTCTCATTAAGGCAGGTTTAATGAGGCCAGCCACAATACGTACCCAAGCCCATCCCTCTTATACACTCTGCCTTATTTTTACCATTCAACACCAGACTCAATGAATCATCGACAACCTTCCTAAAATTATTCAGTCTCAGTGTAAAAAAAACATGTCTGGCCAAGAAACGTGACGCAAAAAAATATACTGATATTCAACTTGGTAGCAAGGAGAGTAAGATGATACATTATTCAGGCAAACATCAACTTCTTATCGGTATTGGTAGATGTGTATACGTGGTAAATTATGCATTTATATTCCTTATCAACAATTCTCAGCAAAAACTACTGTCCACCAAAATATAATAACCTGACCCCGGACAGGTCACCAGTGTATCACAGAGCTTACATATATAAGCAAACATTCACACTCATATTCAAACCTACAATCGATTTAGAGTTTTGGATTCACCAAACCCTAATCTGCATGTCTTTGGAATGTGGGAGGAGGCTAGAGTACCACTACCCACAGAATACTGTTGACACAAGGAGAACATGCACAGAACCTGGATTCGAACCAAGAACCTTATTGGTGGGAGGTGACAGTACTAACCTCTAAGTCACAAAACTTCAGACGACAGAAGATACCCATCATCAGAGCTTCTTGAATCCCAAACTCAAGTTTATTAAACTGCTTGTTTTGTTTGTTTACAGTCAAAAACACACACCTTCTATGGATTCCTTCAACTAATATACTGTAATATCCATATGTCCATGATAATTGGAAGGTAGTTACAGTTACCTTCACTATATGCAATACTACTCTTTCATTAAAGGTCACTAAATATAATCACATGACTTAAATAATTTTCATTACAAAGCCTTGTCACATAAACAGACTGTCAGCATAAATACAATCCAATTTCAAGATATAAAACTACGCATGTTTAAGCTGTGCTCTCCTCCGTGTGACATGTGTCACCATTAATCAGGAGAGAAGGAGCCATTAGTCTAAATGTGGGGGTAATTAATCCGCGCTCACACCCCATTAGACGTCATGCTCAATTTGTGCAGAGAGCTGTGTGCTGGGTAAATAAGCAGAGATGACGGGACCGGCAGTTCTTATTCCCAAATACCTCGGCATCTCAGCTGTTATGATACAGTTGAGGTGCTAATGTGCATCTTCCAGAAAGCTTTGGTCTAAACCTGTGAGTTCAAGTGGATATTACAAATTAAATTAAAAGTAGAACAACATGTGCTGCTGTCTCTATTAAAAATAACTTGTTTTCAAGTGACTTTTTACATAGGAAATTTGTGAACTTTGCAGGCTGATCAGAGGATAATTGTTCACATATGTATCTCGGTCGTAAAAAAATGTGACTGGACTACAGCATTACAGCCAAACCATATAAGCCTCCAACAAGGTTAAACTGCAGTACGGGCATACAGTATGAATCAGCCCTTAGTTTAATAAGTACCATTTGGCTGTCACCTCCGCGGCCGTAGAGCTGCTCTATTACAGTAAAGCCCCTCCAGTACAGAGCCGGGGTTATTCAATAAAACCCTGACTGAGTGTTTCTCCCAATCACCACTGGCAGATCTCTGATGAGGTAAAGAGCTCTTCTGTGCCAGCCCCCGTCCCTGCGGAGCACTGTCTGATTAAAATGGTTTTGTGAGACCATATTTTTGTTCTCCTTGTGCCCTTGCCAGACCTGAGTTTGAGTACAGAGAGCGAAATTGACAAATTACTTAATGCATACTGAACGAATCCACAAAAAACTGATTTAATCTATACATGTTTCCAGTAGGTAGATAGATGAGAGCATTGGATTTCTTGCTCTTTTTGAGAAATCGCTGGTACCCATGTCTCAAAGACACAGGAGGAGAATGCTGAAAGCGTGCCTTAACATACTCTACATTGTTTTACTGGTGTTGAGGGAAGAATGGCTTAGCATTAGCCATTCTGCTCTTTTGATCTTCAGCCTTAAGCTTAATCTTCAACCCCCCCACACACCACTTATCTTACTCGGCCATGACATGAAGTGGAAAGAAATGGCAACAGTTGAGTGGCGCACCAACTCCCCGATTTTCTTACTCCCCCGTCCGCTCGGCTCGCTTGTAATACATTCCTGAGCCATCGTCGCAGGCTCATATGTACATGCATGAGTATGCTTCTGATTAGGAGGCACAAAGAGTACACTCTATAAATGCACTCTTAAACAATTACCACTGCTCCCGACTGCCGCCTTGACACAGACCTCAGACTGTGCTGCTGCCTCCCTTGCTTATTCAGGTGGGGAAGATGGATACAGACCATTTACGACAGTGTGCCTTGCTATAGGACACGTGCGGCGTTCCTGACTTTACATACCAGACTATAAAAGGGTTGAGAAACATCAGTATTTTCCTTATATTCACTTATCTGTGGTGGCCCTGACTTCCACATATTTTCCTTTTTGGGAAATGTTTTCTCCATTTCATTGTATCTCAGCCCACACTAGGCAGGGATCCACATTCATCACCCTGAGGCTAGACAATTGATTAAATGATTAGCTGACTGAAAGAAACAGTGTTTCATGCACTTTAATTGTCGACAAACCATTTAAAGCTGCTATAATCAATATTTTTACAGTTGAGATGCAATAGATAGAGGTGCCAGGCTCACAGTGACAAACTGTCGGCTATACAGAGAGATTTCGTGTCATTTTAGACATTGTTTTGCTTTCACGCCCTGCAGCTTTAGTGTTGGTTCACTGCTCCAGACTCTGCTAAACCCGATGTCCACTACCTGGCCAGCACCAAAAGACAGATTGACAAAGTTAGAAGCTAATTGGAAACATAGTGCTGCATTGAAGAGCTACTGAGTCAGATATTTTCCTCAAGAGTATGTGGAAGTATAAATATTTGACTTACATCAGACAGGTGTCAGGAGACACTTCTCTAAATGAATGGTAATGTAGCTAATGTCTGCTCGATGAGCAGCTGGTTGCAAACACTTCAACCACACAGACTGTATATAAAGAAGGACGACATGGCTGCTCCTCAAAAGGTGAAGCCTACTGCAAATTATTTGAAGGGACAGGGACCAAACTAAATACATGTTTCTTTAATATTGAATATTCTTATGTGTGTTCAAGTGTTTTTTTCCCATTGAGTTTGGTTTCAATTAGTTATTGGATGCTATAAAAATGGTGTTAAACATTGACAGCTGATACTGTCTCATGATTGGTCGAGTGCATGCATCGACAGCGGGCCCCCTATCTCGGCTCCATCCTCCCATTTGCACAGACTCTAGCTCCAAATAAGGAAGACGGCAGCATTTGTTTATCCGATATTGAAGCTTTATTTATGAATAGTGGAAGGAAGTGGAGACATGTCATCCATCTTTATATAAAGTCCATGGTCACTCAGACACGACAACTTAAAAGGGGATAACATCAGTGTTTTGTTGAAAAAGTATTAATGCTCTCTACAGGGCAAACACTGTTGATAACATTCTGCTTGTCTCAGTTTTATAATATTATTAATCAAATAACTGTGTCTTTAACATGCTGGTCACACAAAACAACCAATTAGAAGATGTAACCTTCAACTCTTGGAACTGAAAGATAATAATAATTAAGTGACTAATCCAGAAAATCATCAGTCACTGCTCTAATAAAATAATATGAATTAATATATTAATAGGTTGTGTATAATTAATTTTCATTAGATTTGCACCAGGACTCTGGTTAGAATAAAAACCTACTTTGAAGCTTCTCCAATGAAATAAACAGAAATCTGACTCATGTGAATACCCATGTAAGGACACAGTGATTGTTTTATGTGTATGAGGTAAGTCCTAACTTCCATTATTACCACATACGAGCCTGATCTCGCCCACGCCAAGTCTCACTCCCACGATGGCGGCCGTCCAACATGGACTCTCCGAGCTGTCCTTCACGTTCGCTGTACACACTACAATGCACACAGCAGCACCTCTCTAGCCTCAAGCATAAATCCAGCAGGCTTATAACTGACTTGCACGCTGCCCTGTTGCACCCCCGCCCCCATTCGATTCATAGAGCAGTTAACCTTGCGAACTGTGTAAACATATGACCTCAATGTTCATGTGCTTACACTCAGTGGTATTTTTCACACATGCCGCAGGGATTTACATCACCTTATTACCTCCACGTTCCCTTAATTCCCCATTACCCTAAAATATGGGACTTTTAAAAGGTGATATGACAGGCTCTTGATTAGCACTGTTTGTTTAGTTTTGGGGGTCACTGTGGGAGGAAGGCGATAGGCTGAGAAGAGAAGGGGGGAGGAGGTGAAGAGAGGACAGATGGGGAGAATGGAAAGCTGGAAGAGGGAAGGAATAGGGTGAAGTGAGAACAAACGTTATAGTAATCATTTATTTCTGGGAGAAAAGGGCTGAGGCAGACTAGATTGGTGTCAGAGAAAAAGGAGCGAGGCGAAGGGAAAGTTAATTCGGCTGTTACGCGAGAGACGAGTAAGGTGGTTTCTCTGCAACAGGGACACACTGTGCACGTCTGAGGTCCCAGCGGGAGGACGCTGAAAGGAAAACACAAGGCCAATCAGCTAACAGAGACATTTCCTGTGCTTGTTTTATCAGATGAGAAGAAGCCCAAAGGCTAAATGTCCCTCTCAAAGAGTGTTGTACACCTCTCAGAATAACCCGCTTTGGGGAATGAAGGGGAGAACATGCATCTTTGTGGGATGACATCAGGAGCAATGCTTCGGAGCACTGACCTCACTCTCGCACAATCAATCATCCACAAAAAAAAAACAAGAAATGCAGACCACGTGAGCAAGAGAGGAGGTTTTACCTTTTACGATAGAAAGCAAGGCTGCTTCATGAATTAAATCATCACCCACTTAAAAAGAAAGATTTAGTTCGGGGAAAAGGAATACAATAGCGTTTTTTTTATAGCCATAAAACTTCTGGTGCAACTTGGCATCTGGTAACTAGCAGATGGTGAACCAATATACCAATTACCAACACTGACATGCCATGCTGCCTATTAGGCAATCTGGCCTTGAGTGATAGCACTTTTAAGTCTGAAAACGCCACGAGCGAGAGGCTGATCTAACAAACCCTCTTCATCAGAGTGTGACTAAAGCCCAGTGGAATTCACACACAGGTCTTTCATGCCCCACATGACTGCTTCAGTCAGGAGAATCAAAGTTTGGGAAATAGTTTGGAAAGAAAGGAAGTGGAGATATGGGTCCTAGGAGGAAGGATCAATGTGAGATTCCTTTTGCATGTGCAGTGCATTCAATCTTCAAAATAGCAAAGACTTCATTTGGTGGTGAATCTATTATAGGCCAGGGAATAGGTCGACTAAAGGATGAGGGGAAAAAAAGGATTCTCAATCACCCAAGAGACAACCAGAGTGCAACGTACAAACAGCAGAACATCCAAGAGCCACGTGGATATTCCCATACAGAACTGTTCCATGTCATCTTGGCTTCATAATGAGTAACAACAAACAGAATACGAAGCTAAATTACACAGAGGAAATCTCATGGCATGAGAGTTTTTTTTCCCAATGGCATATAACAGGAATTTTGAATCTATATCGCAAACATCTGCAAAACTCGAACTGCATATTTTCCAAGGCCTAAATAAACATCATCTAAGGTTTCCTGCCCTTGTGTGACTTCACAGGCAATTAAGCAGCACTACCAGCTTTTGTCTACCACTTGTTGACTGTCATTACTTGGTGAAAGAGTTAAGGATTCTTTTCCAACCCGGGATCAGCCCACCCATCCAAGCCCGCCATATTATACAACTTAGTGTGCGGTTCTGGATGCAGCACATTCAAATTACATGCTATCGAATTCAAAGGCGAGGGGGGGAACAGCACAAGTACGCCGTGGGGCTCGAGTCCAGGGCCAGAGTCCCATGAGCGCTAGCTGCACGTCAATCACACTCGCTTCAAATGAGCTGAGCCCTGTCCTACTCCTGCTGTTGTCCAGAAGACACAAACCTAAAACCTAACCTTTGCTTCTTTTCCAAGGAAGCAGTGGACACCGTTGACGAAACAGAAAGCAATGGTTTTGCTTGTGGTTCTCCGGGCATTGGGAGGCTGCATCTCTATCTCAAACCACATTCTTAGGACAAAAAAAGGCTGCATAAAATTAAGCCAAAGGGCAAAATGTCTAGAACACAGGAAACGTGCTTGACATAGTTTTAACTGGTCCTTTATGAGGAGAAACCAGAAAAAAAAGTTCTGGCACCTGCTGTGTAGAAACAATGTATGTTTGGACTGACGTGTCAGAGTGTGATCACTGGAAACTGACCACATTTGAAAAACTTTAACACGGAACACAGTATAGGTAAACATCTATTTTTAAAAAAAAGAACAGAACGCTCTGATCATTTGTGTTAGAAATTTATCTTTGCCAGTTTTCCACTCCATTCAAATTCATCTTGCCACTTGGTTGGCTGCCTTCGCTCAGTGGTGGTAAGAAACTATTGCCTTGCAGGGAAATCTGGATTCTTGCTTTGGAATTCGATACCGTGCTGGATTATGAGTATCTAGGATCAGAGTTAACAAACTATAACAAAGTATACACACATGATGCACGCATGTAAACACATAATTGTTTATGGACAGAGTAATGAATGCTCCATGCTTTAGCAGACGTTGATTATGATAAGAGCAAGGCACAATAATAACCTGATCCAACATTTAAATTTGATCAAGAGTATGAGGCAAGGGAGGGAGGAAAAGAGGGAGCCAGCATACAGTAACTAGAAGCCTTCACCGCACTGTGCAGTCCAGAGCCAGACTCCGGAAATGCATGGCAGTGTTCCCTACATCCTGCCTGCCCGCCCGCCCAGCCCTAACCCTGGCCCTGGCTCTAGCCCTCCACTGCCAAACCCCTGTTATCACTCTGTGCAATTACCTCCAGATTCCTCTGCACCCATATCATATCATGCCAATTATAAAACCCCCCTCTAAGTACACTACAAAGCACTACATGCATTTGACTGTAAAGCCTGCTGTTTTCTGTGTGTTTCAGCCCAGAAATAGCTGTGTGTGTGAATGTACAGTGTTCATGTGGGCTGGCATGCAAGGATTGAAAAAAAAGTTATACATAAATCCTACAGCTGGGATTCCAAACCTGGGGTATTTGTGCGGCGGCCAAGAGTACTCGCAAAGGTGGAGTGGGTCAGCTATGATCTGATGAAAACTATATATCCACATACTAACTGAGTCAGCTGTATCAAATGAACATGTGTTGATTGATAGGGTGTGAAGACTGGTTAGCGAGTAAGCTGAGAAGATAGACATGTGTAAATATAATAAAGTTAACCCTATTCTGATTGAAATGTAATGCAGTTTATGTCCAGCCAATAACCTTAAAAAGTACAAAGCTAAGTTGTGAACCGCCAAAAGGAGAAAACAACTGTTGTTTTTCAAGGGTTAATATATCTGTTAACTTGCAGCTAACATGAAGCAATGCAAGGAAAATAATTCTTGAGAGTTACCTCAACTTATCCTACAAGTGTCCACATTTTGTTGATGACTTGCAACAACACTGTCTGTACAAAAGCAGTGTTTGGAACATAATGTTACAAACCTGAACTCCTACTGTAATACAGGAAGTGGTACTGTATATTGTTATTAGAGACAAGTACCAAAAGAGGACAGACTGGTTTGCTCAGGGTTGATCCTACAGAGAGATAATGACCCAAAACACTAAGAGAACAGAACCAGACGGAGGTTTCACATGATTAACAGCAGCTCAGTCTCCAGACATACACGTCATGGAGCTGGTTTGAGATGAACTG
Source organism: Pleuronectes platessa (assembly GCF_947347685.1). NCBI lineage: Eukaryota > Metazoa > Chordata > Actinopteri > Pleuronectiformes > Pleuronectidae > Pleuronectes > Pleuronectes platessa. The sequence continues at coordinate 9,885,555 of NC_070647.1, forward strand.
GATAGATGAAAGAAAAGAAAGTGTGGAAACTCGCAGTTTTGGAACAAACATTCTGAGTAGTGACAAAATTTTTTTTCTATGCCTCTGTTTCAATATGTCTATACATTTCGGTAAATGGAAAAAATTGGTTTTCCAAATCCTTTGACACATACAGTAGTGTAATACCTACTTGAAATAACAAAACGTTATAATACATGGTTAACAACTTAGAAGAAATGTATGTGGTTCAATTAGTTAGCTGAATATGACTAATTAATAATGGAAACAGAGTGCATAAAAGTGAGAAAAATATGGCTAGAAATTACTCATAGTTCATAGTAAAGAAACCAAAATGCACCTAAATGTTTAAGGAAGTTGGTGAAAGAAATGAAATAGTGAAGAAATGGATGAAATAGCTAAAGGAAGTGGAAAAATGCCTGAAATGTTCAGCTTCTGTTTCTTCAAATATTAGACTTACTGAACTTGAGTAAAACTGACCCAAACTGAGGGAAGAAACTATCGTAGCAACATGTTTATATTCAGTTATACATCATCCAGTTTAAATGAACATATGAACATTTGTGGAATGAGACAATGTTGACGTTAATTAAAGGAAACTGAGGGCATTTGACAGGACTGTGAGGCACATCAGACTAAAAACATTGGGAACCACTGTACTAGAGGATTGTTATGTGCTGCATTCCAGAGGCTATTCCAATCATCTGTCACCAGGTTGGGCCTGTGCCTTATAAGGAGTGGATGGCATTCTCAATGTGTTTTCCAAACACTGCACAACTTATCAGATACAGTTTCATGGACAATTACTATGCTGTCTCTAGCCCGAAGCATTAACAAAAAAAAAAACTACAGATATACCCACTGCAGCTTCCTCCCACCGCCCGCTCCCATTTTCCATGCTTCCATTTCACAGATACTCGTATGTAATAAAGCACAAGATCAAAAGAATTTCTGCCCAACGCATGTACAATGAGAGCAGCGGAGTCTCTTTAGCCTCTGGGGTGGTGGGATGGTAAGAAAGTGATACTTTGAAACGATGAGAGGTGGATTCACACGTGGATGAGTGGTCCGAGCCTTCTGCACGGCTGCCTGTGGCTTTGTCTGCAGGAGATGCTGTATGTCTTCACACCAAAGGACATTTGCCATTTGCAACCCTTAGGGTCACATTTGATCTTCGCGGAGCCATGCTTGCCATGAAACCACTTTGAACACGTTCTACATGTCAGATTTCAGCTGGTTTATCCACATCCTACTGTTACGGCTGCATTTCTTTAGGGTTTGGGGGGGTGCAATTGACAAATGTGATTCGTAATTTGGCCTGAGAAAGGGCAGTGCCGATATTGGTGTGCGATCTGGACACTCTGTTCCAGCCACATGATTGGTTCGGCGTGGCGCTAATCTAATTATAATTGTCTGTTCATGTCATCTGTCAAAACATGGATGGAATGAGTTCTGGAGACGTTGTATTATCCGTGTCTTAGATTTCTATCAAAGGAAAAGTTATTTTGTGAAGATTATCTTTATCGTTCTATCGCCCAGTCGGCCTTCAATATTAATAAAAAACTGAATGGTGGACTATTGAATCTTACTGTGCAGAGAAACCGGATAGGATGATTACAAAGTTGTCTAACCACAATAGCAGCGACAACATCCAGCGCACACATAATGAGAACGTGTACTGTAGAACTGTTGGCCGATGACAAGAAGTAAAGAGTGGAGCTGTGGAGCATTAACACACTGCACGAGTCTTGTCCCTAAAAAGTAGTTCCAGGCTGAGGTTGGTCTCTTCACTCCCCCCCCCGTCCCGTCAGACTTTATCTCGATAATAATCTGAAGCGGTGAACACGGTCCAGGGTTGGACCTCCGCTTTTGGCCTCGAGTCTGTAACTTTAAATCGGCGTCACAGAAAAGTTTCACACATGAGTCGCAACTTTACTTCGACGTGAGTTCGCGGTAAACGAGACGGTTAGCGCACAAAGAGGAGGGAGCGGAGGAGACGAACCCGGGGGAACAGTGGACGGACACAATGTGATGCTCCCCCCCACCCCGGCCCCTCCGCGGTGCTAAATACCGCGTGTAAAGCGACACGGGGTCGTGAACTCCGCGGGTTATACAGCGACAGAGGTCGGATGAGAGGCTGGGCGCTTACCTGTGGATCCTAACGGGACAGATTGGAGCGGTAGAGTCGAGTGAGAGCAGCGGAGAGGAGAAGGGGCCAGTCTGCAGTCGGTCCTCCACAAACCCTCCGTGATAAAACCAGAGTCTAGCCCCTCGACAGGCCCCTCCCTCCCAGTCAGAGCAGCTCCCACATCCCCTCTCCTCAGCCCCAGTCTACCACACAGCTCAGCCTCACAGCATCCGAGTCCAACACATTAGAAATCAACCGTGTCAACAGGCTGCTCTCCTCTGCGGCCGCAGTGGCTTCAGGCAGAAAGTCCTTTTTTGGTGATCCTTCAGAAAACCAAGAGCGAGCACATGAAATGTTAAAGTTGGACAAAAAGCAGGGCGGGTTGTTCACGGGCAGATCATTAGAGGTGAGGGGTTTCATGTTAACAGGCAACTTGATAAACGAGTGGGTGAGCTCAACTACCCACCTTCTTTGTCAATACTATAATATAATATTGACAATGCTAAATCAATAACATGTAGCTTAAGTGTTTTTCCCCCATCTCTTATATAGTATTAGCGTCCATAGACTGTATATGAACATGGATGACCACTTCCTCCCATTATTCAGAAATTAAGCTAAAATATCAAGCACTGCCATCTTGCACATTTGGAGTAGCAGCAGTTACCGGGGGTACCGTCAATACAAACACGTGTAATTCTCAGCGGTCAAATGTGAAGTTTCACCCTATTTATATTTTATTTATATTTTTTGTTTATTTGATTTCCAACAGTTTGCTTACAATCTTTAACCGACAAATTGATATGATGGTATGATATGATGAAAAGCTAAGAAAAAAATGACGTATACACCATACATAGGACACAAAATATAAGACACCTACATTCAAAACCCACACGTTTATCTATGGGTAACAAATACATCCATCCTCCCCCGACACTGTCCACTGCTGACCAACTCCCACCCCCACCTTGTTCTAATTCTATGTCCTGTATTCTCCACCAGAGTTCCCCCCTCCCTTCCCAACCCTGCGACAAGGTTAAGAGGTGCTTTCGAAACGTATAAGGTGTCATAAATATACTTCCATATCTCATTGAAGTGTTATGTTTAATGTTATCGTCAGACAATGTTTTTTCTATGTCTACCAGATAACTGAACACTTGAACCAATTTCAGTGTGATTCACTTCACTTTTGAGGCGCAGTAATTTCCTCCATCTTTTTGTACTGTTCTAGTCACAGAGTTCAGTACCTTCTGATCTTGGAAATAAAACATATGTGGCGATACCGGAAAATTCCAGGTCTTTTAACAATTCTTCCTGCTATTTAGCATGCTAGCATACTAACATCTGTGCATATTGCACAACAGAAGAGAAAATAGAAAGTTTGACCTCAGTGGTCCAGTACAGGACAAGTCAGGGATCACCAAAGTGATTACAAAGAATCCTGACGGGGACATGAATGTGTGTCCAAACTTTGAGAGATATTTCAAACAGTTACAAACTGGGGCTACTAAAAATATCTGCACAAAATCCAGTTTCTATGTGTTCATTTACTCCAAATATTAAACACACAGTTCAACTGAATTGTGCCTCAGGCTATAGCAGCTGTATTATACTTCATTTTATTAAATATGCTCAGGGCCTTTCCAGGATTATAGAGAACGGAGGTCTAAGCCAATCAGAACCCTACTCTGATCCACATATAATTTTGCCCAGGAAACAAAAAAATGCTCTTAACTAATTTATCCAGTTTCCAGAACATCATCCAGAAATGCTATTTCCCCGTAGAACCCAAAACTAACAACAGCTTGTGCAAAGCTATCAGAGAAGTTAAAAGTACACACAAATGATGAATAATACTGTTCAAATTGAGAGAAAAAAAATCTAAAACTCTTAATTGCCTTAGGGGATAACTGTACTATTTTATTGTTAAGGATTAATTAACTAATGTGAAGTAAATTCATGAATGTATTGTAAAATAATTATATTATCTTGGAGGTACGGATATTTTTACAGAAAACATATAGAGGACATGACCTCAGCATCCTCAATAAAAGCCACATAAACCTGACTTCACTCTGAACAGTATTTCTCTGAAATGACGATCCCGCATCAAGAACCAGTTTCTGTGTGTACTGCATGTACAGTATTTTAGGGAAGTAAAGAATAATATTAAAAGTGTGGTGTCATGTTTAATTTCCTCCTCCCAATGCAGCCCTGCTATTTGTGACCTTTTCTCTGTCAGCAGTTTTGCAAAGGATGCAGGGAGTTAGGAGGTGACGGACACAATAGCCGCAGTGTTCTACTTTCTACTATGAAACAGCAGCATGTGGACGCTGCCCCGCATTGTCTCCCCCATTTAAAACAATGATGCTCGCGACAAAGAATTAACTTAAGAGCATTAGGCCACTGGTGCGGAAATGAGCACCTTATGCGCCAGTGGTCGTTTTGCACATGTTTTTTTAAAGATAAAATAGAAGTGTGTGTGCATGTGCAAAGTCAGTATTGTGTGTGTGTGTGTGTGGCGTGCATGTGGCTCTTTGTATGCAACAAAAGGAGAGGGAGAATGAGCGGGGGGGGGGGGGGGGGGGGGGGTTTAAGCGCCATCCAACTCAACAAATTCGAAAAATTTATTTATGTTTATTCCTTTAAAAGTGATGTACTTCAAGATAAACCTGTCATCATTGGATTTGCTGGTTTTTTTCCAGACCTAATCTCCCGATCCAGTTTGCACACAACATCTTGGCCCCAGAAACCCTCATCATCCTGATCCAAAATAACTTCATGGCATAATTTGATTGCCAGAATGATGCCATACCTGGGGCATGTTCATACTTAGTAAAAGGCCTCATACGTGATGATCAGTTTGCTATATTTGCATCATAGGCTCATGTTTTTACCTCAGCCTCCTCAACCTCTTACTACATCTGAAAGCCATATTAGTGCCAGCAGAAGTAGCTGGGAACATATGGACACTGGTTCGTGTTTATCTGGGCACAAACCAAAGAGGAAACATCATGGCTCTTGGCTGTTGTGCTTTCTGTAAGCTGCTCACAGCTGCTGTCAGAGAGGCACAGATCTTTGGAGCCCTGAGCCAGAGAGATTTGTATTGCCACCTGACATAAATGCCTTCAGAATGTTACATCAGATGAAACACAGCCAATTATAAATGTTTTAACACCACATTGCTTTTAACAAACCTCTGACGTTTTCTCTATTACATCATATTTTTCTCTTCAATCAAATGAAAAGGAATATTTTGCCATCTTGAGTGAAACTGACATTATTGGAGAGGGTTTGCCCTCAGTAAGTTGCATTCAGCTTTATAAAAGTTATATTGTCAATGATGAAAGTTGCATGTGGTATTCTGCAACTGCATTATAACAGCAGTTTCCATGACAACAATATAAAATTCGGGACATCATGGGGTCACTGCAGTTTTAATCTAATCAGGATCTCTCGATTTAAGAATAAAGTTAAAGTTATTAATGTCACACACCAACTTGAAATGGATTACCACACTGCAGCCTCACTCAGACTGAGTATGTATGATGGATGATTGGTATCTGAGATGTCCCGGTGGTTCAGCCGGTCGATGTGCATACCAAATACCTGCAGCATCCTGGGTAAAATCCCACACTTTTATCATTCTGATCCGTCCCCTGATCCTTTCTACGTCTCTCTGCTTTGTAACTGTCAAACACAAGAATATCAACAAAGGACAGGCACCTGCAGCAGTAAACATCTGGATTATTTCCCTGGTGTATGGTTCTTGTTTGGCTTAATACTGACAAGTGACCTGTCACATTCCTGGGACAAACAATAAGATTATCATTAGAACGTCAAATTCTCTGTCACTAGCCCTCCACTGTTCTAAGTATTTTGAACAGATGGAACACTACAGATAAATACAATACAATAAATGGAAAAGTTTATACTGTCTTGATATTGATATATATATATCTACAAGGCTGATGTTATCTACGCTAACATCAGCATGCTAACTAATTGGGATGTATTTAGTCACAAGCCACATTATTGGACAAATCTATTAAGTTTTGACTTAGCAGTGGTACTGAAGGAACAATAAAGAGATCACCAGATCACCAAGAATTTATTCTGAGGATAATATGAATGTCTGCAGCAGAAATATGTGATTCATCATCTGGGAACCACGAATGTTTAGCCCCAACCCATCTTGTAGATGTTGAGATATTTAACTGGTTAAGTGACAACTTTGTGCAGTTGGTAAGGGTACATGAAAAGACAAGGGATCTACCATGTCATTATGGTTCATCCCCTGAGGATCCTGAGTATCTGCACAAGATTTAGTTTTAATGCACCTAATGGTTGTTTAGATAAAAAAAAAATATCCAAACATCATCGAAGTCAGTCGGCTTCATCCTCTGCTTATCAAGAGTGTCTGCACCAAATTCCCGATAATTGATCTCAATATATTTGAGATATTCCAGACAAACAGCTCCACTCCTTTATCACTGGGTAATGTTTATCAGTTTAACATATGACAACATTAGAGCTGGAACGACAGTCACTGCAGGAGTAACTGTTACATGCAATGTGAGCCTCTTCTGTTAATGTGCATGATGAAAGTGGCTTTGAATCCTCTCCCTCAGCCCTCTGACCCCTTCCATGGCTAATTTCCATTATCTAAAATGATTTATAATGATCAATTACGCATAGCGTGCAGGAGGCTCAGGGAGGAATTAAAAGCCTGTGCGGTGACCCACCTGGCTCGAGTTCTAACTCTTTCACATGTTCAAGGGCCCCAGAATATGACCCTGGGGGACTCCGTCACACTGGCTGCAAGTCAAAGCAAAGCAAACACAGAATCCCCTGTTTGTTGACTATTTATGAAACGTTGAATTTAGTCAGGAAAATATGAGCATTTGTTTAAAAAAATTGGCTCTGTGCAGTTATGTGAATAATGTGATTTAAAGGTAAAATTCTTTCATCATTTGTGTTTCATGAAATCAAAAGTAGCTCCAAGCTGACTTACCAAGAACTGAAGCTACACATATGAAGAGATATGTTTGACATTATTTTGCCAGTACATTTGTAAGGATACATCGATGGAAGATACATTTCCAAAAGGCAAAACAGAAAAATATATTTGCTCTCTCTCTTCATGTCCATCAGCATCCATCTAACGGAGAGATGCAGCGTAAGTGGCTACTTTCCTGCAGCATTTATTGTAAAACATCTTAAAAGTGGTTGCCTATCATTATTTGAGTCTTACTTCTTTGCTAAAACACAGGACATTATATAGTATCGCATAGGAAAAAGTGTGTTTGTAAGAAAGACGGGAGAGTAAGAGAGAGAGGATGTCCCAGAGGTTGTTCAGGGGCACCTCCCATCACAGCTGTTTAACTAAATCATTCCCATGACACCTCTGTGATGCTCCTCTGGATCTCAGCACCGCCAAATCAACAAACAGAAAGATAAATATCTGACACTGGATGGATCTCACATCCGCGTTACATGAGAGGTAAATTTACAGACATTTCGCGTTGACTGTTCAGTGATATTAGAAATTTATGGCAAAATGTATGATTCTTGTTGCACTCACACACACTCACACACAAACACACACACACACACACAAGGCAGCAGCAGATGATAAAGCTTTGAAATAATTTCGCCGGAGTCAAAGCTGGGGCAAATATACTGTAACACTGTGTGGGATGTTTGATATTACCAAGGAAACCCCATCTGTGTCCAATCAGGAGACCATTTATTCAACATTAACAAAAATATAGGAAAGACAGTAACAAGGAAGAGTTTGAAGCACCAGGATGGTTTTTCTTATCTATTTTACATATATTGTTCATATATTGAGCACCTGAACATTTAGTTGGTCCCCATGCAGTCATGTGTTCAACAATGCACTGAACTCTATATGCTCACTTAAGTTTGTCTTATTAGCAATACACATACACTGTGTAGTGTCTCTGCACCAGTTAACTGTGATCCTGCAGTGGGGGTGAAGCATGATCTTCTGGCTATTATGCTCTTATCTCTTCATGCATGTGTTAAGGATGAATGGATGAATGGAGGGTGATGCTTGGACAGCCCCTGGTGGAGATTATGATAAAGTGAACATTGAAAGTATGACTCAGACCCCTTTATTTGTTATATTGTCAGCGTCCTGACTTATACTGCCACCAGCAGTTCAGAATTTAAAGTAGATAGAAAACACTGTTGTTTTTTATGGCAATGTAACACAGTAAAGATCGTTAAAGGTTTTCCTGAGATAACTGATAAACGTGCAATAGTGTAATATAAAAAAGCAACAACATATGTTCTGTGAGCTGCTACTTGAATGGACCAGGCCTCGAGGGCCTTTAAGGTAACTGAGGTATCAGTCCACCTACAATACTGTTTTCTTGAGGTTCTTGACTGTACGCCAAGAAGCTGAATACAGTGAAATTCCATCTCAGTGTGGACAGTGTGTGATAGATGTGTCCCCAGTGTAAGTGTGCGGGAAGTCCAAGGGTCACCAAAACATACAGACATGCCAAAGTGGAACATCCCAGCCCAGCATCTTTTATAGCCCACAACAGTATAACACTGATGGGTTGAGTTTGATAACAGACAAATCAACACAAGGCTGTATCTACAAAAAAAAAAAATCCCCAAAAAATCATTTACTCAGAATTTATGCCATCTGCAAAACACGTGTATCCGGTTTGGGTCATTGCTATTAAAGTGAGGAAGCTACGTTGAGGCCACATCACTAGCATTTGAACTTGAAATCATGGGGATACTGAGTTACAGTGATACAATTTGTGCCAAATTCTTTTTTCTCTGAGTCAAACTTCACAGAGTCGTAACTCAGTCAGAGCTTAACACACACATATTTTTTGACACAATGTGACTTACACTTCCCAAGGATGTTATATCTCCAATATCCACCGTGAATCAACTGCCACAAATCCACTTAGAAATCAAAACAGAAAATATGATCCTTATAACTCAACTTTTCTTCAGTGTCAAAGTCGTTCAGTTAAGGTTGTTCGTGCGTCCATGGGCAAACTGACGGGAAGCCTAAATGCGTTTTTAGCGCACATGACTCCATGGCATCGTTATATATTCCTATTTCAGCACCTCATATTAATAGAGGGTGTCAAACTATATTAATACGTCGCCACATCGCAGGGTCGACAACCATTCACACTCGATTTCACATATGGTCAAAGTAGAGTCTCCATTTAACCCATCTGCATGTCTATGAGCTGTGGAAGGAAGCCAGAGAAAACCCACGCTGACACCAGAGGACATGCAAACTCCACACACAAACCATTAATAGAATCAATGTCTTTATAGGGCACGTTTGAGCTCAAAACTCCTCACCATTTTTTAAACCTATATTTTTTCTTATTATCATATTTAATACATCTAATATCAATTTTATTCGAAGTTCTCTACTGCACATCATTTTTAATGAAAGGTTAGGGATCGTTAAATTTACATAACCACTGGTTTTGCTGAGGTTTTTATAGGAGCTCTGCTTTTATTAACAAAAACCTACACTAACTGTGAATTTAACAATAAAATTCTTTATTCTTAAAGTTCTACCTGTTCAAACTATGCTAACGTCTCCATAAGGGTCTACCTGCTCTGCGCCTTCAAATAACACTGTGCTTGTTACACTGCAAATTACAATATGTCTTGACTTACTGTGAATAGGTGATGCAGGTTTGACATACCTGTATAAGAAGAATATTACATTCTTATTAAATATGACAGACAATGAATGAATAGGTGGGAATTCTATTCTACATATTACCACACGCTTCAAACTGAGAAAGAACATCCTTTCATTTCTTTTTTCCAAGAAAGCTGCACTTTAGGATAATGCACTTATCTGCAGCTTTTAAATGCCAACCAATGAACCTTCTGCACAAATATAAGAATCGTAAAGAATATATATATTTTTTTAACTAAGCTGCTGCCTCCAGCTTTACTTCCCTCTCTCCTTACATTGTTCACTGGTGTGGCCTCTCATGAACCTCCTGCACCAACTTCTTCCAAAATAACGAACTGGATCTGTGGGTCAGCAGCAGTGAAAGCAGTCGGGGTGTTTCTCTATTTCTCTGCAGCCTGGATGTGGATATGTTGCAGCGTGAATACCGATTATCTTTTATTCCTTATCCTTTGTGGATTAAAGCATATCACAAAGTCTGCAGAATCCCATCTGACGCTTGGCTTTCATACCGATCTATGCAATTCCCTATGAATTCAGACGCTGCGTAGGAGATCATAATTTCATTTTGGTGTGGTTAGAGATGTAAATAGATATAATCTTGGAAGGAGGATTGCGATGAGAGTGTAACATTTGATCTTCAAAGGGCTGCAGGTTATCTCAGGTACAATTGTGGTTGGCTGCCATAAAAAAAAAGAGGAAATTCTGACGCAGAGTTAAACTTCTGCTTCATTTCCATTACAAAGACGAGTACCTCTCTCTCTCATTCCTGGCCACCTTCAACTCAATATCGTAGCGATCATCATGCAGTGTCGATGTCTGCGTGCAAATCCTATCCTTACAGAGCTCCTGTGAAGCGAACAGACTCAGGCTTCTTTAAAGCCACAGCGAAAGAAAATGCAAATAAAAAGAATGAAAGCAACGATTCATCTTCAAATGGCATGTAAAAGCCACGGCTTTATACATTTCACTCAGCCGTCAAGTAGACATGTGGCGCGATGTCTTTTAAAGTGGATTTTTTGGGGGGAAAGAAGAGTTTACAAGGCGAGTGAGAGATGCTGTTTATGTGGGAAACACACTGCATTCTGCACACGGAAAAAATGAAAAGGCCTGTTCGATGTCACAGACAAAGTTGATCCATATGTGCAAGTCCTGTGCACACATCCAGGAACCTGTGTGTGTCTGTCAATGGCTTGTGGTAGCGTGAAATAATATGTGAAAGCTGCATGACAGTGATGATAAATCACAAGAGCAAGTGCACTATTGTACGGGGAACAATGCAAAGACCACAGCAGGCCAACAAAGACACAACAGAGACTGTGACGACAACCTGAGTCCGATTTCCTAAGAGGACACAGCCTTAAAAGCTTAACCTTTACCCAGCATGCATAGCAGCGGTTTGAGTAGATCAAAGCAGTAAAGCAGTTGCCAAGCCAAACTAGGAGTTGAAGCGCGACTTGGAGCTGAGGGGAACTGCACAGTCAGGTCATACAGGGATTCTCTGAGGATTTGTCACTGAAGGCGACACCTTCACCTCATCATCCACCCATCCCTCCATCTATCAACTATACCATTTATTATTTGAGGGTCATGGGGGGGGCGCTGGAGCCAATCCCAGCTGACATTGGGCTAGAGGCGGGGTTAACCCTGGACAGGTCGCCAGCACATCAAAGGGGCAACAAACAACCAATCACATTCACACCTACTGTCAATTCAGAGTCTCTAATTAACCAAATGAAGCTAGATGGACTGCAGTGAACCCACACAGACATAGGGAGAACATGCAAACACGGCATTACAGCAGATAACCTTCTTGCTGTGAGCTAAGACACAGCCTAACGTCCTAAGCCACACAACCAATTAAAACAGACATACCAGAAAAACAAACACTTGAAACTGTCAAACAGACACAACTACATACAAGGGAGCCTTAACACATTCACAAATGCCGTTTTCAGACATGTCCTGCAGAGGATCGCTGCAGTTTCTCTTTCAAACACGCACAACGCAGCGGGGGTCCTCTGGTCAGGCTCATTAACAATAGCTAGAAATCCACTGCAGGATTCAGGTGAGGGGCGTTGCAGCAGAAAGAGGGAGATCGTATCGTATTCATTTTGCTGCAGAGATCACATGTTTTAGTTTTACATCCTACCGACACCCGCGTCGGCCCTTTTCCCCACAAACTCATTTGACGTCGTCTTCGGTGTCTTCTACAAGTGTGACAGTGCTTTTTCCTCTCGAGATATTCATATTATTTTGTAACGTGTTTGAAGTGTTATCAATTCCCCCACTCACTCTAGGTAAATTCCCCTCCTGTATTCTCACTTTGGATTCTGTAGTGCTGGATTTTACACCAGGAGACCAGGCGGAGGAAGAAACTGTGGAGGCTCTCGCTCGGACATCTGTGGAGAAAATGTGCAGGATCTCCAGAGCTCAGTGCCTGTCTGAATTAAGCATGCAGCCAAAACAAACAACAATTTAATGCAGAAATGTTATAAAAAGGCAACTCTATTAAGTTCATGCAGTCATATGCGAATGAGGACAGATGATTTAATCAAAAACATGATATATCTGTATGTCCTGACTCTCTGCCCCCTCAACCAGGCGAGGCCCCGGCTCTCCTCAGCATCTTGCCACGTCGATTAGCCATGTATTCAGTTTATGGTGCATAGTGGAGACAGGGAATACTACCCAGCGTACAGAGTGTGGCACTTTGATTCCAATGCACAAGCCTCCATTAGACTCATGACACCAGGAGCTGCAGAGTGGATTACCCTTCAGTGATAGCCCGCAGGGATGCAGCCCAGTGCAGATAGGTTATTTAGATATGAACAGCTAATGTGCCGCAAAAGGAGCATCTGAATTGGAGCGGTAGTATTTTTTTTTTTCTCGCAGCATGGAAATGTCACAACATTGTGGATAATTGCAGGAAAGAACCCCCCTGGACTTAAGTTGCTGGAAGGACCTTTTTATTCCACAAACCTCCTTAAACAGACGGCAGTGTGTCAGAGTCTATTGTCAGACCCGCTGGCACAGGGGACGCACATACACACAAACACACAGAAAAAGCAGCTCCACAAACTTCCATTGTTGCTGACTTTCCTCCTGGTTATGCTCTGGTAGCCCACACAAATGGTTCAAAGGGGTCAAATGCAGACAAAACATTGTTTTATCAGTGGTGTGTGTCAGCTGCTGTGATCTCTTCACAGGCTGTCATTATTCTGGTGTTATGAAGGTCACATTCGGCTGTTTGTGTCAAATATGCTGGAGCTCTCAACTGCATTCAGGCTGTGGGAAATGCTTTTAAATGTTAGTTAAGGCTCATTTATGTTCAATGTGGATACGAATACTGATGGAACATTTGTGTGCGTACGATGCACTTATTTTGTCCATATTTGTGTACGTCTTCTCAAAGCTTATAAAATGGAGCAGTACCTCCAACTCCTTGTTTAGAGCGGTTTACAACCTGAATGCTTTTGCGTCTCCTCCGCCTTTGCGATGTTTGATGCTGCCCTCTAGTGGATGGACAACTACGCCAACGTAAAGGACGCATGGAAGTACGTGGGCAGGGACATTTACATTTTTTGATTATCTCTTTTGCAGATAAAGGCAGCATAAACAATGGGATACACTTATATTGTAAAGCCTCTGTTTTCTAGAGTGAACATGTGTTTGTTCTGAGTCACTTAGGATAAAAGCATCTGCCACATGAGTAGATGTAGCTGTCAACTCTCAACTTATATTTAAAGATGAAACAAAGTTAAAACGGAAATAAAAATCTTGTAAGAAGACTTTTTATGATTCTTTAAATACTATTTTGGTGAAAACAACAGTGTTTACTGTCATATTTGTCAGTGTTACTGTCAAGCTTTTCAGTAGAGGATAATTAACAGGAACGAAGCTACTCGTCCCGAAGAACAATGAGACAAAGAAATGAAAAGTTTTGACTAAGGACAGAATAGATAACCTTTCACTTTTTATAAATAATAAAAAGTCTGGTTATTTTTAGCATCAGGCTGTGAGGAAATTATGACAAAAAAGACATAAAAAGTATAGATAGAAATAAAAACTATTCAAGTCTCTCAATTGAAAATGCTTTTGGATTAAATGGACCAGGACGACATGAGAGACGACAGACACAATACCTGCAGCAAATAAAAAAAAATCACATATCAAGACCAATAATTGTTCTCGAAGTAGCAGACAACAAACAAACCCATCAGAAGTTAGAGAACCATATCTCAACTTTGATCAATAACAAGGACATTATTAAGGAGACAACTGATTGAAATGCAGAGGGACAGGCAGACAACGATACGACAACAGGTCGTCCTTGTTGAGATTTCCGAGATCGCCAACGCAGTGCAATAAGCAATTGGCTGGTCCACATTCACAGCTGTGGCATGTCATACCAGGCGCCATATGGCGTGTATTATAAGATCATCAAATCTGATTATGTTCTGTTAGGTTACGTGTTGTAAGATATTTGCATTGTGATTAATAGTAAAAGTCCTTGACTGTGATTTATGTAACAAAGGCTTGATACATATGAATGTTATTAATATGATGTGAAGAATCCAATATGTGAACACACTGTTAACATGCACTGCACTGACCTTGTTTTCACACAGCATTGATCCTCGCACACGCTCGGAGAAAGCAGCAAATATCGATACATGTTTGACCCGCGAATGGCTCAGAGCGGCTCTAATTTAACATCACATTGATTGAAGGAGCAGCCGGCTGTTTATAAGGATGTAACCATATAGTGATCCTCTCCTTCTGCACAGGTCCTGTGATTTCTACTGAAAATGCTATTACAGCCGTCTCTCCAGGGACCGGATCAACGAAGGTCCTCACGGTTTCCAGCTGTGGATAAAACAGCTGACCCCGTCTCCCTCATCACACGCAGAGATGAGGACACCTGAGAGGGGGACGAAAGTTCATCCTGCGGGTTAATGGTTTCCTGGGAGGAAATCACGCGGATGATAGCAGAAAAAAAAAAAGCGGGGAAGAAGTTTGAAAAGAGATCCCTCGATTTCTCAGCTCTTCCTATTGTGTGGCCGATTGCCCTTCAGATGTTTTGAAGGAGAGCATTAACTTGTAGGAGATAAGATTTCATGCTGTAATTGAGGCTTAGGGAACATAATAGTGTTACAGCCACGGTGTCTGCAGAACCAAAAGACCGGCACAAGGTTGCTGAGTTAAAGAGACCGCCCGCCTTAATGTCACCAGTGTGACATTACACGCAGGGATTGAACTTGTGACCTTCATTGTGACACATCATTCTGTTGGTTCTGGTGGCCTTATTAGCTCCCCTGAGCTAGGACACACACACACACACACACACACACACACACACAAACACACACAGAGACACACACATTAGTTCTGTACTGTATGTCAGAATGTCACCAACCGGGATGCAGCCATCTTGTTAGAAGGTTACAATACATTAAACAGAGCTTCTCGACAGGAGCTCATTTCCCTCTCTCTCACTCTCTACACACATACACATGCGCACGCATCCACACACACACACACACACACATACACACACACACACACACACACACACACACACACACACACACACACACACACACACACACACACACACACACACTGGTATCTCAGGTTGCAAATGAATAAAAATCGTAAGGACGGGAGGGGAATGAAGTCAATGCACCATTTTACAAGCAAACGATCTGACACCAATAAAACGCGGCTTTATTGGAAGAATTTCATGCTTAAAAAAAAGGGAGGATATGAGCTGTGACCCGCAGGATGGCTCAGAGAAGCGTCTCCTCCAGCAGCCACATGCTCGCATTAAATACAAAATCAATCAGCTGAGTATTTATGAAGAGGACTTGACCTATTTGTATTCATCATCATCACTCATTCATCTGTTGAGAGAGTTTCATAGCGTTACCTCGGAAAATGTCAGCCGATGTATATTCAGCTTGGACTTTTATAAAAACACGAAAACAAAACTCTCAAATAATAATTGTATTTATTTTAACACATTTTATTATCACGCAACAAATTTTAGAGAGTCAGTGTGAAGTGTTTAACTCTGAAATCGACTGCAGTGAAAAGGAGAAGTATACATTTGGTTCTGATGATTTACTGGAAGAAAAAATTGTTCAGTTTAAATGAAGAATTGGTTTAGGTTCAGACTGTGTTGTATGAGCAATTTGGGAACAACATTTTTTAGTGTAATTTTTGGAAATTCTTGATAGCTATGTTTCAAATTAGTCACTGCCTTCTCCTGCTAATCTAAGCTGTCATAGAGTTTACTATTAACTAAATTGGCCATAACAACACATCCAAAAATAGCTTTAAGAGGACAAAAATATGTCAAATTTAACTATCTATTACTTGGGTTCATGCAGTTTTAGAAAAAATCCATCTCCACCCATCACATCGTAGCCTTCAACCACCGGCAAGGCTCACAGAGGTCAACCAAACAGGGGTTTAACACTCTGCAACTTCCTGTGCCTTGTGGCTCCCCACACCAAACTGTGTACATCGGCTTGACACAATTGCCAGAGCAGAAAAAAACACAAACATAATATCAAGGCACACAACAGATTTCAACTCTCTGATGCAGTTTAGATTGTTCGTTAGAGAGTTTTTCTTTTTTTAAATATCTGCACAGAGATTTGACTCATTACAACATGTACTACTTCTTGTGTGCAAGCTGTTCTTATCTGGACAATATCCAACTCCTTCAGTGTCTCACTGTTACCACATAAAAACAGGCCGGGGAACCAGGGAGATGGAGGGTCAGCAATTTTGGCAGGATAACCAGCCCCCGCCCACGTCCCCTACGAAACCTTCCCTTCTCTTTGGCCACCTCCAAAGACAACACTGGCTGTGAGTGTGCCCACGGTCAGGTGGTGCAGTCGTAAAGCATCATAATTGTTTAATGTTGCGTTTTATGAGGCTACACTATGAGTCAGTGCGGCCCAAAGGCTCTGAATTCCAGACGATAACACGTTGGGTTCGGTAATGCGAGGTTAATCACAGGTGGATATTAGTTCACTGTGGGCTGTGAGCAGCTGCTGAAGGTGTGTGCAGCCTTTGGGGGAGGAAGAGGTGTTTCCAGAGCTTTCTGCCCATACGTCTGAGTCAGGCTGACCTTGCTGTCTGAGCCCAGCCACACATCAGAGGGGATTGGGACATGCTGTTCTCATTGCAGATGAGCCAGAGAAGACGCTAATACCTATACTCGCAAAAACACACATGCACGCACACAGATATTTACTCTGTGTGAACACAGTGACACACTAAAGATTTGCTGAGGTAGGAATCCAGACAATTTTAGATAAAAGATTAAAAATAACATTCAGCAGTGTGACATTACACGCAGGGATTGAACTTGTGACCTTCATTGTGACACATCATTCTGTTGGTTCTGGTGGCCTTATTAGCTCCCCTGAGCTAGGACACACACACACACAAACACACAGACAAACACACACAGAGACACACACACACAGACACCAGTACAGTCATACAAATTATTAATATTAGTATTGATATACGCTGATTGTATTTTTCCATGATTTTTTAAATCACCTACATGTTGATACAGTAAATAATCAACTATACACAGATTATACAACTTTACCTATTGACTCTGAAGAAGATTGCAGGTGTCTATTGTCTTAATATTAATATTAATATCGTCTGGGTTGTGCATCGTCTGGGTTGTTAGTTCTAGAGACAGAACTAAAAAAGGTTTGCCTGCTTAAGAGTAAGATCAACTTATTCCTATTTTATTTTGCTCAATCAATACAATTTAATTTATTCCCTTTTAAGACCATGTGATATGTTACATATCATTTAGAAATCATGGCACGTGTTTGTTTATTATTCCCTACCTTGGACCCTCATTACATGTCATCAATCTTCTTCCAGTCAAGTCCAATCGAGGTGAAAATGACAAACAAATGTTTAATTAGAAAGGAGAAATTATTCTAATTAGAAATGAATTTACATTTCCAGTACAAACTGAGAGATAATGTGTGCATGGATCTGGTAATCTCATGTGGGCCGGAGATGCATGGATGCATGACATTGAAATAGATTAAATTAAAAGAATCCCCCCCTCTCTCATCTCCACACATACATACAGTATATATACAGTACATTACACCCACGCAGGCTCAACGTTGTATCAGAGCGACGGAGTTAAGCCTAAATCAGATGACAGACTGTAATCGTGGCATTAAAGCTAGGGGCCTGCAGCTCGGCTCTTACGCATACAGGCTATTAAGATAATCCTGCGAGGTAAATTTGAGAGGGAATATGACATATAGTCGAGCGTGATGCCGTTTACTAATGCCTCCTTCATGTCGTTTCTGCTGCTTGAAAACAAGAGTGAGTGCGCCTTTGAAAGAACAAACTAAACTCCAGCCTATTACCCAACTGCCATACCTGAGCTCAATACCACCGCTCCGCTATTTGTTTGGATTCATTCTGAGATGCAAACAGATATGAGTGTGAAGAGAAATGCAGCATGACTGTGAATTAGGCTATGCAAATGAGGCACAATAATAATATGATTTAACATCCCGTCTCCCCATCCATACCTTGGACTTGACTAGTGTGGTTCTAATTTTAATTAGATAGGATTTACATAACGTTTTCATATTAACTGGGTCCCGGGTGACCCCCGCACTGATGGAGCCAACTGGTTCCTCTATGCGCACACACACACGCACACACAGTCCCTCGCCGTTACTTTGAAGTCTGTGGGTGGTGTAACTATTTAGTGATGCCAGGCGTGTACTATTAATACCAAGAACAAGTCTGATAATATCGCTCTGTAGTGTAAAGTCATTAAGTTTAAATTGTTTTTGAGGAAATACTGTGAACGTATTAGTCACCTCATAGCATTTTCTTAGAATGTGCCCTGTGTGGAATCAGAATCAACGATTGGGGCTGTTGCAACAGGCCAGTTTTGCCTGGGGCTGCAAGCTGAAAGCCCCCCCCCCTCGTGATAACGACCTGAAGATGACAGGATATGTCCCGGAGACTGCAACAAGCCTTGTCTACACTCCCGTAGAAAACATATATTCCCTGTGCCTTTAAAAACCTATTGCTTCAAACATCTTATCCTTTGCAGTTTACACCATGGGCAAACAAGGATCAGGAGTTTGAGAAGTGGGAGAAGGAGGAGAAGGAGGAGATGGAGGAGAAGAGTGGTCTTATAGCTGACCTAAAAACAACTCCTCATGGACAATCTCCATGTCTCACAGACACAAAGCCACACTATCAAATATTTACGAAAAAACTGTGCTCGATCACTATGGATGGGGGGGCTTGTTTGGTAAGGGGAGGAAATGAGTGTGAAACATCTGTGCAACATTAGAGGAGTTCTCTCTCTCTCTCTCTCTCTCTCTCTCTCTCTCTCTCTCTCTCTCTCTCTCTCTCTCTCTCTCTCTCTCTCTCTCTCTCTCTCTCTCTCTGCTGATGTGCGAGGAAAAAAATCCCTCTCTTTTCTTTCTTCCCACTTGCCCTCAATTCAGCTGAGTGATTATATGGACCAGTATAGGGACTTTGCAGTGTGACCGATGCTTGCTGTAATTCTTTCAATGCTCTGGGATCATGAGAGAGCATTTGCATATGTATGATCGAGCTGCACAATAAGTCATCTTGCCAACACACGCATGGATTCACTACGCACCAGTGACTTAAGCCCTCAAGCCCTCACATAAACTCTTTGCAATTAAGGCGCTTTTTTGGCAGTTTGGCTTTTTCGGATTACCATTACTCAGCATGTGCTTGATAAAGCTGACAAGGGAACTCCGGACACATTATTATTCATATGAATATGACTCAAAACAATCAGATGTGGGCAACAAAGCTATTTTTTTTTTCTGCCTCTGAGGCAACACTGTTAACTAACCTCTCAGTTGCACTACCTGTCCTGGCCACTGGGAGGTAGAGGTCCTCTGCACTGCGATGCTACAGGGACAAGAGCAAAACTGATGCTGTGATTTCAAAGAGTCGGGCTTGTAAACATGCCACAGACAGTTGTTAAAGATGCTAATGAAAACGAGGGGGAACCAGAGTGCACGGCACGATGAATATATTTTCCAGTGTGCATTAAAGGCAGGGGAGAGGAGGCGGGTGGAGTTGTAGTAACTGCTGTCGAGGTAAAATTTGAGATTTTACATCGTCCAGTAGGTGCGTTTACAGTGCCGCCGTCTTAAATCCTTAACCACTCCCACACCCCTGACAGCATAAAAGCCCCACTCACTTCTTGTAAGCAATTATTGTAGCTTTTAATTGCATTGTTGTGGAGAACGGCGTCTCAGTGTATGCTGCTGTCACTCAGACCTGCCAGGGGTTCGCTTGGGAGGATGGGTGTGTCTGGATTGTTGTACATGAGGGTGTGTGTGTGTGTGTGTGAGAGAGAGAGAGAGAGAGAGGGAGAGAGTGGCAGTGACACATCTGATCAACTTGTGTATGGGGTGAAAGCGTCTAGGAGCTGACAACTGAGTGGTGATAGAGGCTGATTCACCTTTCTCCAGGTGACACAGTGTTGTCATCCACAAAGACGGCGTCATATGGAGAGGGACAGTTACAAAAAAAAATCTTCTCTTCGCTTCTCTTCTCTTTTCTTCTCTTCTCTTCTCTTCTGATAAGATCCTGTGTACTGTCACTAGAACTGACGGGAGGTAAATCCAGGCTGCAGACCACCACGAGCTGCCTCGGAGCACTGCGGGTCAGTGTAAGTATCGGCCAATGTGTCCATCACTGGTCTGACCTTTGGAGAGCCACCGTCCCTCAGCTGTGGCTGTATCTTTGCAGGGGGAAAGCTACTCACAAATCTATAGTGTACATACAGACTGCCCACAGGCAAGAAAAGCAGAGATTGTGGATGGAGAGCAGGCCAAAGGCTGAGGGGAACCTGAGGAAAGAGGAAACTGATACAGGGAGGGGGCCGGACAGGGCGGCCAGGGCAGTCAACATAGGGCTGCAGGAAGAAACGGAGGAGGTTGATGGATAGAGATGGGGCAGAGATAGGCAACCAGAGAGAGAGGGATGTATTGGATCCTGGAAGATAATTTGACATGACATGATAAGGGGTACAGAGCTTTTATGGACAGATGACAACAATCTGGAGGCAATAGGACACAGAGAAATACATCTAAGGATGATAAAGTAATATATGTAAAATATGTAAAATATTTTGAATCTTACCCTTTGTGATACCAATTTCCCATCAGACAGCTGGTTAGTTTAGCTCGATCCAAAGGTTTTAAATAAATCTGTCTACCTGAACCTCTAAAGATCTAAATTGTAAAAACCTTAACTTTGACTCTTCTGCGCCGGTTGCCTGGCAACTGGTCCCACCAGCATTTAAAACACATTCTTTTTCATTAGCCGATTTCCTCTCAAGGGCAAAGTGAATCTGAATTTTTTATGTCAAGTTCAACTCTGGTCAACTTTGACCTGCTGATTCTTGCCGATGACAATAGCAAGCTGTTCTGAGAGTAGGAACGTTTGATGGGACGGAGATTCGGAGAGTCCACAGTTGATGCTATTATAGCTTATTATCTGTACTGCACCGTTGTGTTTTCAGACACTTCAGACAGCAGTTGATGGCACAAATACATCTTTGGAATTACTGGGTGAATTGATCGTGTCACTGCTAACTGACTGTTAGTGAGCCTGTTAGCTTGGAGAGATTTATTTCTCCTCTTTAACAACTTCTTTCTGGAACAAAACCGTGCACAATGGTAATAAAAATGCCAGGGAAGAGGTAAACAGAACACTGGAGAAAAAATGACCACAGTCTTCAGCTACTTTGAGTGACTAGTGCCAACCTGACTGGCTAATTGGTTAGGTCTTTACCTGTTCTATACATCATTACAAAAAGCAGCCCAACAACTAAGATACGATATTATAAGATAGAGATTATTGACTCGAAGAAAACTGATCTTAGACACATTCAATAGCATTGTATAATTGGCCCCTAGAGCCGCCTCTGCACTTCAGTTGTTGTTCAAATTAAACCCATGTTAATTTGCTATCTGTAGAGGTGTTGGTGATACAATGCAGACAACGGAGGTGTCATTATTGTCCCATTTAACTCTCGGTGAAATTGCAAACAAGTGATGACCATTCAGGTGGGGCTAGAACCACGTAATCTCCCCGCAAATGGAAAGCAAGATACATATTTGAAAAAACCACAAAGTTTCATTCGGGAACAAAGCACAGGGTGTAAGCTTATTAACTTATAACCCTGGACTAATTGCTTTCTGTCTGCTCCAGATCCCGAAGATTACAAATTCAGCTTTTGTTGAAATATAATGGTGATTGAGGTATAAGAGCATCAACAACCACGATGCGCCTTATCAATCCAAGCACACATAGTCCATTAGCAGGAGCAAAGACTTTGAGCTGATTAATTGATTTTTAATTGGCAGCGGTGACGTGGCGGCCACAGGCACAGCGTGATGGCTTTATGGATGGAGGTGGGGGGTTGGGGGACATACTCTGACAACCCGTGGCCTTTGCTATCCCTTGCACACACACACACACACATATATCAGTGTTGTGTACTTGATTGTGATTTTGTTAATTGAGAGGTAAGGACTCCATGCTCTCCATGCTACGTAGCTTGCTGGGAACAGGATAATGATTGGGACTATACACAGACTCCTGCTCCTCCGGCCCACAATCCTTTACTGCCAGGAGTGCTCAGGGGCTTAGTTGATGTCAGGAACCCTTTTCGTCCCTCGGCACGACTGTGATAGGGCAGCCTATTAAACGTGCCTTTATTATTTAGGGTCCCGATACACCCCATAATAAAGTCTGGGAAGACTATCACAGATGCTGTTGGTTTTATTTCCACATTTATTATGTGCAGCCACCACTGCGCGACAAGCCGAGAGCTGTATATTGTAAACTGTTACCATTCTAACGTCATTATCGGAAAGTCAAACTTCTGCAAGCTCACATATACACACACATGCAAAATCCACAATGTGACTAAACATTTATTTCCCGGCGCTGCAGCTTCCGTCAAGTCAAACTTGGATATGGAAAACCTCCGTGAATGCAAGGTGCCGTGTTTTGGAAAGGGAAGGCACAGAAAAGAAATGTGATTAGACACAGCTCACTATCTCATACCCCCAAGCGTCCTCACAGAGAGGAGCAGTCTTATAACTTTGAGTAGGGGCTCCCGTGTTTTTTGATGCAATCTCCGCGGTAAACATGAGAAGCGCCGGAGAAGGCGATGATTCATCGTGGAGACGTGGGACATCTTGTTAAGACAGGATGTTGATACAGGAGTGGTGTACTTTGCAGAGGGGAGTTTATTAGCATTTGTCATTGCACCTAAAGCGACAGCAAAAAGAAGTCTGCTCATGAACATATACAGGAAATTGTCTTGTTATGGAGACAAAATATGTGTCTGTTGTCAAGGAAGCTTTTCAAGAAGCGGTTTTCATTCCTACAACCGATGCATTCATGTCAGAGGACTTACTATCGCTATGGAACATCATATATTCTGGTGCCACATTACAGTTTGATATATTGAGCCATATATACACTGTACTGCTACATCCATACTACTACACTAACTAAGACAATCTGTCTCCACAAGCGTTTTTGTTCAGTATCAGTTGTAACCCTCGCCCATACTGCTGGACACAATGGCCCAGATTGCTCAAATAATAGCTCGTCTCTCACACATTTAAGCCGTTGTATCATTGTAAAATACAGAATTTAACTGCACAACAGCTGTTAGCAAAGACAACAAGGTCACCAACACTTGTAATTCATTATCCATGTTGTGTTCTACACTAGCAGCGGAGGCTAGTGCAAGTGTCTTACGGAAGGAGGGTCATGTGATAGGAGCCTGACGAATCAGTAAGGACGTGATGACTAAAAAGACCCAATCAGGGAGCTCTGTTGAATGTCTACATCCTCATATTCCCCAGAAATATCTATGCAGAGGTGATGCATCTCAAAACGTAGTGATGTAGACGTAGCCTCCATCTAATACCAAGAACTGGCAGAAGTCACGGCTCCTTGTATCTATTTTAGCATTTCTATGAGATTGGGAATATTGCCTGAACAATAATTACACTTCCATTCAGTTGCTTAGGCGAACGGCTGCTGTGAAGCAGCAGAGTGAGACAGGCCGGATGCCTCTCAACTTTAACTACCTTCTGCAAATGAAGAGGATTTCTGCGTTGCCAGAAACTAAATGGGTCAAAGTAAATCGGCCAAAAACTCTGACCTAATGCCGTGAGTAAACTCCTCTGACACACCTGTCTACTCTGTGGTTTTATCTCTGATGCCAGCTCCTGCAGATTCAGCTTGAGGTCGTGTTTGGTATGAAAAATTGAAATTCTTACGGGTGTATATCATATTTGCAGAAAAAGATTTTTCATTTTTTCCCATCAGGAATCTTTTCCCCCTCTCCAGATTGTAGCAGCAACTGTTTTCTAAATCTCCAGGGAGAAATTAATTTAGAACACATTCTAATTTGCTGCATTTCTCACATCACAACTGGAATATTTATGTGAAAGTTACACTGAAGCATAACGCCGTTGATCAGGAATACCAATAAAGTTTTATATCCAGCTCCTCGTGTTTCTTTGTCCATGTAATTGTTGTCAGCATCCAGCTGATGACACAATTGAGGAATTACACCAGTGGATGGGCGTTCAAAAAGCCTCAGTTTCAACCTCCTTACTCTCTTTTTCCCCCCAACACTCTGTAATCAGTATCTTTAGAACTGCCCTGATTTCCATCTCCTCTCCCTGAGTGGGTTCAACATTAATTTTGTTTTTGGTGGTGAATATGTATTGGCATTAATCACAGATGATAGAAATTTGCAAGTTTAATTCTGCCCTCTGAAATCTCAGCTGCACACTAGTAGCTTATGAATAGAGCTTTCTCCCCCAGCAAACATTTGCAATAAAAAATAATTGCAGCCAGATAAAAAGCCTTGATGATAACTCTGCGATTTCAAGTGCACTTAATGGTCTATTGTCTAAATTTGTCAAGCTCCAAGAGTTGTTTTGTTGTCTTTTAAAGCGGCAATTAGCCAAGTGCAGTCTGTCCTCAAAAACCATATCTACATGACTCAGCCATTTCAGCCAATTTATCAGGAGATTGTCACAACAATGGGAGCTGATGAGGAAAATGGACAACTCAAACATCCCCCTTTCAAAACCCCACAATGCTGCACCGCTTATTACAGCAGCACTAACCCTACATTATGTTACTTTAGAAGACATTTCATTTGAGTGAGTTATATACTACTAAAAAGTAGACCTTCATGTCATGTACTTCAAAATAAAATCCGTTAACATTTCAAAACATATGTACATATAGTATGATGCTGAACATGCAAGTCCTTGGAGTTTTTCTTTTCTTAAAATGTAATTTTCAGCAGAAAACATGATGGAGATACATTAATATATTTTTGTTGAGAGCAAAGAGATTTTAGGTCAACACTTTTCAGTACAAAACATAAGAAAAACCAGTGAAACCATCTGACCAGCTGGCAGTCCCCCTCCATGTTTTTAGTTTTTCTATTTCATCACACAAGTTTCTGAGTCCCAAAGTCTCTTGAATCGTGTGTGGTCCTGCGTCCTGACTAGTGTGTGTGTACTCATGATTAAAAGATAAAAAATCACATCTGTCGTTACGTCTGTAGTCTCCCAATATTTTTACGTTTGAAAAATTCTCTAGTGTGCAGCAGGCATGGGCTGTCATGCTCTTAACGACAAGATCAAAATAATGTTTCTTAATTAAAATTTTCAAAAAACTGTCAAATTAAATGTGAATCTGATGAATCCCACAGCGGAAATGGAAGAAATAATAAGGGCACCTGTAAAGTGGCCTACATAAATACAGGAAATGACAATAGTTCTTATAATTGGATGTTATAGGCAGAAGTGAGTATTTACATCCCCTGCTATTTGCTGGATGACTAATGGATGTGTTTCATGAAGTAAAACTGAAAACTGGTCACTGTAACTAAACTAAAACCGCAAACATCATATCCCCTCTGATGTAAACAGGACACACAGGTCGTATTTGTTCCTGCTACAGAGTCTCTTCACAGAGTAGCAGCTCACACTGCCATCACTTCTACATTGAACAGCTTACAGCGTAATACTGTAAAAATAATGAGCTGTGTTCCCTGGGCATCTTAAGATGAACACCAAACTCCTTAACACTATGAATAATGGAAAAACAAGTTTTAAAGATTTTTTGATTACAATTACATAAAAAACGACTTTTTGGTAACTGGAATTTTTTTTCTTTTTTCTCTAAGATGTGTTAGTAAACTGAGTTCAGTAAAATAAATAAAGCTTAAGTACTGTATTAAGAAGTTAGCAATAATGATCTACATCCTCTTATTTGCTTGAGCCGAATAAAAAGTGAGAAATATATGTTTCCCCATCTCGCCTGCTGTCTTCATTTGTCTTGTTTGGTGATTTTCCTCTTGTTCACTGGTGTATGGGCCACAGAACGATAATAGAGTCCCATCATTGTAAGAAGATTGTGTCCAGAAACGGGAAGCAGAGGCAGCACACTCCTTTGGATCATCTCCCCACAGATTAAAAGCTTATTCAAATTATATTCCTCCCTCTCTTCTAAACAAGGCGAGCGTCGCCGTCCCTGCAGAGAAGTGCTGGTAAGTAGCTTTGCAAACATTTGGGTCCAGAAGCGGACAAATTGAAGCTTGAATGAGCCACTTCTTGTTTGTGAAATGAATGCTAAAAAACATAAATGGATTATAAGTCCTTTAAAAATATTGTGGGAAACAAATGTGGCAATTGTTTTTTGTAATCTGATATTGACTTAAGATAATTGTCCCTTCATTGCTGGAGAAAGGAGGGAAAAACTTGTCCGGTTTCTGTGCTGCAAAAGAAAATTTATTCCGTAAACAAATTTTGCCTTGAGCTTTCGAAACATAGTTAAAACAATCTTTGTTTCAAGCGATTCCCCCATAAAAATAAATATGATCTTTCAAAATAGGACACAGTGGAGCAATATCACTGGATGGGTTCATGATAAAGTAGAAAAAAACACAGGTAATACGGTGACAAGCAGGATTTGTATTATCATTTCATTTATAGGCAGCTGAAATCGTTTATACAAAAATAACTCTCTACAATCTCAGGTCTCCACAATAACCATGGCCTGTGCTGTGCCTTCCTGTTACCTTCTTTTGGCAGCTCAGCGGTCTCATCTGCATATCAACGCGAAACGACGCCTGACGACTAAAACTGCAAAGCCCTGACACCTTGTTGCAAACACACTCGATAGTGGTAAGACGCTGGTCCTCAGAATGAGAGTGCAGATATTAAGACTGTCAGGTATATGGTCTGCCTCTCACTGCGGCGTTTCCTCCACTCTGAATCATTTACGAGGGGGGGTCGGGAAACTGTGGGCCCCAGCTCGTGCGTGAGGGATGACTGCTGATGACTGAAACAACACGTCAGGAAATGTTTTTAATGAGGTGGAGTCGTCCCCTCTCTCTCTCCTTGTCTTTAAAACAAATTCATAGAATATTGATATCGCAGAGGAGTCACAACACAATCAGTGCTCAACTGAAGATGAACTTGTACGCATAAATTATTACTGTCTCCCAAGATATGAAAGTCCACAGTAAGGCACACTGTTTCAGAGGACTGTCTGTATTCTTGGCTGCTCATCACTTATTATACACACTATGTCATCTTCATAGAATAAATACATTTAGTCAGATGATGGCTCACTCAAAGCAAAAACACACGGGTGTCGTTTTCTGGCTGCGTCAGAAGCTATAAGCACATCTACACTGATAAAATGGTGCTAAACTTCCAGTAAGCGTTCACATTATACAGTAAGGCGGATTCAGACTCATCTAAATAAATGATGTGCAATTACCGCCCCTGCTCCCCTCCTAACCCCCGCGCTATGTGCACGCACAGGCGTCGCTACGGCACGCTGCCTCCACAATTCAAGCAGGGATGTCATATCGCATTATGAAGAATGACCTTTGTCTTTGCTGTATCACAAGCCCGGAGTCTGTACTTAATCAAAGATGATTAGCTCAATTTACTAAGTCTGCTCGCTAATGGCTGCACACAGGACCGTTGGCACTCTGGAGAGGTCAAACTGAGTGGGATTTGCCCCCTCTGTCATCTGAATGATGCCTGTGGGTAAACATTCATGGTGGCTCAGCGAGTGAGGATGCATGCCATGTGCAGCATTCTGGGTTTACACATTTGGTTTAATTCTCTCCTTTTGTTATGTTTTACATGCATTATGTATATTTCTGCAAATATGCTTCCCGCAATTCCTTTTAAATAATCACCAGCGCCCACATAGTGTCATCTGTCCTGTTTGATCTGTTCAAGAGTCAATCAAATTATCAAGTGTAGTTTCAAATGTCACAGCATATTATTCCCTCCTTGTAGATGCACAATTGCAAAATGCATAAGAAATGCATTTGACATACTTCAAATTGTCCAGTTGGGTTTGATGTATTTTGGAATGGAAGAAAAGTAACCAGAATAGCACTCTGTAGAGCACACACCTCCGCCAAGGCCAGTCTCCTAGAATCCAATCAAGCTGCAACACATTTCACATACTGCTAGTTCCCTAAATGTGCCTGATTTTGTCATCAGTATCTATAAATTATTGCCTTGGAAATTGGTGAAAACGTAATGTCAGGCGTCCATGACCCATATCTCCCCCTTTGAAGCCAAGCTTTGTGGTAATTCAGTAGTTTTTGTGTAATGCTGCTGACTAACAAACAAACAAACGCAGATGAGAACATAACCTCCTTGGCGGCGGTAATAATGTGTCAGTAGCAATAAAGAGAGAATTCAAACAGCTAGTGTTTAAACAAGCTACGATGCAGTCAACTAAACGTCTGAGTAAATATATAAAATGGGGAATTGTCCATTAGATCATTTTATTAAATCTCAAATAGTATTGTTAAGGATGAGTGTTGTGACTTAAGGAGATTTCTGTGTGCAGTATATTCAGAGGGAGACTGCATATTTGTGCACCCTTAAATATTCAACATGCAGGGATGTGCGATGTCGTGCTCCTCTCAGACATGTAGGTCTTGCATTTGCCTTTTGAGGGTCGCTCCCCTGTAAAACCTAGGCGCTCTCTCACTGTGAGATGTGACCGCATGCATATAAACTGTACCATATGTCAGATGTGACAGCCGCAGATAAAATCCTCACAAATTACAAATGTCAGGAGTGAAAATCTACCTTCGGCTTCCCCCTGCTTTCCCTCCAGTGTTGGACATGCACCAGGTAAATGAGCTTTTCTGCTTCTTTATATATCTAAAAAGTGACAGCATGTGCTATTCCATTTTTACGTTTGGAGGCTTGTTTCAGTCAGTTCTTGATGTGCGGAATGTAAAATGGCCTTCATCAGAGCTACGCCTCAGTCTAATTTGTTAACTGATAGAAAGTTGTTCATCTCTCGGAATGCCAGAGCCTTGCCCTGGGGATTGGCTCCCTCTACCAATTAAATGAAAGCTAATTAAAGCCATTTAAGCTAAATGAAACAATTCAAAACAGGTTTGCTCGCCACAGGTTATAAAATTCCCAGTTAAGACCTGCATATCCAATAGAGAGCGGGCTATGGCTATGTGGAAACAACATTAGAGACACAAGACATCAATATGTTGAGTGACAGCTCACAAGTATTTGGACATCTAAAATGTTCAGTTCTACAGGCTCCGTGCTTTGTCACATTCAATTCGAAACATCATAATGGGCTGAGCATTAAAATGTCATGTCTCAGTTTTTTTATTTTGAGTAGGTTGACATCAATATTGAAAGAACATTGTGGGGGTTATTGCCATTTTATATACAAAACATGAGGGTTACGGCAAGGTATCGCCCTCTCTTCTTTATGTCTCTGCTGTGTGTGTGTGTGTGTGTGTGTGTTTGTGTGTGTTTGTGTGTGTTTGTGTGTGTGTTTGTGTATTCTTCTGATTTCATATTCCAGTTCACCTTTACACCTGCAGCTGATCATATCACGTACTCAATAAGCTCCTCAGTATTTATGGGTTATATGCAGCCAATCACTGTCTTCTGTGCAAAGATGTAGTGAAGAATTGCATCAGAGAATAAAGTCACACTCCTTATCTTCTGATCAAAACCGCTCTGTTCGTTGTCATGGTAGCCGGTCCATGTGCATTTTCACCACACGTTCATGCAGAAACATGGCCTCTGATCGGGAGTGATGTAAACATAAGGTGAACACGTTCATTTTCACTTCTTCTCAGAGTTGTGACATCTTTCAGACACAAACACTGTACACACACCTGTCAACTGCCCGTCACAGTACGGTCAAACAATAAACACAGTTTACCTCATTTGTATGGATGTGTCTGGTCTACACACAGCACAGGAACACAAGAAACACAAAACTATGCTAATGATACTATGCAATGAAAATGTATTTTTCTCGCCAATTCAGGGTTTGGTAAGTTCGTTCTTAAAAAGCTGACTCACTCAGGAAGACCAGAAAATGTGAAATGAGCTGGTAGACTGTGGATCACAGGTGTAGTTGATGAGCAGAACATCCCCGCTTTATAGTGCAGAGCAAATCAGGAATGTTTCTCCAGGATGTAGGCGGACATGTTGCCTTGTCAAAGATAAAGAGCAGACTATATCCTCAAAAGACACAGCACAAGATGCAAACTGCTGGCAGACCTTGATTCCTGAAACAAAGTTCTATAGATTGATCAAACAAAAATAAACCTCTGTCAAAATGATGGGAGGAGTAAAGTGCAGAGAATAGCAGCAAGAGCTCATGACTCACAGGCACCGAGCAACAAGATGAATGCAGAGGTCTGCAGGAGCATTCTGTGCTCAGCTTCAGTCAAATGCATCAAAACGCACTGGATGACATTTCATCATTCAGCAGGACAAACACACAGCCAAAGCAACCAAAGAGTTTTATCGAGGTGAGGAGGTGGAATATTTTTGATGGATGGAGTAACTCGCCTAATCTCTGACTGAGTCTGACTGAGCAGTGGCCCTCGTGTTAAACGCCTGAGAGACCCCACAACGAGTAAGTGTTGACGGAGGCAGCAGTGGAGGTTGTGAAGGGCATCACCAGGGGAGATACAAAGCCGGCAGATCATTAAACATGATCACTTTGTTTGACTTCATGTGTGTCCACTAATTCACTGCGGGTGGCTGTGACTGAGGGGGTAAAACGGGTGTCCTCTAACCTGAATGTTGGCGATTTGATCCCAGTCTTTCCCATCTGCACACCGAAGTGTCCTAGGGCAAGATACTGCTAGAGGAGGAAACACTGATAACATTTGTATTTTAAATACATACTATTGTAGTAATCAGCCTTGCACTCGAGTATATTGGTGTGCTTGAGTAAAAGTCTAAATATCCCAGTGGCGTTGGTGTTGGTGATTCTAGAGCTTGTAGGTTCAGTAAACCTACATGAACCTGTTCACCTGGAGTGGGACACTTTCAAACATCTCAGAGCCGTTGTTTGGTGCCACCCAGTTTGAAATAGCATTACTCACATCTGACCAAACAAATCAACTTGAGTGAGTAAAGGCACCAGTTTGGGAAAAACGGCTCCAAATACACTTGGTGTCTCTCTGACCTAGCACGTTTTTATACATTTGTTCAGGCAGTCTATACTTGTGACCCTTATACAGCACTGGCTGGCGGATGGTATAAATACGGCGTAGTTATGGATTGGATACACTGTATCTTAGTATGTAGATTATGGTATTAATATAGCATCCACCAGGAGCAACATTGATCTCCCGCACTGCACTGATAGGGACTCAATTATGCATCTCCTCTCTGTCAATGTGTGCTAGATATATATACAAGCTGCATATGCGTTGATTTAGATAGCATGCATTTGCTAAATGACTGTTGGCCCTTAGATGCATCATCAAACTACAGATAGACTATGAAATATGGGGCAACAGGCTTGTATCTTCCCTTTTATGTCCATGATGTTCCAATGCCTGCTATAGGTGACACTGTATCTCACTTCAGTTTCCACTTATTCAAATTATTCATAACTGTGAATAGGATGTACACAGGTGACGTAAACCTCAACCTATCTTTTACTAAGAGTAAATGTGAAAGTGACTTGATTCCTTAGGAGCAAGGATTAGTATGGGGACCATGTCAACGGGGGCTGTCTCAAAAAGAGGGTAGAGCAAATGATGGAGAGTACGAGGAGAAGAAAGATAGAGAGCGAGACAGTGTGCTGGTTCCAGCACAGTGGATGTACCAGCCTGCTATCAAACCTGAGTGGTATGAGAGACTGCAGAACACATTTATGCCTATTGAAAATATCCTCGCTTCCTGATGGAATCCCATATGGAGATGGAGATACGAACAGTGTTGCTTCAATATCAGCTGCGGATCTAATTTGACAAATGGATATCTATTATACAATTTCCTATGATGGGTGCGCTAGGCAGTGGAGTGCGGGCTGCTGCCACTTTGAATTTAGAAGAAGAACATCCACATCTAGCCCCCCCCCCCCCCCCCCCCCCCCCCCGCTCCTCCTCCTGTACCTGGTAATCTCCATCTGCCTCGTTTTGCATGTTCTCTTTGGGCTGTATTCTGATTGAATTCACAGGAATGCTGGCAGTGCTAAAATAAACACAAAAAAACACACTTTAACTTCACCTTCAATACGTCTTGATCAAGCTGTGCTGCAGAGGCTAAATGAAACTTTCCAGGCAGTTCACTTCCACTTTGAAAACGGTGTCTGACCTTTTTCCTATTCGTAATTAGCATTGTGCAAACATATAACTCATACAGCGTGTGACTCACATTAATCATGTGTATCGCCATAGTCTCTGTGCACCACCACCAACAAAACATACATCTGGGATGTTTCTCACACATATTCTGCGAACTCTGCAAAATGAAATAATTAACTCGGAGTCTGGAGTTGTGTCATGTGTGTGACAGGATCTCACCACGGAGTTTATTTTCTTTTTCTCTCTGTAGAGGTGCATCTAGCCGCAGATATTAAATCTGCTGCTCTCTGATGTTTAATTAGACCGACCCTCTCAGGGAAATGTGACATTACAGGGGCTGTGAGTCTCACCTGCATACGTGGTGAGTGACTTTATTATATCTCCTCACGCTAATGATCTTATTTCCTACAACCTAAAATAACTTCACTGATACTTAATTTGTCAGAGGCAACTTTTGCTTATGGGGTTATTTTTGTAGAGATGAGACATTAAATGAAACCTGGTGTCAGATGTGTGTAGCTTGTTTCAAAAACATTACATTAAAGTGTCACTATGAACTTTTGCTGAACAGCGGCCACACAAGTGGCAATTACAAGATAATGGTACACTGAAATATTTATGTTTCCCAAGACTCTCTTGACTAAATGGCTCTGAAATGGCTATAATCTTTACACAGAATGAACAATGGATCACATAACTACTTGTATGTGAAGGGTGTGACAAATTCACATAGAACAACCTTGTGATTCTGCAGTTCCCATTAGCTCAAGTTGAGCTTTATAGTGTTTAACTCACAGCTTGCAAGTTTATTATTTTGCTTCACTCTCAGTTCTTTCATCAGTCACAGCAGGTGTTTGTTTTCAATGGAAACACTGAACTCTACTTAAATAATCTAAAGCACATGGTGCAAATCTACCGTTGCTAGTTTAACAGCCGCAAAATAAAGGTTACTGGCAGGGGCTTGGTTCAAAAGCGAGGGGCTCTATCTGTTAATTAATCATAGGTGCAATTTGGGAGTAACAGGCAATAAAACAATCATCATCTGCATTCCCTTTAAAAGCCAGGTGCAACTTGCTGAAAGAGCAGATTGGCCAGTTTGCTTTTACATCAAAATGAGCAGGCATACACTTGTTTTTTAAATTTGAGTTAACTCAGTAAAAGAGGCCATTAACTCTTGTCATTGCCAGTAGAGGAGTTTGTCTCTTTGTTTTACTTTCCTAGTGAGTCATTTTCGACGTCACAAATGCACCAGAAACTGAGGAGCTCTCTCACCTCGCTCTCTTGCCAGTGTTGCTGTTGAATGTTGTACCCAAATGCGGGAAAACAATAAGTTCACTAACATTCATCACTATTTACACGGCAATGCCTGGAAATTCAGTGCGCATCATAACATTGAAAATATGCAGCAACAACGCCTAGACTGCCAAGTAAAAAGAAGACATAACGAGCCAATCACCTGGTTGTCATGTTTCCATCTCTTCCAATCTCAGCCGAAGCCGATACAGAACCTGTTTCTACAACATTATCATTTGACCCGGGAGTGAATACTAATTCTATCCATTCCTATTGCGGACCAAAGACGGATGTTAGCGGGTTTTTGACCAGTGGGAAAGAGGCTTAAGAGAGAATGCTTCTCTGCAAAAGCAAAGTTATGATTTGCACCAAGGCAGACAATCTGTGTTTTTCACTGTTTATGCATGTTATAATTTTGATTATATTACCCTATAATAAGAGTAAAATACTGAATGTGCCTGAAATGTAGCGGCAAAAATAACAAGGACATCCAGAACATCTTGTTATCTTTTCTTATTTGCTCTTCCATGTAATATTCAAATGTTGATGTAGTTCATATGCTGATATTCCAACCATGGAACAAAGTCAAATTATTAAATAATCCAATCAATATCTCGTCATCAGCTAGGGGTCTTGTTTGACAATGTTTGCCTTTGCGAGACATTAGAGTCTTTCCTGTCATAACAAGGTTCTGTATGTGAATGACTTTATCTCAAAGTGGATTATCTGCTTTATTTCAGATGCACTGAACTTTTAAAGCCAAAAAATAACCTGCCTGAAAAATCATGTATTCATGTATAGCTTGGGCATTTTTAACAATCATATAAAATTGAATATTATGAAGAATATACGCTGTGATAAAACTCAACATTAAAGCACATACTGTTCCAAAAACTGTCTTAAAGAAGTGATAAAATCTTCACGAGCTTGCTCCAATGATTTAGGTGATTTTAATGCTTTTGATGCCATATGGAAAGAGCCTGTAAATCAAGATTTAGGAAAATCCAATACAGCTTTGGCTCAGACCCAATCATGCTTTAAAGTCTCATTACATTCAAATTATATTTAACCGATGAAAACCTATTTTTGAGTTAATTTGTGTCAGCACTCCTTAATTCATAGTTGCTGCATAAGAGAAAATACTATCAACCAGTTTATCCATTTAACGATAAGAGTGTGAAATAGTTCCTCCGGTTTACAAAACGGAAGAAATGGCCAAGCTGCTCTCTGATAATGTCAAATTCTTCTTCTTTCTAATCAGAGCGGTCCACACTGATAAATGTCTTGTGCGTGGCCCACTCATCATGAGCGAGTTAAGGGATTAGATGAGAGAAGAGTCCGGCTGATGGATTTACACTGTTCATAACCATTCTGAAGATGGCCTCTTTCTTACAGCTAGCAATACATCCTGCAGCGTGCCTGCTTGCCAAAACCTCTGACTAATGCAGGAGTTGTCAGAAAGCTTATCACTGCTTTAATGTAAGGAGGTGAGCCAGCACTAAATCTTGATCACAGTGGCAGGCAAATAAAACTTCAATTTCTGCCCTTCCTCTGTTGTCGAAGGGGACGTTTCACACTGAGTGGAGAAATTATGTTTGCTTTTTTTCTTTTACATTTAATAATGCCTCCATCCTCTGGTCGCTCATAACTTCACACCTTATCAATGGAGATGAAGTGAGCTGTTTATTTGCTTAGCACTCATGGTCTTTTCATTTTTAATTTGGATTTCGATCAGCTCTCTTGTCTCATCTGTACAGAGGAAATTGCCAGTGCTAATGAGCAGCAGAGAATTATTCAGTTAGCATCTCAGCCAAAATAAATAGTCTTGCAATTTTCCGACAAATTAATGCCGTCTGCTGCTTCATCTTTTTTCCGGGGTAAATTACTTGTGACCTCTGGAAGGCGACGGAGTGGAACTACAGAATAAGGTCAAAGATAAGTTAGCTTGCCGAGTGATCATATTCTTAATTGGGAAAAGAGACTGTCCTGTGCACTACGACAGGTTTAGTGAGTAATGTCCATTTCACTGCATGGATCTGTCCCGTGTTACGTTCCAGTGTCCACGTGCATAGAAGACACTGAAGGTCAAAGTACATAAACACTTCATGTAAGTTACATGATGCTGTGACAAAATGCATCAAAATTATTAAAGTTTATTAACT
Source organism: Pleuronectes platessa (assembly GCF_947347685.1). Taxonomy (NCBI): domain Eukaryota; kingdom Metazoa; phylum Chordata; class Actinopteri; order Pleuronectiformes; family Pleuronectidae; genus Pleuronectes; species Pleuronectes platessa. Next base: position 9,921,629 of record NC_070647.1, read on the forward strand.
TTAATTAGATGAATTACATGAAATCCCGATTTAAACATAAATTCAAATATTAGTATGTATTAATGATGCATCCTCTGTATGTTATATAAGACAGCTCTATGGAATCTATTATCAAAGACATTTCCTCTCACTATCCAGAAATGAAGCCATAATATAAACGCTTCCATCTTGTGCCAAAGATGTGATTAGGAGCGGGAGTCTGCGCAGTAGCGATCAGGGGACGGAGCTGCGGTATCAAGGTCCCTTCGATACGCACGCACCAATCGCGAGTCAATCTATAGTCAACCATGATATTTCACCCCTTTTAATATATCAAATCATTAAAACCAAAGTTGCTTGAAAAATTTAGCACTTGAACAAACATCAGTGTGACAAGCAATATCTTAAATGACGTGTAATTTGACTTTTTGGTTTTATCCATGTCCCGTTCACTAACATGGAGGAAATTTGGGTTTATGAAATATACTCCAGCCAGACATCAGGGGCTATTGAGACACTTTGTCTTCACTTTTGGGAAGGTGGCATCTCATCCATCTTTTTACACTGTCTAGGATAAACACAGATATGCATATATCACCAAAAGTAGCAGCAATATATACATATATATGTACACAATTCATTTATATTACATATATATAGCAGTTTGCCTCAGCTCCAGGGAATGTTTTAGTCTCTTCTAGCCAATTGTTTTAGTTGTAACTGCGACCTCCTCTTTCACTCAGCTCTCAGAGACTCTATATCTCATGTGGTTTTTAACAGGAATGACAAACTCTGTCATTTGTGTGATGTAGCATTTCAGAAAACATTGTTTTGGAAACCACTTACAACCGGCCTATTTTGTCTTTTTGGCAGAAGTGAAAACTTTTCACCTCTTCATCTGGCTCCTCGAGGAATATGTAGATTTGTCGTTAGGATAAATTGGTGTTATGTCAACAGCCTTCAGGGACAGAAGTGGTTATTCACCCTCCATTCAGAAACTGCATCACAATGAGATGCATGGTCCTCGTTTCCCTCGGCTGCCTCGCGCAGTGAAGAGATGACAGTTGGCAGGCGGCGAAGCGCGACACGATGAAACTCATTTCTCCCTTCAAACCGGGCTAATCAGTAAATTAGCTTTCAATATAGATGTTTGCTATTCCACAGGGTGTTGTGATGATCGGCTCAATAGCATTTTCAACAGATCTTTCCAGAAAGAACTGCTCTGCAGCTCGTGCATGAACAGCACTGGACTCCCTCTGATGCACATTGATAATGTGACACAATTCTGGCTATACTCTAGCCTGTGATACTGCATAAGATCTGAAGAGATCTCTGAAGAAACTCTATCTCCAAATTAGGCAGCACGTTTATAACACATTAACCCAAAGTCTTAGACTCTTCAAGTATCCTCAATTATTTCCCTAAGTACGTGGTAGTTTAAAAATAGACTACCCCCCCATAACTTAAGCTTAATCTACCCCTGGGTGCCTCCTTCTGTGGAGATGACACTGCCAAGGTTTTAAATATTTATCAGAGGTATTGGTTAATTAAAACAGAGAGGGCCTTTAGATATCCTGCATCTAATCCGTTTTAACCAACATCTGCCAGCCATGTATGAGAACATGTCATTACATGTTGCAAAAATTTGGCACTTTTAAAACATCCTCCCATCCAATACAGAGAATCCTTCTGAATTATTGAATTAATTACAACAAACATGCGCTTTAAAGAAAATCTACTGAATAAACTTTGCCCACGGCTTCAAATCATTATCACACTAATCAACTAAGCAAGTGTTTTCCAGAGCAGACACCGTGGTGCAAGGTGTTATCCTAAAGTTAGGTTGTGCTAAGAGAGCAATTATATTTTCTAGCAATACAATGAAAAAGCAGAGAATCCACCTATAAAGCACCCAAGTATAAATTGGTTAGAATGTCCACATTTCAACAGTAAATACAGAGTATTTTTTACTTTCTCTGTTGAGGTGATAATCCAGTGTCGAGCCGAGTAACTTTAAGATTTACCAGCCTAACCTTTTCCCACACAATTCATGAAAAGAAGCCATTATACATTGGGACAATACATGAAAAAGAGCCATCACCACATGGCAAAACCCCCTTCTGTCTCCATAATGGAGGAGATAATCCTATCAAAAGTGAAATGCACTAACATTTCCGAGGTCAAGTACTGGCAACAAGCGAAAAAAGGGCCGTTTCTCGCCTGCATTCGAAAAAGACAGGAGACATGTTGGAGCAAGTACCAGCAGTGCATTTTCATTATTTTAAGACAAATTCAGAAAAACAGCTTTTTGAGATTTTTGAGAAATGATTCAGGCTTCATTGATTTAGGGTTAGGGTTAGAGAGGGTTAGTCAGAAGTGCGCTGAGCTCTGGACATCCATCAGAAATTTTTGTGAGAATGCAAATGCTTGAATCAGTTGCTACGGACATTTTGCATGATGTCCTGAACATGCGACGGATGTGAAACTGGAAGAATACAAATAGCTTAGGTTGAGAGAGAGGTGCCATACACCTGCAAAACACCAACTAAGATGACAACTTGGAAGACGAGGATATTCGAGAGCTTTAGGTGAGAAGGGCCGAGGCAGAATGGATATTTTCCTGTTGTTGTGAACGTCAATCTCCTGCTGCTTTCTTCTTTCATTAAACGCAAACTCCGGAAAATGTCTCGATACTCAATTTTCCGGCTCAAGTAAGATCCAACACAAATCTTTAGAATCACTATTCATTCTCAGTAGTGAATCAACACTGTGTAATACCAAAACAATAAATCACCGGCTGAATGTGCAATATGTGAGCGCTGCCTGTTTCTCACATAAAATACGGGGCTGTGGGACGTGCTTGCCCAGCTGACGATAAGAGAAGTGAGGTTTAACAAATGAGAGGCAGAGAGGAAGATAGAAGGGAAGAAGGAAAAAATAAACGTCCAACTTTGATTTACAACTGGAATGGAGAGCAAAAGGAGTGTGAGGCTGTGAAGCTGAGACCTCCCATCTGCTGTGCTGCAGGACAGAGGCAGAGCGGCCATCTGCGCCCGAGTCTGCTTAAACATTTACATTTGGGACGGAGGAATAGGCGTTCTAGATAGCAGCGCCCGAGATTATACAATCTTCTGTCACTATATCTTAAGATACAATGTACAGTGCATCTTAACTGTGCGTGGGAAGAGCTGACAGCGGTTAAGAGGTAATTTCATTTTTCATTTTCACTGCTCAACTTGTTCTAATAACTCCATGTGACATCATTTCACAATAATTGTAGCACTGGCTATTTCAAGAGATTGGCCAAGACAATGAACCCGGCCCATTTATTTCATATAATAGCATTGTTAGCAGATGTAGACCTTTTGCTGGAACTAATGCTATTTCAGATTGAAATAATCATTTCCTGGGAATCAAATGTCAGGACCCTACGTTAAAAATCAAATCACATCTTTTCTGGCTCCTGAACCTTGGGCTTTGAACCAATGTCTTATATTTGAACAGACCTGCCAGACGTCACCCTGAGATCAGATCAAAGAGACTAATGATGGATAGAACTTTAAACAACTTTCACATTATCTCACTTTAACTGATCTTCATGAATATTTTTTCCACCTTTGAATCTTTATATCAGTTTACCATGTACACCTGATACAAAAACATACAAAGATTGGCTTTTGTTTTTTGGTAGTTAAAATAAGCAAATTCTCAAACAAGAAGAGAATAATTACAGATAACAACATACAGCAGATTTCTACATAGGAGTAAGAATAGGAGGTTGAAAAAAATTTACTTGAAAAGGACGGATGGATGGATGGAGGGATGGATGAATGGCTGAGTATATATTATTTTCAGTTCTAGGTTAAACAAACAAGGACTTCCAAATGGATGTAAGGATGGCTAGGTCGGTGAGTTGGTGGGTGAATGGATGAATAGATGGATGGATAATGATGGACAAATGGATGGGTACATATTATATTCAGCAGTAGGAGGTCAGACAAAGAATGACTTCAAAGCGGAGACTAAAGAAAACAGTCTAAAAAATGATGGAATGAAAGAGAAGCTCTGAGGCTTCAGTGCCACACGTCCACTCGACCCTGGATTCAGCCGGAGCCGTCCTGTGCGGATGATTCACACTATGAGACGCAATTACCAGCGTGACATTTCCTTTTAATTGGGTTACCAATGACTCCTTTCTGCGGCAAAGGTCATTTTCTGGCACAAGTCAAAGTCTTCTCCCACCTATATTTCAATGGAGGGCTGATAAATTATGGGATTTGTGAATTGCAAATGAAAAAAATCCTGCCAGTGCTGAAAATTATATTTACATGTAATTTACATGCTCTTCAGTGAGGGAAGCTGTAAAGGCCATGAGGCACATTATATATCAATCCCTATGGAAGCAACTTGTGCGTTAGGCTAAATCATCTTAAGCAAACAAACTGAATGTGACAGGTAATTATTTGACATTGCACATTACCATATCTACTCTTAATTATCTCTGACATGTACTTCATTTATAGGTACATATAAGACAAATGAAAACGTCAATAAAATAATAGCTTGACATTTTGGGACACAAATTCAATCTAGTTTTAATCAATGTGAATCTCAGCTCTCTGAAGGGAGCTGGATCTTATGGCTCCATTCCTCTGTGAGAGCTGTGGAGGAGGGTTACTAGGTTTATGTGTGAAATAATCACAATGATAATGATATGATCGATCAAACATCCCACCAATACCTGTTACGTGCGTGGACTACGTTTAACATCACTAAATTACCTCTACTGCCGGACCTAATGGTAATTATCTGGATTGTAAACATTACAAATTGTGATGCCATATCAATGTAATGAATGGGGGGGGGGGGGGGGGTAGGGACGTCTCCCCTGAATGAAAGCTTGTGTCCTCACTGTCCATGTGAAAGGAAGTGGAGCAGGTACACCTCCCCTTCTCCTGAGCTGTATTGATTGTCTCGTTTAATTCTTGCCAAAAAAGTAAATACGAGTCCTGCCCATACTGCTCATCTATTCCTTTAATGGATTCAGACTGCTCATTCACTTCAACATGACTGCTGCCAATTTGGTGCACTCAGGCATAATATTAGAGCGCATTGAGCTACAGCCCATCCTTTTTTACCCTGGGTCTTAATGTGTTACAACATGTTAACTGACTACTACCGGAGAGCTGGACCCTCAGCCAGTCGGTGACGGTTAGCGCAATTTTGCCACTTGCTCACTTTTTCCCCCGCAATTAACTAATCAGGTCAGATAATTAGTGAGCTGGCCCCAGGTGTTTCCTAGCAACCATGGCGGCGCGGTCGGCCCGCAGTGTTGGTGTGTGTGATTCCGCGGAGAGGGGAGAGTTACTGCCGCAGTAAAACTGTCTCTCGGCCCTAAGTGATTTGCGACTTCCCTTTCTTAGCTATGCCAGTGGAGTGGAAGGCACGTACCGTCTTTTGTTTGAGCAAGCACACTTTTATTGCGAGGAGGAGATTGGCAGGTGGTGCAGGATCTTTCTTACAATGTAATCATGCTTCATCCAAAGGGCTGTGCAGCGCTGTCTCACTATGAAATATGGAAGTTTGATGTATTGGAACCAGCTCTGCAAAATAGAGTGTTCTACTTTTGTCTTTTCCAATGAATATATGTGGCTCACACGTTGCAGGAGTACGGTACCTCAGCAGATCGGAGCAGAAAGCTGGTAAACAAAAACAACAGATGTGCATATTCAGATAAAATTATCTTGTTCTTGAAGATCCAAATCTGGGTTTTAATGAATACGTTTTAAGCTCAGCTGTCGCACACTGTGGCATCAGGTGCAGAGCCCACATGAATAGGTTAGGGTATCGCTTGGGGTTGTTTTCCAATACTGGGGCTATATTGATATTTAAAAAAACAGTCTTGAAATGAATGCACGTGTAATACAGCCACACTTTAACCGTTTTGGTTTAGTCATTTTGTTACCTCGAGTTTGAGGTAACTACTAGTTAACTTTAGGCTAATGTTGCGTGCTGCCACCAGAACAAAGTGTAATGTTAACAGCAAATGTGTAGACATGATTTTGGAACCCATCCCTAAACAGAGCCACACGATGCAGACATTCCTGTTAACCTCCGGATGAACTGTAATAACTTTCCCTTAATTTTCCGTCTATCCTTTAAGACCCTATCCAACAGAAAATAATATGACGTCGTTTTACAAATGCGCTGTGAACAGGCATTATGGGATATTCATTTTCAGGCCTAACGTTGACGGCAGGAGTAATCAAAGCTGCAAAATTGAACGGTTAATATTAAACTGGATTTCACATCATTATTGAAATGTGTGACAGTTTAATCACACGCTGCGTGTTTCACCTCATCTTGAAGCTTATTTTATGTACAGACCAGATCCTTCACTCTCTTTCTGAACAAGCATCACAGCAGTATTATAAATTTTGCCTTCTTGTAAACTAAGCCATCTAGCCGCTGTGTAAAATTATGCAATACGACACATCCAGTGTTTCAATAGCCTGCGTGTACGAGTCCTAATGAATGTTTATCAACCTTAGATTAATGGATGTTTTACTTTATTGCACATCAACATTATGGCCAAGTGGACGAGGGTGGCAGCTCCGAGGTCAAGCTACAGTACGTACTAAGTGAGAGAGAGATTTTCTGTACACTTCTATGCTGGTGACTGATCGGCTATGGGAGGAATTAAATGATCCCAAAATATGTGAACACAGATTATCAACGACGTGCTTGTTCTCGTGGCTGGACGGAAGATAGACTGTGAAATGATCCCCCTCTGTTTTTGAACTTCTGGCTGCTGTTCGGCTTTCTGTTAGACAATGCTGTAACAATGTTGTTCTTACAGTGAGCTGTTAACAACACAAAAACACTGTCAACTTCATTAGCCGCTGACGACTTCATTAGCCGGCATAAACTGTTCATTAGCTTAAGAAGTTGAAAAATGATAGTGACTGGCAACAAAGCTTTGCTTTGATCAAATTCAGTCATCCCGAGGGGAGGCTGGCTCTTTGTCTCTATGATTTCTTGACAACAAACCCCATAAGTAGATCCTCTGTACTTTGAGTGTGTGTGTATGTGTGAATTGGAAGGCACACATTTGTGTCTGAAAGTGAATGTGTCTTCAGGGGTGTGTGTCTCTTCCTGTAAGTGTGTTTCTGTGGAGAGCTTGGAGAGTAGGAGAGTGTGCTGTCTGTTTGTGTGTGTGTGAACTGACAAATCTGAAGTTGCTTTGGATCTCCCCTCGGCGCCGGCTCCCACCAGCCACTCTCTGTCTCTGTTGTGTTTGTAGATTATAGGGGCTGTTGATTTTGGAATGTTTCTTTTCCCGACTTCAATGTGCGACTGATCTTGCTTGCACTGAGGGACTGAGCCACTTAAAACTTTCATTATTACTTTCCGTGTCTTACTTTTACCCCGGTCCACACACACATACTCACATGCACATGCGCGATGTGTATTTTCCCACAACTGCTGTCTCTTTCCAGGATAGCAGCAGGGCCTGACATACAGCTGCATCTACCGTGCCATTACCTAAGCTCTGTGAGATGTTAAAGACACTGCAGCGAGATGGACAGCTCAATCAGATTGGTAACAGCTTCAGAGCCAGCGTTAATGCGAGGCAGCGAGGACTAAGCTGCCACTGGAAAGGAAGCACATTAAAAAATCCTACTGAAATCAACTAGAACAACTTCAGAGCCCTTTAAAGAGAGTTGAGTGTTAGAGTGCATTACAGTGCATGCATTAGTAAGTAAGGGTGGTTAGTAGGAAATGACATTGATCATGCACTGCCTTGTTGTGGAAGTGTTTCTGAGAGACCTGGAAGTGAAGTGAATAATGGCTCATTTCAATCACAGACTCTGTTGGATATCTTTATTCAGCTTCAAGTATTTTCTATTACACTGAAGTATAGTCTTTAAATGTTCAGGCATTTGATATTTTCTTATTTGTTGATTACCTTTCCATTCAAAGTTAGAAATACATACATTTTAAATTCGATCAGTTTGTTCACATGCATTATGTCCCTATGAAAGTGGTGCATGTCCTTGATTTCATCTTCCTTTTGCCGGTAATGTTCTGTCCTTGTGTACATTAATGATGCAGGAGTGAGAGTTGTTATGTCCCTCTGGTGTTAATCAAGTTGTGGGAAACGACAAAAAGGAATTACAGATGTGGGTAAAGCTACCAATTGAGCATACATCTGCATTGTAAGATATTTACAGTTGTGATTTGAAGCCTTAACTTAGTGTAAATGTGTCAGGTTTTGCATGTAGAGATTGAATTAGCAAATTCAGCCTAGTGGTGCTGTGTAATCCCTCATTGGCACTCATTATTTAAGTAATCCTATTGGACCTCAAGATTAGAATCATGTTTCTCTGATCAGTCAGAGATTCAAAGTGGGATTACTCCGGCTGTATCACAAATACTAAAACGATTAAAGGCTGAAACCCTCATTATAATCTAAGAATAAACGATACTCTTAGATTATAATATTTCCCTGATTGATTGTTGATACAGATGGAATTATTTTTTCTAGGTAAAATAAATGTTCTAGGAGTCAAGAGTCAGAGCAATTATACGAGATCAAACCAAGCGGCTGTCTTGAGATTTGATTTATGTAACTGGAGCTCTTCATACAAGCAGTGTCCATAGCAACAAAACCCTGCGTGTGATGTACTTGAAATCTGACAGTTGATTGGTGTGAGTGTCCTGATTTCACAGGCGGAGTATGTCTGTCTATTATCGTTCTCTGGAGGACGATCAGCATCGAGATAATCAGATTTAGAGCTATCATGTCAATTTGTCGAGAGGGAGGTAGAAAGGAGGGAGGAGAAGCGAGCACAGTGAGATATGAACAAAGCAGATCTGTGTTTGCATTTATCTTGTACCACATGTGCACGTCTTGTTCCCTCCACCCTGGGTACAAGGCTTCCTGCGTGTTTTTTTTGTATCTTAAAAAATCAGCGGCTGATATCCTACAGAACTTGTAAAACATGCTTCCAAACCAACTTCGGCTGTGTAATTAATCATGTGGAAATTAAAGTAAAAGGAGAGGGTTTGACCTTGTCCTCAGAGAGCTAACCCATGTCCGCAGCACAGGACTATTTTTACATTATTTTCAATTATGGTCTGAAACAGACAGGGACCCTTGAGGAAGGTAGCCTCATTTTTGCCAAGTCCCTGTCATTGAGTCACATTACCACATTCTTTATATAGCTGAGCTGTGGAAACACGGTCGGCCGCTGCACAGAACGTCCCTCACTTCCATCCCCCTTTAGATCAGAGGCCTGATTTGACAGAAATGTTGGATTTCACTACTTTCCAGCGTGGTCTCGTGTGCTAATTTTTAATACTGCAGACAAAGGCACTGTTAAAGTGATGAATTAGCTGTAGAAAAAATTCTGCTCTTTCATTGCATTGCAGCACATTGCTTCCACAGCAGCAGAAAGACAAGTGTTGACAGTGCACGGTGCATTACTTCATAAAACCACCTTGCCTGCATAAAAATGACAGTGAAGAATATTGTAAAAAATGTCACTTGAGTAATAACATGAAACCATTCTGCTGCCCGTGTAGTGTCCAGGATAATGACTAGAGACCGTGTCTTGTTATGCACCAAATACTTTGTTTAGTCTGACAGCCTCTTAATTAATACACACTCTGGGGGAGCCTGAGTGGACTGGGTGCCCGTGGTGATTGGCAGATAGATTAATATTGTCAGACCCTGGAGATTCGTGTCACATTCCACTTGAAGCCATTGTTACTTGTTTCAAGGACAATTTCCCCACCTCGACTCCGCCCCTCCTTCTCCATTCCACCGCTGCCGCACTGAGAAGGAGACGTCGAGGGTCAGAGTCAGTACCGTTTAAATCAAAGTCTTTAAAGAGTGCAGGGGCCCATGGGAGACGGACTTCTCCGTGCTAAACATACCAACACCTCTGCTTGTTGTTGTGAATATTGCTTCCAAGTAAAAAATCATAATAATAATAAGGTAAGGACTGACCCTCAGCAGCTGATTTGCTAACTACCTTCCCCAAGAGGCTTTATTAATATTACTGAAAATTTTTGTTTGCTAAAAAATTCCATCTAACTGTGATTATCCAATTTAAGCTTAGAGATGGTAACTGCAGGCCTGTCAACATTTGGCCTTCTCAGCTTGTGGCTTTTGTAAGAGAGACACTTGGTGAATGAATTAAAAAATGTTTCCTTCATTTTTATTATATACTTTTTAAAAAGCTGAAAAAGATAAGAGCAAAATTGTAAGGAATGGTTGAACAGGGTATTTGTCTGCTCCAATGTGAGCACACATTAGCACGTACTGGGAACTAGCTGAGTACCTGCAGTTTCATGGGGCTGCTTCGCCCAGAGGCTACATATGAAGACAGATTGCATCACAGAGGCGCAACGTGTCCGTCCCATTTCGAAGGCTCCTTCAAATGCACCTGACAAATGCGTCCTTATTTCCCCACGAGCAAGCAGGCTGGGTGGATCCTTCTCAGGCCAACCTATCCCATGATTCATTGTGCTCTGTTATCAACTGTTTATCACAGAGCTAATGATGTGGCAAGCAACACGTCCAACGCTTACACATTTCCATAATTCAGTAAGTAGGTATCGAGCCTCAACCAAACATCAGTAGACATGTTCGCAAACCAAGGAGCAGCTGTAAGGTCGGGACAGGCTGGTGACGCAAATTATGGAAATCCTCTGTAGACTACTCCTTTCGGTTCGGCCTTCTTGGGCCATGTACACCACAACCTACGGAGGAAGGGGCCCCTGAATTGGGTCACTGCTTACATTGTTAGCGTAAGCATATAATTAGCTGGGTTTCCAGGTTCAAAAGAAGCCTCACTCATGTCTAACAGATCTGGATGTCACAAACGAATATCAGGGTTGGCAGAACTGACTCGCTCTTAATTCAATTTCACTCCAGTAACCACAACCAGACTCATTACTTCAGAAATGACCTGAGTGTTAAATTAGCCAAAGCCACATTCTCAAACCCTAATTTCTTGGAAGGTTAAAAGTGAAACATAATGTTTGATGAACAAAGCTTGGGTCTAACGAGATTTTGAAATTAAACAAAATCTGATCTTTCTATAATCATGAAGTCAATATTTTAAATATGACTTTGACAGAAAGACCTGTGGGCGTTAAATCTAAGACCATTATTGCTGTTCAAAGCCAGAATAATAAAGATTAATTAGCTTAGCAGCAGTAACTAAGTGGAGCAATTTATAGCCAATGAGTTATTAGAATTAGTGATCACTTCTTTAGTATTAAAGATCTAATGTTATAATGTGTGTGGAAAAAAGTCTTTCAAGGTTGTATATTGTCACATGTACATTTTTATCACGCTGCAGTGGTGAGAAGTGGCGACTTCATCACTGACACCTCAGTGATGAAGTCGTTTTGTCATTCTTGGGACATCCTTCAGGTTTTCATTGGTTCCTCTAGTGTTTTTAAGGTCATCGTATAAATCAAATCAAAGACATGTCTGGAAGCCAGAGGTATTTTACGCACAGTTTTAACTCTACCAGGGGCTGTCTTTCACTTCCCACACTCCACTTTGTATTTCATTTCCCCCCTCCCTTCACCTCTTTCCCTTCCCATATGGATTCCCCTTCGTTTGTACTATGGTTAACTCTGCCTTGGGCTCAACTTTGGAATGAGTCTGTCTCTGTCTCAGATTGGCGGTTGGGTTGCAGCCAGGGACAGCTGGTCTCTCAGAAACCGTCCCGGTGTTTGGAATGCATTAGCGGCCACTGCACTCAAGGTGCCTTGATGTAGCTGAAAAAGTCATGCTGCCTTTGACACTCCATCTTCTTTCAATATCTTGTCTGACATTTGGGATGTAGATTTATTTCTTTCAGCGCTTCCTGAAAATGAATTTATTCCATCTGGGTTTTTTTTTTCTGCACCTCTGTGGCGCATTAGGATCATATTAACACATGGCTCTGTCACTCACAGGCGGGGGCATTTCTCTTGTTGAAATTGCCTGCTTATGCGTTCACTGAAAGCAAAGTTACTAAACATCCCCCAGAGTCATTCTAAACATTTTATTTATCAGGGACTGACAGTGCCCCTGAGTTTTAATGCTGCATTTGTTATCATTGCTTAATTGCAGACTACATGTTTAACACTCCACTGGGCCATGGATGATTCAAAATTGCTTAATTTAAAATGACTGCCAGTCAGTAAGGGAAGCTACATGCTCATACAAAGCTGCTTTGTCAGGAGCAAGAAAGTGTGAAGGGAAGATGTCATTTGCAAAGACTTCCTTTGTGAATATCACAGAGTAACGAGTAGGAAAGTAGTTACACTAAAATAAAACAGCATAAGAGCTACAGCCTGCCCAGAGAGATGTTACTCAAACATGAGCTAAGATGGATACCCATAAAAGCATAATGTAACTATTTTTATATATGTTTTTTAAAAAACTATAGTAACCTTCATCTGTCTACAGGGGGGCGAAAAATTAAAGGAATAACCTACATCAAGTGTCTTTGTAGGGTGTGGAGGAATGTACCATTCTGCACCATTCTTGGTGTATGCCACACGTGCACTCATCCATTTGCTGAGAATACACCCATATAGTTATTATTGAACATTTACAAAGATACTTCATATATGTCCTAAAGCAAAACCAAACTTGTGATGTGATGTGGAATCTTTGCACTTTATTTTATGTATTTTTGTAAACATGTGTGGGTGGGTGGGGGTTGTATGTGTGTGGGTTGATTTGTATTGTTCCAGAGTGTTGTATTGTATTGTTTGATTTTTAGAATTGGTTTTCTTTGTTTGTTTTGCATTGATATATTGTGGGATGAGGTGTTTTAATCATGTGTTTCCTGCACACTTAGTTTATGGTATGCATTATGGTGCACATGAATAATCTTTAGATACCTGTAATTATGTAAGATGTTATTTCACGCTGGCCCTATTTAATCAAAAGAAAATAAGACAAAAAAGTGACAGAGTTCACATCTGAATACATCACATCCCCCCCCCCCCCAGAGCTCTGTGAGTCAGGACCTATAGTTAATGCACCACTGAACACTAGGATATGGATATCTTTGTAACGAGAGGTTTATTCACTGCATCTGTATTATAATGTAATAATATATAATGTATGTAACTGTCGATGGACACAACTAACACAGTCTGATCACATCTTGCATTGACACTAGCAGTCACTTGATAGAGCTTCTTTTGTGTTTTATATATATATATATATATATGTATCACATTAATACACATTTCCAACCTTATATACAAACGTATTTTTCCTTGATCTAAACGCAGATGTCCCTTTCGATCAATGGACCTATTGAAACCAGTTGAGCAGTTGTTATATGACTGAAGTGAATGTGCCCCAACAATGAACCCTTACTTAAATTCACCTCCATCTTTTTATTTTACCATCTTGAGGCTAAATCAGAATCAATTAGGCCTTTTCGATATTTGCATACATGCCACAGAGCATGATTGGATGTTAATAGCTTCATTCCACGTTGATGCAGTACACCTGTGTGGAAGCATCTGTATTTGTTATGTCTCTTCATTAATTTATTCAGCTTTTTCCTTTAATGTGACACCCATCTGTAGCTATTATTATTTCTCCTAGATTATACTTTCCCACCAGCATGCATCTAAACCTGTGCACCATTGTACAGACTGTGGTGTTGTATTTTCACTAGATTCCAATGATATCAAGTTGTGAAGGATGGATCTAGTTCAATGTGTTAGAGTGGCGGTCAGCTGGCATTTCACCCTGACTATGTGAGATGCCTGTGCTTGATTTCACCTTGTGAGCTTGATTTGGAAAGGGCAGGGTTTTATTATGTGAGGCTCTTCCAGTGTGAATTGCATTTCACAACTGGAGCCTGAGTTTTATGTCTGTCCGTTGTAATGATGACATTGCTGAATGCGCCCCAGCCAAGGACAGCCCTCCTATTGCCTTTTGTAGCCGCGTGTTGTCCAGCTATTGAAGTTGCCTTTGCTGCTTGGCAGGTGAGAGTGTATGTGTGGCCAAATACCACTGTGAACGACCTCCACATCCTTGACCTGGCCAAAGCTGCCATCTCTGTAATGGCTATCATATCTCAGCACCGCTGTTCATGCTTTCCAACTGTGCCACACTCTTTCTCCCTGTGCCTCTCTTTTTTCACTCACTCTCTTCCTCAAATTACTGCATAAATGGTGTTATTTAACGTCAGCCTGATGAAGAAGATTCAGAGATAATTTGTCCCTGCTCGTTTATCACGGCACACACTGTGCAGCATGTTGCTTAAAAAGAAGACTCAATTAGAGAAATGTGATAGTAAATAATAGACAAAATAACCAGTGGTCTTTTTTCCTCCGTAAAATAACCATGGAGAATTGCTGCAGTGATAATGGAGTTATTGTACTGAAAGATACAGTAGCGGCAGCCCGGCCAAATGGTGAAGGTACACAGTCGCCCAAGGCAGTCTCATCAAGTCAAATAATACATTTACGAAACATTTTGTTCTCTACAGTACATTAGGCAATTCGCTTTTCCTACCCGCTATGCGAACTTCCCAAAACAATATCTGTCACAGCAACCAACTGGAGCAAGAGCAAAGGCACGTTTCTGTAAAGTAAATAACTGACGTTAATGCAAATGAGGTTAAGTGACCACTGAAAGAAACTGAGCCGTAACAGGGGCTGGAGTCGGATATTTTGCAGAGCGATATTTCCCTTAGGAAAAGAATGTCTTCTCATAGGTCTTGACTGTGTAAAATAATCCTACCTCTCTGTGAGGTTTCAAAGAGCCTCCCATTTGATTTATCCAGGTACTGAGCATAACTCTTGTCACTCAAACCTAAAACAAGTCACTTTGCAGGCTAATCTTGCAGTGAATCTGGGTAAAAGCAGTAACAAGTATCTGAACCGTACATGTATTTTTTTGTATATATATATATAAGAATCCCTCAATTTCCTAATCAATACACAGTATAATCTTATAATAACTTACTGTTAAACCAAATGCACAGAAAAGGATCAAAAGTGTGCAGATACATTTCCTGTAGCAGATGTTTGCAGCAGCCTTCCTTTGCCTTTTTACAAACAAGAGCATTTAATTGCAGATTAAGCTCCTTTCTCATGAAAGAAAAAAAAAAGGGGGGGGTGCTTTAGCTATTATTTGTGGTTGACCTCTTGAAACAACATATTCAATTTACTGTTTGTGTCAGCGTTTTGACTGATTCAGCTGCACATGTGTTGCCATGACCAGCTGGTATTAGTTTGCTGGCTCGAATCATTTCAGAATCACGGCTGGCATTGTTAGACGCCTGCAGTGAACTGTGCATGAGATCATGAATAATGGTCGCACAGTGGTAGATTAAACTGTCTTCAGGTTTGAATGTTATTTCTAAATTAGTACTAGGATCTAAGAAAAAGAGGTTCCAGTTGGCTACAGCAAACAGCAGTGGCTGGGGACGTCAGTGGGGGTAAAGGATTATAACTGTAATTATGATGTTGAGATTCAGTGCGGACAAATAAGATATCACTAAATTTACAATGGAACAAATTACAATACAGTATTATAGTAATTTTAGTTTATTCAGATTCAGAAACCACTTAGGACCACTCAAATTATCCCACTTTGAGAACTGGCGCCATTTATACAGAAACTGAACGCGAGAAAATGCTGCCGATGCTCCTTCCTACAATATAACTAGAGCTCTGTCCAGTCTGGATGGAATATGACAGGACAGAATATACTATGGTTACCAGATGCAGTGCACATTTTCATATCAGGTAGTGCTCGTACGCTGTCACTGACGTTAAAAACAAACTTACCAGAAATGTTAACACTTGAACATACATCACTAGGATTTGAACTTGACAATTGAAATGACAGAGACCGTCTTTAAAAAAAATATTTCAAATTGTTTCTACTAACATGGAGGAGTTGAGGTTAAAAATCTATACTGCATCCACTCACCAGGTGGCGATGGAGATGCATTGGATTCATCCATATATAGTCTTCAAGCATGTAGCAGCTTGTTGTGTTGTATCAACCACTGCAAATGGCTGCAGTACTTGGAGACTGACATTACTCCATTTTTTTTCTATGTGACGTGTTTAAGTGTAAGCATTCAGCTGGACTGTACAACCAGATCATTCATAAAAATCAATAGGAGGTCTCTCCACTTTTCCCAATCAGCATCCGCAACCTCTGACCGGTCAACGCTTTCAAGTGAATTAGGACCCAACATACTCTAGAGTGCACAAATTGCTCCCTCTTCCTGAAAGGGTCTAAATTATATGCTTTTAAGAAGTATAATTATTCTCAAAGGCACCCAGATGAAGAGAGGCAGAGTGCATCTGTGTCTCGACCTTAGCTGCGATTTGCATAATAGATTCTCAAACGATCAAGCGAGTATTGAGAAATGGAAGCCATCGAAAGTGTGTAAATGGTCCACAGTCGGCAAACCTCAGTAATATCATAATAGAGAGTGAGGATGTGGTTGACTGGATGGTTAATGTGTCAGGCTAAATAAGTGAAGAGGTTAGAGGGTCAAAGGGTCTCTGTGAACCACTGTCTGATCCAAACATGGTCTGTTGTAACATAGACTGTAAATAAATATAAATATATCACATTGATGTATGTTTTCATTCTACCGTAAGTCTTGTTTTATTTAATTATTTGATGTTGATAAAACGGGTTGAAACATCATGATTGACAGGTGAGACAGGCTCGCGATTGGTTGAGGAAGTGTTCCTGCATGATGTTTACCGCGGCTCCATCCCCCAATCCCTAGTGAGCAGACTCTGGATCCCAATGCTCAAGATGGTAGCCTTCGTATCCAGGATATATTGGTTTAATCATGGGGCGGCATCCAATTTCCCTTCAACATCCGGTCAATGATCACCTCGCCTTTGCTGTAGTTGGAAATTCTTTTGCAAACAAAAGTTACCAAGCAACATTGGCTGATGGTAAAATGTATTCTTCACTAGTGAATAATGTTTCACACGTTCCACCGCGTGAGACAGATGAGAAAAAACCGCGTCTGTCTTTCTAAACAGTCTCGTGCTATAAATCTGAGGGTTCAGCCTCAGTTCCAGCTTCCTGCAACAGGTGCCTCTGTCTCCTCTGTTCTTTCTCCATGCAAACTACCACACCTGCATATTTGCATCTTCTAAGTGTGGGTGAACAACAGCTTTAACAATCTCTGCGATGTTCTTTTATATTCTGCCGACCTTTTTTGAAGCTGCACAGCAGCAGTCGCTGGTGACCAATATAAGAGCTAAGCAATGCCAATGAATCATGCATTTGAAGCAGTTACAATCTGTATTTTTTTTTTAGAACATCTGCTATAAAGACTCAAGGTTAAATTTTCCTCCAGGGTAATCATAATTGTTGCGAGCATATGTTGTTTATGAGCTGTGCTGGAGCTTTAAACAGACAAGCTTCTCTACTTTATTCTGCAAAATAATGACTGTCCAGGATTACGTAATGGTTAACTGGTAGGACTAATTGCCTATTTGTATTTATGAGGCACATTGCTGTTTAACAGAACACAGAAAATGAAAAAGCGTTAAACTGGATGCTTTTGGCAAAAATTCTGATTTCAATTGTCTCAACTGCAGTTTGAATGTTCTCTTCCCTGATGAGTGTCATGTGATTCATTCATCTGCATTGTGAGGTAGACAGCAGCTGTTTTGAGAGCCAAGATTATATTTTGTCTCCTATGAGGCAGAAATCAAATCCTATCAGACAGCTCTTAGGCAGGCTCTGACTTCCGACTAGTGACATATAACTAAAAACAGTCTGTCCCCAGGGACGCCTCCTATCATTCTAATGTATGCCAATTTGACTTGTTCCTCTGCCAAGGACAGAATACCACCTGCTGAGCGATCTGATTTTATGTGCATGTTTATGGATGTCTCAGCTTCAGGACCCTGGTTGAGCGATAGCTCACTGCTCTGCAACAAGAAACCTGCCCTACCCATTGCCACACCTCTCCACTCATTCATCAGAATGACAAGGAGAGGGGAGAATATCTCCATAGCCATCCTCTCTTCTAACATGGAGGGGATAGATGTCTGCAGAACAATGACAGGCGAGATGATTTAAATACAGCGTTGGGGGTTTGAATGTCGAAGGGGAAAATAACCAGCCAGTGAAGGAAGAAGAGATGATATTTGAAGTTCTTGGGCAAGTACTACAAATTAAGAGACAAAATAAGTCACTCAACCTGCCTTCATAGCATAAAAGCATGTCCTGACATGATGCTCCATCAATTAATTATCATTTCTCTGTGCCTCCAAACATTTATTCAAATCAATGTAGAAATAAATCAGAGTCGAAACAATGTTTTACAAATATATAGACTGTAAATATGGTCGACATGACGTCTCCCAAAAAGTGTATTGTATAATATTATTTTATATAATATTAATATTATCTTAACAGGGTGAAAGTTCAGGATTGACAGCTGAGACTGACCCGTGATTGGTCGAACCATCTTCCGCAATTCTGCAGCTACATCCCCTTTTCGCGACGGCACAGACTCTGGTTCCAAATGTGCAATACGGCAGCGTTCCCATGGAGATATTATGGCTTCATTTCTGGATAGTGGGAGGAAGTTGACCCCAGTCATCCATATCTATTTAAAGTCCATGGTCTGTACACATAGCACAAAAGTAAGTGATAATTGACAACAGGGAAGCAAAAATATAACTATTGCCCACTCTTCATAAAAGTTTGAGAGCTGGACCACCCACACCTCTCTGATAATGGGAAAGGCTCAGTGGTGTCTCTACAACCTGAGGCTACTAAAGAGAACCAGTCTATCCCCCAAACAACTATCTGTGAACTTCTTCAGCAGAGCTATTGAGAGCAAACTATCACACTGCATGACAGAGTGAAATGCTGACAGTACACTTCAATCAGGCCAACAGGGAAGCACTCCAGCGGATACTGAACACCGCACAGGATATCATCGGGACCCATCTACTGGATTTGGACCTGTGGCATGCTCACAAGATTATTAAAGTTCCTCCCTACCCGAGCTGCCACCGGTTCCACCCCTCACTGCCTGGAAGGAGGTACAAAAACATTGCAGCTTGAACATCCAGGAGGAAAAATCAGCTAATTTCCCAGGGCGCTGGTCCTATTAAACAATGCAGCTTTTACCCCCAAACCTTAACCCTCCAGTGTGCAGTAACTGCAGCAGGCCCAGTACTTTTATACATTTGTCGATGCACAAAATGTACATGGGAAATTACTGGAGCTCAGGTACAGTACGTTATGTACCTCTCACTTTATGTAGCAAATTTTTTCTAAGTCAATGTTACTTCTATTAATACAGAACATTATTTCTATAATTTGACAAATTTGATGGGCACTCTATGGCTTTGTAATTATGTTTTCTTGAACAATGAAAGTGTAGTTCTATCGATTTATCTACAAATGCTAGTTTAGAGAAATAACTAAACTATTTGTATTTTATTTTGGAGTTTACCAGAAGTAAAAACTATAAGATTTCCTTGGTTCATGCTTGTTAGTTTCCATCTGAAATAATTTACTGAGCTTGGTCCCTCACTGTTCCAGTCGTCACAGCAGAGCACTTTATTGTAAATGCATGTGAGACTTCCTTGTTCTGTACAGTGTAAGAGCAATGCCAGAAGAGGTTATAAAATGATAATCACGTCTCGTTCTATTTTCATGAATAAGTTAATGTAAGAGCACACGGTGCAGCTGACTGATACTCAACCCTTAAGGTTTCCATTTTTCATATAGAAAATTCCTTTATTGTATTTGAGAGAGAACAAAAGAAAATAAGTAGAAATTCTGTCAAAGCCTTTACAAAAGAGAGACAACACTGAAAAAGAGAATAATAATTTAACAAATAAAACTAAAGAAAATGTATATTAATATAATAAGGTTTATCCTATGAAACAACGATATAGCTTATTAGTATGTTTACCAACTTATTGCAGCAGAACATTGGGATTGCTATTAAACCAGTGGTGCAGTTGACATTGTGCTCCTGGATATGCACATATCAAGCAGTCACACAATGTCACACCTTGAGTCTTCATTGTGATTCTCTTTATCAAAAATTGTGCCTCTGGTTTAATGTGTGTGCTATAACATTCATCATATAGGCTAACACGCATGTTGATCAGAATTTTCTATTATAATTTCTTTACTATGCAGCCTGGATGTGATCCAGACCAGTGAGCGAGCAAGCATCAGATTGCTTCCCTATGAACATGTCCTAACCTGCTCTGTGCATCAGACTGACGTGTCTCTTGTTAGAAAAAACGCTCTTCAAGACTCTATTGTTGAGCAATTTCATGCATTGCCCCAGGTGCATTAGATTTAAGTCGGTGTATTTAAACCTGACAAGACTATAGGTACTAGAATGTAAGATAAGTTTGTTATTCTGACATACAAAACTGATATCACTTTTTATAACAACAAATGTTACATTATAATGAGCCAAGATATAAATAAAATGACCTACAAATCACAAAGGTATAATTATTCTGGCTGCGTATGGTCTTAACTTTTTCAGAGAAAGAAATCACCAAAAAATACAATTTGCTGTATGTTGTATGTTTTAAATATTAACAGACAAATTTAATATCAATGAATCTATCCAATGTGTTAATTTCATTTACTTATACTGTTTCCTTAGGCATGGTGGTCCTGTTGACAACGTCCACAAGATCTCAAGGGCTTATAACGATGTGATATCACACTGCTAGGAGAGACAGCATCTTCCGTGCTGTAGAGCATCAGTGTTGGATTGATACTGTGACAGGTTCATACAGGATATTCTTGGTAAGCAGCTGAGCCCAATTCCAGAGTCCCAGTGAAAAGCAAGTTATTTGATTCTCGCTTGTAGCCAAACGGTGAATCTTGAGACTCGAGATACTAAACTGATCAGAAAGCAGTGACAGTCCAGCTCAACCTTCTGCCTAGGATAGACACACATACAATCATAATAGGCAGTTGACAGGCAGGTGCACACACACACACACACACACACACACACACACACACACACACACACACACACACACACACACACACACACACACACACACACACACACACACACACACAGGTACCTGTCCGTCTGTCAACACGTGGACTCACTCACACAAAAAGCCTCTCATTTGGCACAGGCTTTCTACAATGGCTGGGATTATGCCTTCACGTGTGATCCCCCTGTGTAACTTCAGCTAATAAGAAAATGCTATTGGAGCAGAGCTTTCGGTTCTCCTCATGCAGCAGTTCCACACTGAGCCACCATTTCTCTCACAGTATGACACATTTCAGCCTCAGGAATTATACATTGAGCTTCTTTATGCCTCACTTGATACCATTTCTGCTCTACTGCATGCTAGCTGAACATTGTGTTTATATGTCCTATATGAACAGCTTGTGGTCTGTAGGGTTATGTATGTCTGATTATGTCTCGCTGCACTGTATATTATGGACAAACTAAAGGGTAAAACTTCTTCTAAGTAATGGTCCCCATTTTAGTTTAGAGTGTTAGCATAAACAAAAGGTACAGCTAAGTTTCTTGGGAATGAGATTGGCGTCCCGGGTACACTGATTATTGTCGAGAAATCCCAAAATAAATAAACATGTCAACCTCAGGGTGGAGCCAGACGAACAGTTAGTCAGACACCTTGATGCCTCCTGTCTTTGGTCATCAACAGCAAGTCCTTATTAAAAGTAAGTCTCACCACACGGTAGCTATTTCTGCTATGTGCTGGGACCGTTAATACAGACTAACAAGATCAAGATCCAATATCAATGAATGAGGAGCGGCGTATTCAGTGGTTATCAGTGCATAAAAGACTACATGTATAGAGTTACCAGTCAATTTGATCAAACTGGTTGATGAGTTGGTCAAAATAAGGGTTAAAATGCTGTTTCTATATGTTAAACTCCTATCAATTTTCACCATCCTCCTTGAAAATTCAATCCATTACACATTCAACCCACTAGGTCACTGGAATAAATTCTTTCTGTTTTTATATTTTCTCTACGCCCACTGCTGCCACTCAAAACGAACCCAATCTCTGCACTTGCATCAGTGCAACAACACACATGACTTGCCTCATTTCAAAGTTTCAACACCTGATCGGCTGTTTCAGTACATTTAGACATATGTTCATCTTTATGACATATTTAGCATTGCAAACTAATGTATTTGGTTTTCTTTAGGTGGTGTTTGTACTTCTTCTCCGGTTAGCCTCTGGCCGAGTGTTTTCACGTTGTGCGATAGTTACACAATGTGCATCTTGAGTTAGTGTTTCTTGAAATACAAGACGGCAACTATATCCCTTAATGCAGAAGGAATCCCATTATTGCTGCTGACACGTCCACAGTTGTGTTTCCCATCTCATGATCAAATCAAACAACTCTCAGATGGGAACTGTGCTTTTGTAATAACTGTGTATGCTCTAACATGATTACCCATGCGTAAGTAAAGGGTTCCCTGCCCCTCTATGTTCCAAGTACAGTTTGATGGATGTCAGCTGGTTTGAACTCCGACGCACCACAATGCCAAATTGCAGCTATCTGCTGATGTGCTTGAGAAATAGCATTCTCCATCTCGCCCAGTCGAGATGCCACGCTGCTTGGCCTGGCGGCGATGTATTAAATGGTATATTGATAATTGCAATCTTCGCGGCCCTCGCTTTGCCTTTTTGCTGACTATGATTTTTTACGCAGATGGTTTCCATTACTCATGTGCAATTGGAGAACAGAGAGGAGGGGTGGAATCAGATACGCCTTCTGAAAAGAAATCTGATTTTATTATACGACCATGTGTTGAGGTTTTATAAGACATTCAAAATATACATCAACAACGAATTGTAAAAAACACACCGGCAAATATGACAGCATATTATCTTTATGAATACAATATGTTTTATCCTTGTATTTCACTCCCCCCCCATTTGGTACAGCACTTAATATCCCAAACGTACTTAACAACTGATAAATGTGGACCTCACAGGTTCCCCCTGACTATGTGCATCCGAGCAATAACCAGATCACTGCAGCACAAATGAGAACTCTTTTCATTTCCATCGCCCCAGAAATATCACATTGAAGGGTAATAGCCCATCTCGTTTCGATTCCAATGGACCTCATGAGTGAATTTTCACCCATGGCGCTCTGCTAAAATAGAAATAGAGCAGACTGTTGACAGTAACCAATGTCACATAATCTCCCCCTGAAGGACAAGCATCAAAGATCAATTTATTTTCCTAAATGCTATTCATATATCCATCTCTGCCGAGCGCCTAGGGACATTGCAAATCAGAGTTTAAATCTAATGTTGCATGAATGGATTCTACAGAGGGGCAAAAAACAATAGAGTGACACAGAGGGTGGACACGAGAGAGAGAGAGAGGGAGAGAGGTGACAAACAAGCTCATAGAAAACAATGGAATGAATTGAAAAGCCCGATGGAAAGTGACGTGGGAAATGGTAACAATGTTTTTCCTCAGGAACGCTATTTACGCTGCCCCTGGAGAGGACGTTGCCCCTGACAGAGATAACTGATCCACCTTATCAAAGATGTGTCTTGAAAAAGATCAAAAACTAATCAAAAAGTGCTTATTAGATAGAACTACAGAGCAGTATTCAAGATAATCGTAAATGTGTTTCTTCGCTAACACCTTTGTTGTTCCAACTGTTTTAAGTCTTTTTATAGCTCATGCAAAACCTGCTACTTCTTGCACTTCATAATTGCTCAGCACACATGGGACAGCGAGGCTTTGTTTACTGTACCGCAAGCCGGCAGATCAATTCCTCTCCCTCTCTGCCCCCTTTGGTAATTGCTGAGCAGAAAATGTGTGTTAACAGTTACAATTCTGCCAGCTCTGAAACACTTTGGACAGGAATAAAAGCGAAAAGGGCTGTGAGGTGAATTGAAGCAGCAGAGAATAAAAAGCTGGCAGCCTCTCTGTGAAAATGCAAGGGCCTGATATGATCGGTGAAAAATCAATACTATTAAAAATGAGGGATGGGCCAACAGAAAGCCCTTCAAAGTGTCAGATTCAATAAAAGATGGTGCTGCGATAATTAGCCGGCGTGGAGAAGACACGGATCTCCTGTGTGACCTTGCGGAGAATTAGCATTCAAAAGTTATGCTGACCGAGTGAAAGGGATGGACAGATCTGCACTCAGTCTCGGTGAGTCACATAGATTCTGGTAACAACAGCGGTAGTAGTAAATAGTTCAATCGAGCTAAGCATGGATTTTGTGTGCAGTCTGAGAACTTATTTACCATCACTGTCTCTACAAAGAACCACTGCACTGAGCAGTCCACCTTCAACACATAATGTGAAACACACCTCTTAAAGCCAAACTGCTTTTAATCCGTGATTATTGCGTCCACTTTATATTTTTAGTTATTTGCTTTTATTTGCTTTCTCTATTTTTTAAACTATATTTTTAACCTATTAATCCACTGCAGTGTTCTGCCTTTGCCGCTGCTGTCAACAAACCTTTATTTTTGTCTAGACTTACAGTATATGAGGTCACCGTGACCTTTGACCACCAAAATTCAATCATACTTTCGATCAAAGTGACAACGGGTTGAAAGTTGGAGCAATTCCCTAAAGGCCAACTTTTAGAAATCAAGTTCAAGAGGCCAAAAACATTTGTTATGAGGCCAACGTGATCTTGACCTTCAACCAGCCAAACCTAATCAGTTAAATCTGGAGTCTAAGTGAACATTTGTGCCTAAATTCCCTGGAGGACTTCCTGGGATGGGATGTGTTTTGTGAGGTCATGGTGACCTTCACATTTGATCTTACAAAATCGAATCAGTTCATCCTCGGGTCCATGTGAGCGTTTGTATTTGAAGAACTCCACAGACGGGGCTCTTAAGATATTGTGATTACAAGAATGGGACGGACAGACGTGGCGCTTCCACATGGAGGGAAAAAAAACAACATTTTAGTTACACAGGTCAAAACCAGCAATTAACTAAAAGGTGTCAAAACTAGAAAGTTGGAAACCCCTGCATTAAATGTTTGACATCTGCAGCAGACTGAATGTGTTCCATTGAACCTGAACTAAGATCAAATATTATAGATCAACACCAAACATATTAGTTTAGTGTTGAGCTTTCAAATTAGATCTTTCTGTCTAAAAAATCTTCATTTTAATACACAATTTTGCCCCAAACTACTCACAGCATGATTGGCCAGACCGCTTTGGCCGGAAAGTTTGTACTTCCCATTTCATTATACCGTAGCAATATGAAAACAAGTCAAAGTTATTGCCCAAATGCAGAAATGCTGGCAGACGGTAAAAATTGTCCCATATAGATTCAATGTTTACAGAATGGAAGTTTAAGTAGCACCCAGCTTTCATGTTGTCACTTAAAGCCCCACATTTCCCCAGCCATGACGGGCAGAAAAAGGTCTGGGTAAGGAAAATAATATTACCCTTTATATCTCTTGGGAGGCGGGCGTCCAGCGCAGGCACCTACCCTTGAGATATCGGAGTGGCTGGTTGTTTATGCCCCCCTCCCATCCCCCAAGTGTCACCACCAAAGTGACAGTGCAAAGGGATCTGCGGGCATGACAATGAAGCGTGTACTTCTCCAGAGAGAAGGGGTAAAGAGAGGCAATTTCTGAAATGATGGGTGCAGGAGATGATGCCCAATATGCTTCAGAATTTACAGCCTCTGCAGCGCTGTGTGTAAACAGCTGGGGAGCAAAACAGGGTGCTCTGCATTTCGCCAACAACCCCCCCTCCCCCCCCCCCCCCCCCCATCATTTGTTCTCCTGCTTTTTTTTATGCTCGCTCGGCAATGTCCTTCAGAGAAAATAATTTTAGATTTCTCTGGAGAAATACTTCACTGCAGTGCCGAGCCTATTGTTTTGATGCCAATATAGCAGTTCTTTACCTGAGCATCTATCAGCGGTGACAGAGTGGAATTCTTGTGTTAAATGTTTACTGGAGGGCACTGTTGCCTGTATAAGCACGCAGGTGTTAAGATCTCCATTATGAGCAGGTGTTTTATGAAGAGCTGGAGATATGACAACAGGAATTAACTGCTTTTTCGATGGAAGGCAATTATTGTGAATCTTTTTTACGATTGGTGTTGGAGGACAGAGTTTTCTTTCAAAGATAGAGACATCAGTCTGTCCCAGAAAATATAGTACTTCAAATATTTTAAATATTTGGGACAACCTATGTATAAGCTGTACAATCCATATCTGCTGCTCATTGATTATGTTCACAGAATATTTTATTAATTTCCCTCTTAACTTGTTACAGAGCATAGCATAAATAGTTGAATTTACGACGCTACCTTATACCATAAGGAGACCAATTTAATTATTGCATATTCCAAGTGCGACCTTATTCAGTGAAGTTAATCAGGAAAGGCCTTCTATGTAGAAGTGTCTAATTCAGAGTGTTGACTTTACTACCATCTCTTTGTACACATTGAAAGAGGCACAATGCCACAAGACACAAATGCATTCAACTGTGTGAGAAAAATAAGCAGAATCTGCTACTTATTCCTATTTAACAAAGTATTTTTACTATAATTCACTGGAAATCCCTGAGGGAAGATGGGGCAAAGTATTTTCAAATGAAGTGGAATAATTTTTTCCCCTGGTATTAAGCACAAAACATCTGTGTTCTCTTGTAAAAGACTGAGCACTTACGCCCCCAAGCAGAATGACCAGGATGCAAAGGAACGTACTGTTTAAACGTCTTTTGTATTTTAACAAGAAATGTTTCGTTTTCACCGGCTGTGGCCTAAATTTTCTGTCCCGACCTATCGGAGTCAGACAGAAAACTAACCAAGCCTGACCCATATCTGTGAGGCTTTGTGTTTATTGTGTCTTAACCTGACCCAAGCTCAACGTTTCCCCCATTTACAGACACGTGAAAAGTAAAAAAAAAAAAGAATAGATATTACAAGTAGAAAGCCCAGCCAACGTGATAAAACCTAACCCCAAGTTTTCTTCCAAACTTGGTCCAATGAGTTCTGGTTGAGAATCAACACTCTAATAGAAAAAAATAACCACTTTAGATTTGTTCTTAAGTGCACTGAAGAAAAAAATGTGTCTAGCAACTAAGAGGAGCTGTTACCACACAAAGGTTATATAAGCACAATTGGTTACCTTAATTGGAAAATACTTAATTAATTTGTGCTTTACCAATTTAAGTAATTTTCAAAGTTGTTAAACAAAATAGTTTTCAGTGTGGAAAGTAATTTCTTTCACCAATTTTTTTGATTAATAATTTTATCTGAGGCACAATTCAGCTTCACAAGTGAAGTTGGACTGTGAGTCACACTTTCAATAATATTTTCTACTGGTACTTTTCCAAATTTGACACATTCTGTGTTTGCACTGGCACCCTCCTTCAAATGAAAAGTCTGACAAGACAAAAGCTTCCGTTTCTGCTGCCACCATGGGGAATTGGGTTATCTTGCCAAGAGGACATTTAGAAATGTAAGCTGGAGTTGAGCCTCTCGTCCTCCTTAGCCACACCCTCAAGCCTCAATTTAAAATAATTACATTTGTGACCATTTCTAAATGCAGAAAACCAACAGAGTTATTGGAAAATAATATAGTGCTCAGCTCACCATTAACATCATGATGCCTGAAAGATTTGGTGAATCCAACTGGAAACACTCATGAGTGAAAAAAGAGGTTTATGATGAGAGGGCCAAATGTTCTTGTAGGAAGTGCAAAACCAATTTGTTACTGCCATCAGCCGCTTTACCACTCTCAGAACTTTAAATTGGAGGCCATCTTGAAAAATGTATAAACCTTTCCTTGGAAAAGTAATTTAATTCAACTTTATTTAAATAAACTGTACATACCATTGCACAGGATGAACTTTTACTTCTGTGAGCAACTATTTCCTTTTCCAAGTTGTAAGTAATGTGGGTATTACTTTCTTTGGGGGTTTGCACGCACGTCAGAGGTCAAAATAGTTCATGCCATCTGAAGTCTTGGAGGTCAATTTCCTGCTGGCAACAGAAGGAGAGACCGTGCCAAACATCTTGAGCTTTGACATCACAAGAAATCTATCGCTCGCTCTGGCCTGCTCGTCAAGCTGGAATCTTTTTCAGACCTCAGTGCTGATCTTTAGCTGTAGCTGCAGGAGTCCTTGAATGCCGGTGCTGGCTCTCAGGTCTTGGGGCCAAACAAGTCAACGCACACTCTGAAGGCAGACTGGGGAGAGCGAGCTGTGGGTTTTGCTATGAAGTAGCCCCGTTGTTGCTGCGAGCTTGCGACTGCTGGTGCACTGTCTGTACCCTACGCAGTGCATGGAGGCGTTATGCAAGGTAGCGTGGATAAGGAAGTGCTTCTGTCCACCCACAGGATTGCATCTCAGGAGTGTGTGCATGCGAGCAAGTTGTGTGTGAGCGGGGAGAGGAAGGAATGAGGGTGGTATATCTCGATGTTTTTTCCCCCCGCCTGCACGTTTCTGCCCCTGTGCACAGCAGACGTCCACTCAGTGACCCCGACCTTTCATGTAATGCACAATAAAATGTGTAAGTGGCATACCGGCACCAGTGAACTCTGGATAAATTGCCTCATATTTTCTGTGGAGCTCCACATCTTTTAAGATAACATTGAAGACTACAGCACAACCGGGAAGCCACAAGATTAAAAACTACATGTAGAAGTAAACATTGCTTTATTGTATAGCTCGAAATGCTGACTGTGTATTTTGCATTTTGTCTTCTGATTCCCAGGGTCTAATCACTTTTTGGAAATTATTCCTTCACTGATAAACGTCTATATTACACCCTTGTTTCATCACTGCACTGTTTGCTAACGTCAAGCATTCTTACAGGGGGGAGGGAGTAAGTGAAAGTGAAAAAAAAAATTACTAATGGAAAACATAATACATATTTCAGCCTGAGAAGCCAATGTGATGGAAATGCACAATGATGATGATTTATGCATATAATGGATCTGGCACTCCAAACAAATGACTCTTTTGCGCAACCCTTCAAATCCATTTTCAGATACAGTGTCAAACTGTCACCCATGGCTTTTAATTTCACATAGAGCCCCGAGCCATGTCAGGAGATTGTTTGCATCCAGTACACCTAGAAAAAAAACCATGAACCAGTTTTCCTCCTGCCTGTACTTCATGAAAGTGCAGGGTAGAGGCTATCTTTAGCAGACTTTGTAAGAGACATTCTGTTGGAATGGACATGCTGTTGGGTTTGCAAATGTGCTACAGGGCCATTCAAAATGTTTTTTAAAGTGCCGTTAGGAAGATATTTTTTTAATTAGCGCTTTGAAAAAACGTATTCATAATTTACCTCAGCTGAATAAATCTGAGCGAACACTGAACCAAACTGCCCATAATCCTTTTGTGTTTGTTCGACGTTGGCGTAGAGGAATGAAAGCCAGGACGAATCGTATGGGGGATGGGAGCGTGGCGAAGCTAGGACAGTGCACCGCTCCTCAAAATAAAACCATAAATCACTGTGTGACATAAACAAGGCATGGATCAAGTTGTTTGCGATGTGGGCTGCATGTATCTGTGCACATCACGGCTTTGGGAATCCCTTCAGGGGAACACTGAATGCCTTCGAACACACACACATTCAGACTGCTCACAGAGAGATCGCCATGAAAAGGTGACTCCTGGGAAAGGTTAGGCAACACAGTAAGATGGACACAAAGCTTTGGATGCTTCCCAGGTTTGCAGGGCATGTGCTTCAGTATCATTTCATATTCACATCACACACGGCAGCAGCGAGCACTGTGATTCACCACGAGTTTCACTTGATTTGAAAATAAGTATAGAGAGATTTTCAGAAAGAGGAGATGTTTAAGTAGAACAAAATGGGGACATTTGTCTGAAAGAAATCCAAATATGAAAGTATATAATGAACTAGCCACACACATATTTTACATCCTAACTTAGGGTGAAATAAACATCTTGAATTATTGAAAACAGTTGCAGAAGAAAAAGTGTGATTACTCTGACACACCGGGAGATAGGTTGGCTATTTTTATGAGCTGTTTATGTATTTACAATGCCAGTTGTGGCTACATTTGGCAGAATCGCCGGGGTAAATGATGCACAAGTGAAAGTGCAAGATTAATAAGCAGTTTATCCATGAAGGGGTAACGTCCCCTGCATCTTAATGTCCTCATGGTTTTCCTTTTGTGAAAATATATGCACGCACACACCGAAACCACAAAACAAAATCATGTTAACAAAAACAATTTTTTTTCATGATTAATGTTCTTATGATTGTATTTTGATGTGTGCATACATAGAATGAGGTGTAATTATACATTTAACACCAATTTGCACTGAAAAACTAAATCTGTGAATCATTAAAAACTAATTGGAACATTGATGAGATGCCCATGTTGTATTGCAAAGGGAAGACACAAAGTAGCATATCGCAGAAAATGCTTATGGTAAGAGAAAGTGCAAGACATTGCAAGAGGATGCATATGAGCTGTTGATTGTTCAGCCCCTCAATATAATTGAAAAGAAGGGAAAGAAAACAGTAATTTACAGAAACAATGTCCTGGTTACTAAGGATAATCCACAGACCTCAACATCAATAGTTTTTATATAGGGGCTATTTTGTCAGTGAAGAGGAAGCTCCTGTGGAAACTGGAGGTCTGTGGATTAACTGAGACCTTTATTTTCCCTGGAAAGATACATTAGTGTTTCAAATGTCTTTTTTCAGTGTTTGAAGCTGCACAAACTTTCTATTCACCTCATTGTGTTCTAGAGGCACATATGAAAAACTGAGCAGATAAATACAAGGACTATGTGAATGGCTGGATAGCAGTATTGCCAAGAAAGAAAAACCAGGAGAGAATTCTTTCTATTTTCTAATTTGCAAGATAAAAACCAAAATGTATGAGCCCTGCACTGCATCAAGGTCCTGGTTTTAAGAAAAAACTCATATTCATAATCAAAGTCCCTAAATACTATTACTGATCTCTGCAGAGCGCAGTTAAAAAATCTGCACTGATAATAAAACAAAACGGGACTTAATCTCACACTTGTTCATATTCAGCAGGCTACAGATTCTCCCAGAGGGAGAGGTTTTCATTAGCAGAGAGGCTCCAGGTAATTATAGTAGTTAGAAGTTGTAAACCTATCAAAAACATAGTAGTTAGCTGAATAAAAATTTAGCATAGCGTTTATTTAGGCAGGTCACAAAGTCAAGCTCGGCACACAGACTCAGAACAACAGCTGAGAGCAGAGATGCCAGCCAACATCAGCTGAGCCATCAGCTTCTCACTTTGCAGACTGAAAATCTGAGGGTGGGCGGCTACTCTACCTCTCAGGGAGGTCCCAGAACAAAGCTGAAAAAACCTTAGCACCAAAATATAATTCATAAATTATTGGAGGTTAAAGTTTTCTGTGAATAAAATGGTCCTTTTTCCATTCCTCAATAACATTGATGATTTAGTGATATTTGATTTGCAGCAGAGCAGGGGAACCTTCTTCCGAGCCTCTCACGACATACTTCACATGCCATACTGAACATCTGAACACAACAACACTTACCTTTTTGATGCTATGACTGGCTCGGCCTCCCCATGGTGATGTCAGGTCTGATGTCAGATGGTAGTGATGATGATGACTATGGCTGCTTGGTCATTGTTTGTTGTGTCTCTTGTTTCACTGCAGACAAGAGAGAAAAATTTGCAATTTCTTTATGTGCAATTTAGTGATTTTTAATATCTTATGCCATGTCAGTGATTTGTTCTGCAAGGGTTCTTCAAGACAAACTGACACTGAGGGTTCAGCTTTTCAGCTATTATGGAAAAACTTGTGTCTGTCATGAAGCACAATTCTGTAAGCTGCTGTTATTCTGCTGGAGGTTGGAGGTTCTCCTCCCCTGGTTAAAAGGATTAAATTCTTAAAGTACAAAAGCCTTATATTTTTCAATCCACTGCTTGTAGTATGTAGCAATACAGAAACTTTTCATTTAACTTAGGGAGTATTCCACACAACAAATAAAACATTTTCTTTTCTTATTTAATTCATGCTTTCTGCCACCACCTCATATATAAATATACATGACACCTGTACGTTATCTCTGCAGCTCTAAATCTCTGCTGTGAAAATAAGTGGCTCAAGTCCAGTTGCAAACGCATGTCAGATACTGCTGCCACTTCTTCCTCTGCAATTCAATGACACTGGCTGGGTCAGTTAGTGGGAGGTTTGCATCAGTGGCAGTTTGTTTCTACTTTATTCTGTGTTTACGCTGAATGTTCTAGGGGCCTTCCTCCATCGAATTAGTATTTTTAGCATCTAAAATTATCCTCAGCGATTGCTTGGATTTCTGTAATCTTTGTCCAAGAAAGCTGTTTGATGTTTAGACTGAGTTTTCTTCATTCGCAACAGGGTCTGAACGAATATTTCCGCCATATTTTGGAAGGGGGGGGGCGATGCTGCCTGACAGTGCCAGCCACCACCAACTGTGCCCTCTTTGAAAATGTCCTGGAAAATACAGCCCTCAGTGGCGTATTTTTCCCCCGAAAGAGGAACAGGAGCAAAGAGGGAATTCTGGTCTGTTCTATTTCCAAGCCGTAAAATATCAAACTTCCTATGTGACTCACACCACACATGGTGAGCTCATCCAGAGACGTGTGTGTGTCACTGAATTGTTCATCGCCCAGTGACTATTCCTGTTTGAAGGTAATTCAACATGCTTCCACGACTCGTTCTGCCTCAACACTATTATCAATTTTCCCTTCACTCTCCACTGTAGATCCCACTCCAGGCTGTAGATCCCCTGCTGCCAGACCCCTCAGCTGTCCGTCATGTGGCAGCCGTTAGCATCGCAGACAGTAATTGGATGGGGTTGCTACACACAGGCAGCCTCCTTCATTCACATTATGCCGTGAATATCTAAACCGATGATAAGAAGAAGTTGTGTGATGGAGTTACATGGCTGTATTAACATATCCAGCACCATAGGGGGAATTTTCTAAGTAAATGCTCATATGGATCAATCTCAACAGGAAGACCTGTCTGTGCAGAGGGATGAGTCGTGGAAAAGGAAGAGAAGGAAAGAAAAAGAGGAGAAGAAATAGTGATGTTCTTGTTTACTTCTACTTGCCTCACACAACCAAAGCATTCGGACAAACTCCATTCAGAAGCTCACATGAAATGGGAAGAAATACAGGGAGAGGGAATCATGCTTTAAATTCAGATTTGGTTGTTGGCCCAGAGCCTCTTTTCAAGCTGTCAGGTGGTGCAAAGGTCCAATAAACTTGGGCGTCGCTTCCATCGGAGATGAGGCTGAGACAAACGCAGCGACAAGACTCGTTTTTATGCCCACGCTTAAATGCATCAAATGTCCCATTTATTTCCCACATCTGTTGTTTATGCTTCACACGACAGCCCGCGCTGGAGCGGGACATCGATTGGCATGCCAAACAAATTCCATTTACAGCATGCGACAATATTGTCCTTGATACCAAAATACCTCCTGTCTCTGTTTGACTTAATGCTCAAACGCACCCTTTTGACAGTAACAATAAAGAATGCACTGCCCTTCTTCCAGAGGGAGATATTATTATTTATTGCCCACAAAAGCAGTCACTTCATTATTTTGGTATTAGTTATGAAACTGACACAAGATTTGAGGATTCGTTAAAGTTACTCTATCATGAAATATTTACCACTTCCTAATTATTTGAGGCTTCGCAGCCATTTTGAAAACCAACTCAGTGGTCGAGCCAATTTTGAAATGAAAAAAATCCTGTGAAGTTAGTCGTGGCTCCTATTAATATTCTGCTATGCAAATGGAAGATGATCTTCCCCATATCTAACAGTTGGGCTTTCTGCATTTCAATGAATGACTCAGAATGACGTGTCTATCGATGGCTGAACATAAATTCAAGAACTTCTTCTGACTCTTTCCAAAAAAGAAGAGGAGAGCTGAGGCATGGAAAGTTTATAGAGTTAGACACGTTAGCAATAACTGAAGGCTGTACGGACCTTTTCATATTTAAGAGTCCGATTCTATAAAGAGGTAGAGTGTTTTACATTTGTTCAAAATTGCCATACTTCAATTTTTCTATTAATGTTCTTTGCTTTGTGTGTGTGTGAGAGCTAGATAATCATGTTGCTCCTCTAAAACAACAAAAATTTGAATTGTAAAATATGAATAAAATTGTCCGTTTTCAAGTATACCATTAAACAGCATGTTCACAAGCCGAATCCAACTCTCACTTACTTAACCTTGGGATCTCAGTTACTGTATAGTTCTGAATTAATACTTATTTAAAAAATCACAGAGCTGGAATCAAAGCACTTAAGACGAAAATAAGAGTGCCCATCGACTTATCTTTTAATCCCACATTCTCTCTTTAGAGGCATTTGATCAGATGCAAATTCAAACACTTGATTTGATCAAGAGCAACTAGCAGCTAATCTTAAGGAGAACGCTTTTTAGAGATTAAGTAGAATAAAAAAACAAATCAAATCTCTACAGTTCCATGATTACTGAGCAAGTGGCGACCAAACAAGACGTCACCCATTGGTTTTTTAACAGTTGTTGTTTCTGTCAATCCCATTTTATGCAAATCCCCCCATGTACACCATGCTTCATCATCTATTATACTCTAAGTGGGATCATAATTTACAAAATTAACATCATGCTGTTTCAAGAATAATTAAAACTAGAGATTGAAACCATTAACTGGGGATAAAAATATTTACTTACGCAATAAACACGTGAGAAGTTGAGTCATTTTCAAATAGACTTTTGCAACCAGTGTAGTCAATGTCAGGAAATTCGTTATTTATGCATATTTTAATCCTTTTAATATTTTAATACCATGTCAGACCAAAATTATGTTTCACAGATGGTCGACATGAGGGGTTTGAAGGTATAAAATGTATATAAGTGATTGACCTGGACATTGCTGGACATTTGAGAAAATGTGCATTTCAGGCACTTCCACATTGGCTTCACTTTCTGGAGCTGACCATTCCAGTTTTTATTAAGAGAACACCAGACTAAATACATATTGGAACATACAGTAACATGGTTACGGTTGAGCACTGAAGTCATGCCTCAATTGGCTAATTAACATATTTCACTATAGCATTCACACCTATGAAGTATAGGAAAGATCTGCAATTGTAACCTAAACATTACATATTCTCTTGAATTCTTTGACATTTGAAGAACAGTTCAACAGAAGTTCCTTGAACTGTTTGATCAAATAACACATATTTGCTATTTCATTATACCCAAATAAAATCTCAAAATAGTAGAATTAGTCTTTAAAATGTGTACCATTTCTCTTTGATGCACCAAGTGCAGCATAATAATCCTGTCCAGGTTCACGGCCACAGTGAGCTGTCTACCTTGAGATAGTATCTTGCCTAAGGCTGAAGAAACTGGCATTCACAAGGCTACCACAGGCATCAAAGAAAGCAGATGGCAGGCTCAGGCAATCTGCCATTAAAAAGGCAATACTGACGCTCACTCTTTTTCTTTTTTTTTTCACATTGTGTCTGTACATTTAGCTTGACTGCTCATTTATCAAGTCCGCCAAGGAGGTTATGTTTTTACCACGTTTATTTGTCAAAGGATTACATAAAAACTTTTGAGCCTGCTTGTACCAAACTTCGAGGAGGGATGGGCGTGGGACAAGGATTAACTCAATATATTTTAGTGTGCGTCTGGTTAAAGAGGCAGATAACTTTTAGTGTCACTTTTTTGGGGCATTTTTCAACATTTTATCAATTTCTTTGACATATTTATAGTGTCTATCGTAAATCTACCACTTGGTGCAGATTATCAGACCACTTCCTTTTCCCTTTGATTTTTCTTTTTCAGACAGTCATGCGTAGGACTGTTTGGTCTTTGCAGTGGTATTATATTTTAGTTTCTTAGTGGTTTTGTCCTATTTGGTTTGTCTTCCCTTTGCTTCAAAATTGTCTTAGTTAGAAAATCAAAGAACATGCAACTTATTATCTGACCGACCTCGAGCAAAAAGAAGCAAGACTTCTTCCAAACACCATATTTAAATCCTAACCAATGATCCCGTGTTGACCTAACTTTGATGAACTAATAACTTTACTAAATACTAAATGCAGCCTACTGGAAAATAGTGTTAGCTTCTAGCTCAAATCACCACAGTGCCAATACAAGTATGTTGAATACAGCCTCACAGAGTTTCTAGCGTGACTGGCCAAGTCTTGTTTAGTTTGTTTGTTTTCTTGGCTGTTTGTTCTTTTGAACAGACTGAATCAAAGTGGCTTGACAAGAACAATGGGAGGTACAACTCTTTCCCACACGTGCCCACACATTCTCTCTGTAAATGCTGATTGGGGCAATGGCGCTGCCTTAAAATGCAAAACCAATCCAATGGTAAGCGACCAAAGCATCATGCAGACCGGAAAATGTAGAAAAAACACATCTCCTTGGTTTATCCTCCTCTGCCATGTGTCTCCTGAGAGCCTTTAAGGCCTGGTTCCGGTGACAACAGTGTTTGGCAGCCAGCTCCAGAGTCACGCCTGTGATACAACACTGGGGGTCATGTGCCAGCCAATCATAGCTGGGTTCCACATTGTTCTGTACTTTGTGATGTCTCGCTCCACAGCTCAGGGAGGGCATGGAGGTCTCCCTGGCAACTGGACAGATGCTGTGCAGGAGACATTACTGTTCGGCTCCTCAGAAAGACCCAGAGCACGCGCACACAATATTATTTGTGATGTTCACCATTCACTTTAACCCTGGGGAAGACCATTGGACCAAGGAGGCTTCTGTGTTTCATGCGCTGTTAGGTTAGCCAGGCGCTCCTTATATCTGAGTCCTGCCAGTCCAGCACAGAGTCCATGAGTGAATAACCCTGCTGATCCAAGCAGATACACAGCTTCCCATGGGACCGGATGGAAAACAATGTCCAAACCAACTGAAGCATTATCAGCAAAGTGAGCTGGCTTGTCATTCTCAATGCAGATATCACATGATTGCATATAAAATAAAAAAGAAGCAGTTGTGTAAATTCTCTGCAGCACTGTTTGTATTTGACGTACCTCAGTGGGAGACGAGTTGATGGAGCAGAAAACAAAACAAGCGGTCTTTTTTGCATTCCGAACACTTGTGAGTCACCACGCTTGCCAGCTTGCTTCACAGCCCCAGTGAGCGAAGAAGGAGTTTTGGAAATGAACAGGTCCAGATTGAGATTTTCCATTATCTCATGCTTGATCACCTCACAAATTGCAATATTTCACCAAGACAAATCTGTTCTTTCATGCTTTGCAAGTTTTAGGTTGGATTGTTTCATTCGGTGCCTAACCATAAAGTAATTTTATGGGTTGTTTTACTAAATCATGTTGTGCGGAAACGAGCCATTACTTACACTAATATGACACAAAGCTCATTCTGACCAAAGGCCCCATATTTCCAAGCCTCATTGAAGCAAGTCATATTTACATGATAAAGACTTATTCATCTACCAAACCTACTACAGTCGCCTTCAAGCCTTTTATCAGTTAGAATGTAATATTGTGCCTCTGTGCCCCCGCTTCACAATGTTCCTCAGATCCAGGACTGGCAAGGCACGATCATCTCATTATGCCAAATACTGAATTTTTAATGGGTCATTACAGTCAGGCCTTTATCCAGCAGCGGTTCTGTCAGTGCAAACAGGTGGAAAAGTGTTTTGTCAGGTCACCGTATGCACAGGCAAAATATCTCCGCTGATTCCCCCGTCTATATCCTGTCTGCCAAATGAAAAAATGACAGGGAATAAATGCTCGCTGCTGCCATATCAGAGCCAGATCTTGACCACCGAACGTCCTTGCGGTGTGGCTGCGAGATGGACGGTACCTTTCAAAAGCCATCAATTCATTTCAGGGTGAGGCCAAAGCTAATTTCAACAGCCCTCAAAGGATTTGCTAATATAATAGATAAGGCAGAGCAGCGTTATAGCCTGACTGTGCTTCTATATGCCATCAGGCTTGTTTGTACTGCATTACTGATTCAATCTTATTCAAATGTACTGTGGTAATTAGGCCCTACAGTAATTATAGGGAATGATTGTATTAATGCAAACTTGGAAATTGAGAACTGATAAATGCAGGGTTAACAGCCGACTTCCAAATTCATCTCATATTTATTCATTGTGCTTCGATGTACATCAGAGAGACAAGCAGCGGCGTTACAGACCGAGCGCCAAGTGCAAGAGACCATTAAGACTTAAGAGCCTTGGTACAGAGAGAGAGAGAGAGAGAGAGAGAGAGAGAGAGAGAGAGAGAGAGAGAGAGAGGCTGCAGTGTTCGATCAATATTCAAACTGCAAAATGAATTTGACTGGAGCGAGAACTTCTCATCAAATGGGAAAAGAAATTGGATATGAAAGATGACCTGCCATAAAATTCGATATCCCACAATGCCATCTGTCAGACAGCGGCCAGGGAATAATGACAACGGCTAATGAAAGTTGAGCCGAGGTTCGGGAGTGGTTTAAATCAGCTCCTCGCAGCGGTCGCCTGGTTGTGCTGACTCAGTGCTCTATCCTCTCGTCCATCCCAGCTGGATGCCACAGAACATGCGAGAGGGAGACACCGGACATTTTACCCAAACAGTTTCAAACAGAAACAGGCGAGGGATCGGGCGGAATGTGATGTCACTCGCCTCCTGAAAGAGGACACTTACTAACGGGGATCTCAAAGGTCAGGTCAGCTACAGGACAGCCTTTGTGGAGGTGGTGGAAATGAAGGATGCTTCAGCAGTGTGGAGGCTTGTTGACACTGAGGCTTCAGCATTGGTCTTGCAGTTGATGGACAGTCTAAGTGCTCTCTCTGCCACTCCGCCGACTAAAAAGGACAAAGTACCTGATGTGTCAGATGAAATATGGTTTCTGATTGATGTCAGGTGCATTTTTTTTCATGTGGGCAGTTTTTCAGAGTTTCTCAAGTCACATTGTGAGCCGTTGATCTTTAATACCAGTCCTAGTTCTGATAATGGACAGTTCTTCACAATATTAGCGTGTTATTTCAGACTAATAGGATCTTGAGCCACATGGAAAAATCACAGATTGACAGATTGTATCCCCATGTCCATTTTTTTTTACAAAAGCTGGTGTTGTTCTCCTGATGGCTGAATGGTTACATCACATAACCGCCAGTGGTTTATGTCCATGGTTTGATCCGGGCTGTTGTTTTTTATTGCATCTCATGAAGGCAAATCTGCCCAAAACTAATATATCTAAGAAAAACCAAACAATGATGAGCCACATTGTGCATCACAGCCCATTCTTCCAAAGATGATCTAATATAAGCCATCGAGCTGAGTATTCACTCGCAACCTAAAAATAGCAAAGCACTCTTTAGTCCCATTTGATGTTTGCGTAGCACTACATTGCCAAGCTGTTTTAGGAAATTAAACTTCAAGCAACACTGTGCTAATTAATTCGGTTAGGCTCCAGTTATCAATCGCTTGAGTTGTGCATTAAATGAGCCAATAATGACAATAAAACACGGCAAAATGCTGTATATCCTCATGATCCCATGCTTCCAATAATCAGAGGTACTGTTTCTGTAAAAAACATGCTAAATGCAGTTTGACCTGGATAGTTTCAAAGTTTCAAGCTTACAATCGATGACTTAATGACTCAAGTCTTCTGAATGATCATTTCATCAGGTTAGGTCGCTGACTTACAAACTTCTTGTTGGAAATTACTAAAACAGAGACATGCTGGGCACACAGTGGGCATGAAAGAGGCACCGTTATCTCTCAGTGTACAGTGTAGTTGTGACCCATTTTTTGAAGATGTACATCCTCAATATAAAAATAGGCTTCGGGCTTTATGCCACAAGGGAAGGAAGTTGTAAAATACTGAGAAAAAGATTAGCACACTAGTGTTTTTATGGAATTTATTCACTGTAAGAAACATATAGAGTAACAGCAGCCTCACACTTTAACCTGATCCTTGCATTTGCTTTGAAAAAAAGGATCTATGTGATTCAGCCATCAAGATATAACCCTTACCCTTGACAAACAGTTTAAATGGAGAAAAAAAGTGTTATATTCGCACAAATATATATTTGTACAATATTATAATTGTTTCCCTTAAAGATGAACTGCAGCAAAAAAGGGTAAACGTTTGTAAGGGTTACCAATTTCTACAATTGTGTTATCTGACTCTAGCTCCTCATTTCAGAAAGGGGCTATGTACAATCATAAGGACTGCAAGAGAAAAATAAATGTCAAACTGTGGTTATCTCTGACATATATATATATATATATAGTCATAGTTTCTCTTTTCCTTTTCACAAATTCCTTTTCTGAGCACGAATATTGGAAAAAAAAACTCCAAGTAAACAAAGGCAAATGGCTGAGAAGTTTAAACAATCTTTAAATTGTCCTTTAGTTTGGTCCCTCCACTTTGTCTTCATCAAATGTTCCAACCTTCAAAGTTGACATCCCATCTTACAAAACAATTCATCGAATATGATTATGATTAATGTGCAATTTCTTTGTGATTTACCGAAAGAAGTGCCCCCTTAAGACTGACATGAAATACGAAAAGGTCAAGCTGTCAGTTTCTCAGCATTTCTTCAGTCTCTATTAGCAAAACTACTTCAGATGTAACCGGCAACAGCAAGCTACCACTTCAGAAATTATCTGCCAATTAATGTTTCCATTAGAGAAGTGTTTGCCTGGTATCTCTTCAACATTTTGGATGCCGAGAGAGCCTGAGCCTGGGGGACCTCGACTTGCAACGCATGTGTATGCATTTCCAGCAGCACATGTAAAATTAATGGCCTCTTAAATAAACTGTCAACCGTGCCACTGCCTGCCTTGTTTTTCACCCAGCTGAATGCACATATCTTAGTTTTTTTCTCCTCAACCATGGAAGATATTCTCCCACACATTGAAATCGCCCCACCCCCATCTTCCTCTGCCCACCAGCTTCCACTCCACCCTCTGTCAAACAGCAGATTTAATAACTGATCCCATTTGATCCTGACGATATCCATTTCAATCTACACCTACAACGCCCAGACGGAGGTGGGGAAGAGCAGTTGTGACTGGGAAATCTCAGGAAGCAAATAAGCTGTATTAGACGGATTGTAAGGGTGCAAGGTGACTAATGTCAGGAGAGGGGGGGGGCTTATATCGAACTGTCTGATTCAAACACTGCTGTTGGCTATCAGCCTAAATGATGGCCCGCTGTTTTTTTTCTCTGGGAATTAACCATATTGAATCTGCAGTAGAATATTGAACTGCTTTTTTCCAGAGCTAACGGCAACTTTGAAACAGCAAATAAAGTCAGCAAAAAATAAAGTGTGGTAAAAAGAAGAGCAGAATTGGTATGAGGTATGTGTTTTAGATTCATTACAGGACATTTCTGTAAAATAGGTAAACCTTGGTGACATCATACTCTGTCTGCTTCCGAGGCTAGATATTAAAATGAAGACTGCGTAGTAATCCATTAAATGTCATATTATGCTATTTGTTCCACAAGGGCCAATAGATGTCTAAAATACAGCTTATAAGCAAAGGTGCTGGATGCTTCTTCTTTGCCTCAGTCTTATCGGGTATAGACATTTGGACTATAGCTATCCCCATTTATTTTTGCCAGCGAGTATCTAAAAGCAGTTTCCCTGTTAAATATTCATGCTGCCCTTCACTTTCAGGTAGGCGGAGATTTTTTTTATAGTGTGTAAGTGCTGCATTGGTGTTTCGATGCCGGGGCGTAAATGGAGCGTGAGGACTTTGGCAGATGTGCAGCCCAGGATTCAGCTGATAACAGCCGTGTCCGTTACATGAAGGGGAAACATGGAAGCACGCATCTTCAACCACATTAATGACATGTCTACTTGTGTTTGTGTGGAGGAGAGCATGAGAGACAGGGAGAGGGAGGTGGAGAGGGATAGGAGGGGAACAAGGTGGTGGGATTCCTCAGCGATCAATAGAGGAGTTTTGTGAAATCTTTCTCATTTTGTGAGTTTTACCTTCTGTGTCCTTGCTCTCACCCGCCCAGCAGCCCTTTACGGGAAATCTCAAACTTGCATGTCCTTGAGAATAACCTGCTTGTAATGAGTGCTATGTAATCTGCTGTTAGACTTACTTTTAATTGACAAAAGAACCATCAAAGGCAACCTCATAGCTGGGACTAAGCGTAAATCATGTTTTAATTAAGGGGGATATAAGGATTCCTTTCTTCCCTTAGCGAGAAAATACTTTCCCAACGGACTGCCTTCAAATTCTGCAGTAGCGTTCTTCCAAATAGCTTAACTAGATGCTAATTGGAGGCTGTGCTAGCCAAGAGGAGGCCATAATATATATTTTTTTTATAAATCTTTTAGGAAAAGGGGATTGAGTGGTGTTTTTCTTTTAAAGAGAAACAAGTCTACTAGCCCCAAAACAGTACTTATTTTTAGGCGAGGGATTTTGGAAACATGACAAAACAGAAGGTTAAGAAAATCTTGTCAGAACATTGCTTATGGCCTTGTCCTTTGATTCCTCTTTCAGAAATTTCAATCGAATAACAGCTAGAAAAATACATTTAATTTGCTGAAAACTGTTAATAAGATGTAAGGCAGTCGAGGTTGCCTAAACAAGAAAAGCTGTTGACGTTGCAGTACGATCGATCACCTCGAGAAGTCAAGATGAA
Source organism: Pleuronectes platessa (assembly GCF_947347685.1). Classification (NCBI taxonomy): domain Eukaryota; kingdom Metazoa; phylum Chordata; class Actinopteri; order Pleuronectiformes; family Pleuronectidae; genus Pleuronectes; species Pleuronectes platessa. The sequence goes on from NC_070647.1 coordinate 9,964,264, forward strand.
GACACAAAGCATCTGGAGCAATATGGACATGTCAATGATCATGAGCATTCCCATAGCCTTAAGAAAAAACATTCAATCCATCCTTTATATATACCACTTATCGTTTAAGGGTCACAGGGAGGTGGAGCCATTCCTAGCAAACATTGGGCCGGCTTGGGGGGTGCACCCTAAAGCTATCACTAGTGTATTGAGGGGCTAAGATAAAGAGACAAACAACCATTCACACTCAAGTTTACCCCTATGGTCACGTTAGAGTCTCCAATTAACATAGCCATTATCTGTATGTGTCTGGACTGTGGGAGGAGGCTCGGGAATCTGGAGAAAACCCCAAAAGAGATATGGAAAACATACTAAGGCCCAGGCCGAACCAGGATTTAAACAAGGATGCTCCTTGCTATGAAGCGACAATGCTAAACCCCGAACCAAAACAATTTGACTAAACTAAATTCTGCTTTTTTTTAAGACAATGTAAAATAACTTATTAAATGTGTTTTTAGAACATGCAGTCGAAAGTATGATTCAATAACCTTGAGGTATAAATGGCCCAAACAAATCAGCACCCACGGGAGCTATTATCCATTTCCAAGTCATTAACAATATCATTTATGTATATTGGGGTGTGAGGGTGACAATAGGCCATCAGAGGACCAGGTGGAGGAATTAAACTCGCAAATCACTTAGCGTCTGCCATTTCTATTGGCAACGTGTATAGCAATAAACACAAACTCATTATTGCAGTGCCACTCCTTGGCCTATAAATGTCTCCAGTGCTGAGACAGGTAATAGTGATGAGTAAAGCTTTACATCACTGTTTGGCCCGATAGGCCAGAAGGGAACACACCCAGCATCTGTGTGTATTCCACTGAAATGGCTGAAATGGCAGCTGCAATGGCCTGCAAATTATTTGATTAGGGCTCCCTGTGGACCAATCAGGCTGCTACAGAGAGGAGGAGAGGGGAGTGGGCCGTAGATGTGCATGAACTACCAATAGCAAGTCATATTAACTAAAGAAACAGTTCAACATTATAGTAAATATCAATGTCTTGGCAAGAGTTTTTGCGTTCAGTACAAGGTTAGGGGTATTGAGACGTTTAGCTCAGTTAGGCATAAAAACTGGAGGGATGTAGAGAGATAACAATAGGTAACAAAATCATCACAAAATAAATTAACATGTTATGTGTCGTTACACTAGTAAATACAAAAACTGAAGTGTAAACATTACAATGTGTGGTTTATATTTCCTAATGTATACAATTCCTAATGTTAAGTCATACTTTTCACTGTCATATGTATGAAATATTCCTCTGGCAGTGTTTCACAACACAGCCCACTATAGTAATCATTTTGAAGAGGCTAAAAAGTTAATAGATTTTTTCCTCCCTGGCTACAAATGCTAAGTGTCCCATCAGTTGGCAAACAACCTCATCTTGCTGGGGCCTTTAACCTTGAAAGCTGGCATCAAATGCAAAGGCAAGTTTTATGATTCAAGACCGGGCAATGGAAAGAAAAACTGTGACTCACTGTTCATTTACATCTGTAGCGGCCTGCCCCCCGTGACCTCTAAGCAAAGGACTGGCCCCAACTCTTGACTCACACATTTGTTAAGTCAACACAGAGGCCGATCAACAGAACCGCAGTCTGACTGACTGACCTCACCGGCTCTCCACATCAGAACCACCCTCGAATTTCGCCAGCCCACCCAATCCCACATCAAACGTGGTCGCTAATGAATGGCAGAGCTAATTAGCCTCTTTTCTTTCTTCAGCCTCCCGCTCCCTTAACACAGGATCACAGAGTGCTGGTCTGTCGTTCTCAGTGTGGAGGGCAGACTATTCACAAGAGAGCCCTTTTCTGCGGAAACCACCAAGATGCCGGTGAGCAGCTTGTCTGATTAGGGCTGATTACTCTCTAATTGGAGTTCTCCAAAACACGATGACCTCTGCTTTGTTTACTGATGGGATTAATCAGAGTCTGGCAGAATTAGAAATCCCAACTGAATTCATTCCTTCCTCATTATTTGGTGGCTGCATAGCTCAGCCCCCTGTCCTCACCACCCTGCCTCTTTTCCTTTTGGATTGGGAGCGGCCAGTATATTATTCCAGAAACTGCGTTTTCAGTGCAAGCGGTGTGTGATAGCCCCAGGTGAACATCTGCCATGGCACTCTCCACCTTCTTGGACAGTTTAACCCTGAGTCAGAGAGGTTGACGTTGGGCTTTACACTGCCTTTTTCTGAAAATACAGCAGTTTGATTAAGGTAATTACTCACAACACAGCTATAATGATCTGTCATTGCTGCTGTCAATTGATTTATTTCATGTTCCTCTAGCATACATGTTGTATCTGGTGAAAAGGTTAATTAGAAATCTGTTTGGGATGAAACTGACTCTTTCCTACTTTTGCCCAAGCCAGGCTAGCCTTTTACAATGTCCACATAATGTAAAGACAAAAATAGGTTAAATATAGACATGTAAAGGACAGATTAAAAAGACAGTTTTAAAATGGGAGACATAGCTGTTAAGGGTATCAGCAATGTAACTGTTGACAAAAACATATTGTGCAGGCAAAGGGATGACATAGTGTTGAAGCCAACAACCTTTAAGTGTGAGTGACCCGACAAGGAAACCAAGTGATCACACAAACCGAGAGAGACACCCTCAGAGAACACTAAGGAGCGGAGCAGTTACACATGTAGACAGGTACAAAGACAGAAACACAGATGCTTGTAGATAGCCTATGATGTGACAGGAAGAAACCAGCCAGCAAGTAAGAGGACGGAACAGATGCTCAGGGATGGGACTGGGCTCGCTGCCGTCCCAACCACACAGTGTGTTGTCAGTGCAGAGAGGTTGATAGCAACATCACAGATCCCTCTCAAAAGCCCAATGTGGAGCGGCGGCCGAAACCCAGACAGGCAGCCGGCACTGTTGTCTAGCTGGCACTGGCAGAAAAAGACCAGGTTTCTCATGATCTTGCTGACATCTGTCACCCTCTGGATTTGTCAGGGTGTACTACTCAGCCTACTATGTAAACTATTTCCATCCTACAAAAGTGGCACATTACTATTTTCTCCAAGGGGGTAATGTTTTCAATCCGGTCAGTTCGTTGATTGGTTGGTTCTTTTGACTTTGCAAAAAAACTACTGAACAGATTTCTATGAAGGTTTAAGGTTTTTTGACATTTTCATAAGTTTTTAGTGAATAATTCATGGGTCTTGATTTTTTTAAATCAGGCATATTCAGGGAACTGAGATCTGTGTGTGTGTGTGGAGTTCACAGCAGCTTTCTTAAATTTAAGGGAACAGTTGGAAGAGGATGGAAGGAATGCATTCGGACTTCTAGTTGAAATATTTGTTTTCCCTTTCTGCAAAGTTATGCTTCATTGCTTTCCTGCTAAGAGTTAAAACAGTAAATGTGAAGCAAAAGCCAGGCGATTAGTACATATTAGCATAAAGACTGACAAAACTAGCCTGGATCAATTTTCTAAGTTGAAAACATCATCTACCTCTAACAGACAATGCAGTATAATTAGTCAGAAGTAAATATATCAACATCAGTACCCATCATATGCCATTGAGAGGGACACATTTTAACATGTGACAGCATAAATGCCACAACCAGCTGTTATGAATACATTTTGGAGAGCTAATGTTACATGTTCCTCTTGCAGCCTAACCTGAAGACATCAAATAGCAAATTATAAAATGCCATGAAATAGTTCATAAAACTTGAGTCCTTGAACACTTTTTTGCATTAAGGCTGAGGAGCGAAAACCCCCACAGGTGTAACCAAAAACAAAAATGTGGAGCTGTAACATTTACCCATCTAGATTCAGTGGCGGAAATACTTCAAAATACAAGAATAAGGAGCTGAACCGAATGATACTCAGTATGGGAGATCTTTTTCAAAGCCCATCCCTGGGTTGAAAGATCTCCCATCAATAAAACTGAGCCTGACACTTTCTGATGAGCGAACGGGGCGATGTCATTTGTGCGCTATCAAAGCTGCATCCGCTCCGACTGGTTAAAGAAAGAACGTCTCCGTCACATCGCATGAGCCCCTGCTGAACACACTTTCAGCTCCTTGTAGCCTGAACCAAATTGCCTTATCTCCTGTAGCAAACGACAGAGGCGCCATTACAGACAAGGACACTAAAACATTTAACTGACAGCTTCCAATTACACACCTATTGATTCCAGAAGATTTCTCTATCCTTCTCTCACTTCTCCCTTACTTATCATATGTGGCTGTCTGAACCCTCTCTCAGATGACAAGATGGTGAGACTGAAGTGACTCACAGATCAAAATTGCATGTCCTGTTTTTTAGAGAGTAAAACAAATGTAGTCTATGTATGGACGAGAACACTGTGGCAGTAGCAAAAGACCCTGGCTGACAATAATTGCAACAGAGACTGGTAATGGCTCACAATTGCACTTGCACATTTTGTACCCTGTGATCAAAAAAGCTCTGGAGGCTGTGGACATTTTTACAGCAGCGTTTAACTGCAGAATATCACACAAACACACAAAAACACACACACTAAAGACTTTTTCTCGTTTTGAAGGTTGCAGAGTTACATAAGGCTGCGTGTCAATGTCTCTTTTTTTGTTCAACTGGCTTTTGTAACCCTGCTTTTGATGCACCAGCCTCATTCTTGTCACAAACATTTTGAAACAAAAGTAAAACAAGGGTCACACCAAAATAATTATTCACTCTGGCCCTGATATTTCACTACCACAGCCGACTGGGCTGCCTCTGACAGAACTGTGCTTACAAGCGGAATGCGAGCGACATAATTGGCTATGTAAAACTCTTGCTTCTATTAGATGAAGGGACCATGGTGCCTGATAGCCTTCATCACCACTAAAGCTCTTCATTAATCTCCATCCACAAGGTCAAGGAGCTGCCCCGTACAAGACAAACAAATTAAAGCTCTGCCATGAAGAAATGAACCTTGTGCGATCGAACGACAGGGGTGTTTCGCAGATTTGGTGAACTAGTTATCTTCGTAAGCTGCACTGACCGTTTATTTTCTGCCTAAAGAGGAGACTATTCTTTTGTTGGGAATGTGGCGGTCATGAAATCAGTGTTTTGTTTTCTTGAGAAATACTTCACATTAAAGTACATTTTTATAAAACCTCCCTTTAGAATGGGTAACATATTCCATCAATCCATCGTCACAGAGGAAACCTAACCGGTTTGCTCCAGACATCCCCCTCTAGTCACATGTTCCAGCTCCTCCTGTGGGATCGCAAGTTGTTCCCATGTTAGATTGAATGAGCAGGCTAGATTGAATGTGCAGTCCATGCAGCAAGTTCTGGGTCCACCCCTGGGTCTCCTCCCAGCTGGGCATGCCCGGTAAACCGTCCAGTGGAAGGCGCCCGGGACTCGTCCTGCTAACATGGTCGAACAACCTCAACTGGCCCCTTTCGACGTGAACGAGCAGCGGCTTAACCCTGAGTTCCCTCCGGATGTCTGACCTCCTCGACCGATCTCTTAGGCTGAGCTGAGCCTCTTGAGTTGAGACTGCTCATTTCAGCTGCTTGTATTCATGATCTTGTTCTTTTGGTTTCTTTTCAGAGCTCATGACCATAGCGGAGGGTCGGAAAATAGATGGACTGGTACATCAAAAGTGAAGGAGCTTAAGTATTCTGGACAAGAGAGGCTTTTAATGCAGATGTATTCTCGTGCCTTGAAAGCCCTGAAAAATCCCCACAACAAAAGAAAACTACACTCCCGCTTCCCAACGCAGTCAACAACTCAGGGCATTACCTGTTCTTTTATGTGCCTAGCTCCTGACCCTGAAATAATTCTCCCTCTCCACCAAACCAAACTTCCACTGAGAGGTAAAGGTTAGCCTCCAAGCCAGCATGTAATTTAGAGGAAAAATACTGCTCGCTACACGAATAAATCATATTGCATTTAGGACCGCCCTGAACTCAGTCATACCCCCTGAAGCACGCTGCAAACTCACACATGCACCATCTTCCTCCCTGCATCAGGAGTGTGGGCAGTAAACACAAAGGCGGCGTTGATCATACTAGAAATGAATGCTTTCATCAACTATCCTCAGAGGTTCTCTTTAATCCTGGTTGCAGGTGGGTGTGAGGCTGCAGGTGTGTGCCCTTTGCCTACCTGATTTTAATTAAGGTTCACTAATGGCAGATGAAATTATCACATTCCCGTGGCCGGCTCTACTATTTTATCAATAGGTCTGGGTCAGCTGCAGGGCACCCACCCTTCCCAAAGACACTCGCTTATTAATGCCTGCAATCAAAAGTGCATTGGCTGATAAGATGAGGATATATTCATGAAATACGCCCATTTCATAAATCCACTTCCAATGCCCCAATATAGAATGTTTTTGAGCCATTACATCCTGTCGTCAGGGGACACGGGGAAACAGAATCTTAATGGAGCTGGATTATGTCAAGTGGTTTTAATAACGGACATTTTGCCGGAGAAAAAACTGTTGAGACTTGACTGGAGGACAAGGCTGAGAAGCAAGTGCTCTGACCTCAATTACACGTGGGCCCCTCGGGCAGCGGCTTGGCTCGGGTTTGGGTTGCGCACCTGCAGATATGGATTTGCAAAGGTCCATCTTCCCACACATACACACTCCATGTGTGTGTGTGCAGGTACCGTCACACGCACATGCACACAGTTGCAGAATGAACATTAATACATTACATTTAACATTATTAGAGAAGCTTTATGAACTTCTCTGTAAATCAACTTTTTTTTATTCCGTAGATTTATTTTTAATTAGATTTTTTAAGTTGTGCCTGAGGAGAATATACTTCATTATGTGATTTGAGGTAGATTTGAAGAAGTTCTCTTTCTGATTTACGAGTCATTATAAGAGGATTTTGAAGTTGCAGAGTGGAGTTATCTTAAAAAGTTCTGGTAGCAATCATTTATTACTTACTTTATGCAACATTGTGGTAAATGTGTTGAGTGCCTTTTCTTGCGACATTTACAAAACAGTTTTTTTCCATTATAAACAGCACTGTGCAACAGACATTAAAAGCATTCGATCAGATGCAAGTAAATTAATTGTGGGAACATGGACAGACGAAGAGGACAAAAGAAACTGAGTCAGACTGAACCCACAGAACAAACTGTGTATTAATACTTGGAAAAACCTACCTGCCAGTTAAAAGCTGGTGCTGCTTTAGAGGTAAAGAGTGTTACAAATATATAAATTAGTGATGATCATGATGGGTTGATTCGTAAAAAAATTCAAAATAAACAATTAATATTTAAAAGCATCCCCACTTTGCTTTTTAGTGACAACAATATTTGCATTGCAATACATACAGTTTTAAACTGTGCTTCACCGATATCCATTTTTGCCAGCTAGCATGATCATGTGCTTGTGTATGATACCGATGGCAGGGAATCATTTAGCGGTTAAATCTTGAAATCAAATGGTGCCTCTGTTTTAAATAATTATAAAAGTTATGTTTTTTTTTAAATAGCTTCCTAGGATTGAATATGTATAAAGCTATGTTCTAAGACAAATGTTTCAACACTGTATTGACTCTTATGTTGAATAGAAAATAACTCGGGTGCACAATGTCTTGAGTAAATGGCATTGAAGAGAAAAGCTTAAACTTGTTTATAATGCGGTGAAAATACAGTTGCATAATGAGAAAAGTAGGTCCTGGCGTGTTTGGAAGATTGGCCTTTGTTAGTAACAAAAAGCCTCTGTGGCTTCAAATTGAACAAGTCGTTTTCTAATCTGCGCCCCAACTTTATCAAAATAAAATACAAAACCTTAAGTGCTCATTTAAGAGCCTTGCCTGAATAATTAAGATGAAAAAGGATGTAAACACAGCTGTAAAGGCTCTTGTCCGGGTGGGGCCGAGGTCTCTGAGGCAAGAAACATTTCTGCTACTCTGGCAGCCGCTCCATCTAACATGCACCGCACTCAGTCCGGCCCGCACACGTTCCAACATATACTACAAATTGTGCTCATTCATGCTCACATACATAAAAGCCAGGAGCAATAATGGAGGTGAAAAACTGGTCAAGGTCAGCTGGGGAAACTTCTCTCCCCCTCACACACACGCACACACACAGTCACACATGAACAACAGTCGCCCAGCACTTATACATACTCCTTATGATAATAACTCAAAGCTCGCACACATTAATGAGCAACATCATTTGTTCTCGTGCAACCGCTCGTGGCGCGTGTGAAGCTAGGCGCCCCACTGCTAAAGATCAATACAAGTCTGTATGTGTGTGTTACTGCCCAGTGGGAGGGACACAGAGGCATGTTGGCCCCCGAGCACTTGGAAGACTGGTGGCTGTGGTATTACATGCTCACATCATAGAGGGGAAATATCTTTTGTTAATCCTGTATAATTAATAATAATAATATTTTTATATATGTATACATACTGCTTGCTCAATGTCACTTATTGTTTCACCTAATATTAATATTTGTATTACCTACTGCTTTGTAAAATACTGCTATTTCAAGTGCTACTGCACATTTAAATGGGTTTTTAAGCTGCCATACGTATAGGACTGTTTAATACATTATAATACATTAATGATGGTTTTAATATCACATTTATTACTGAATTTATAAAAAGAAACATATATTTATAGGTTGAACACTCATAACGCCACTAGGTGTTAGCCCCGCCTCCCAGCCCTGCACTCTCAAGGCATTTCTTTTGAATTTCCAGGGAGAGACGCTTTAAATCTTACCCACTTTGATGAGCTACAGATTATTAACTCCCTTACACATTATCGGCAACGCTGAGGAATTATCTTCTTGGAAATGTATCATTTTGATTAAAATGACTGCAAAGTTGCTAAATATTGACTGAGCTGAACTGAATCATTCTCTACCTCTGGTTTTATTACCTTTTATATTACAGCCCTGTCTCTTGGCTGCTGCTGCTGCGATGCGAGATGCGAAGCTTGGCTGCATCCAAGCACGACTAAACAGCTGCAGCACCCCCTGCAAAATAGAAGACATTTCAAATATCTGGAGCTCAGTGGGAGGAAGCTCCCCCTGCAGAGCACCTGGAAACTAGTTTTTTTGTTCCAACAATCGGCAGTAATGTCACACCTCAACGTGTAGCCCTGATGCCTCACACGCTGGCTCAATGCCCTGCAGTGGTTAAATAACACCACTGGGCCTAGTTACTATGTCCCGGTGAATGACGCTAATGAGCAAGGTGACTCAGAGCTCGCCCTGCTGTAAATGGCACCGTCCCACCTCAGGTTGATAGTAGAGGGGTTTCTGTATTAGTGACCTGTAACAGGCACTGTCTTTCATGCTCTCTCTGGTTAATTGGATAAACGAGATGGATGACAGGAAGGAAGGCAGTGACAGAAATCAGAAATTGGGCCTTGTATTCGCGGCCCGTCAGAGCATTCACGGCTTCAGTGAGGTCACTAACCGGGGAGAGCTAGAGTGCACGCTGCTTCCTCAAGTACAAAGAGGCACTATGTTGATTTGTGTGACACGTAAGGAGGAAGAGCAGCTCAGCCAATTATCACGTCATGTTTGGTTCAAAAAGGGCCCCTACAAATTCAATGCAAATGCACGGGGAGCTTTCACTCGGCTGAAATGACATTTGTGAAGCGACGACAAAAAGTCACCTCAAGTCTACCGCTTCATTCACATGGCGTAGTCCTCTCACAGCCGCAGCTTTTTAATCCCAGCCGTTCACCGACACAGCAGGGCTCAGCTCACTCTATTGGTGTCTTGCCTCCTGCAGAGCAGCTCACCTGTAGTTCTCTTACCCTATGACACTCACGGGTGGAACGTTATTATTGTCAAGGGCTGTATTAGGTGTTTCCTACACACAATATCTCCACTTTTCGCATAAGACATAATAGGTCTTTGAACTGGAAAAACATGTGTCATGGCTGTTGTCGTGAAGGGGCACATTGTTGTGAACGTGCCTGTTGTCGTGAACGCTCGACTGTGGTGATCGACAAAGTCATTTGCAGTGACTCCTCTAAATCCGACGCAGCAATTCCTTGGTCTCTTAACAGTAGAGTTGCCAAATGTAAAGCCAATCAGATGAATGGTTCTCGAGACAAGAATTCCACATACAGATTTTCGAGAATTAATAGAATGATTAAAAATGTTGCAGTCGCCTCTTAATCGTTATGTTCATCAGAGCCTGTTGACAGCAGCTCTGGTCCTCACTCTGTCCATTGGCACAGTTTACCACCTACTGCCATAATAGAAAATGATATTAGGGGAAGTGCCTCTTCTCTAATTCCTGCAATAACCAAGGGAATGTGTGAAATTTATGTTAGAAGGTAGAAGCAAATACTTGATACTATTTTAACACATGTTCATGTTGTTTTTTCAACATTCTCTATGTACACAATTTAGATGCAAATATTTGTATTTATATTTACTATGGGAATAAAAAGGATTTTTTACTTAGGATGCAGTACAATCTGTTAATAAACATAGAACAGTGTTTGTCTTTCTTGTTGTTTGTCTATCAGCTCATCCATCTTTTGATTCTCTCAACAACCACTGACCCGATCATCCCAAGACTTAGATGTTGTATTTGTGAGGGCCCCAGGAAGTGTGGTGTCGACTGTGAAGTGTTTAGGATGAGTGGTCTCCAAACATAATCCCCCAATTATTTTACAACCACACCTGCTACAGAATGTGCCCAGTACAGATGGGGACATTTTTGAATCTGCAAAAGATCCTAGTAAATATCAAATACATAGTGTCATGGTGGGAATTAAATCTTCACCTTGAAAGAAAACACAGTTGTAACAGGTGTATCCAAAAACACCTTCAGTAACACTGTATGTTTTTATGGAAACAAAAGGGTTTAATAATCATCCAAATTACTTATATGTCAGTAAATCTTTTGTTTTACCTCCCCCTCGTTTGCTGTTTTTTTCCGAAGATGTAATGTCACATGCCTTTGTTTTTGCTCGTCTACAAACCAGTTAAGGCTTTTCTACTAAGGACCCTGAATTTGATAGCAGCAATCAAATTTCAATCGTTTTGATAAATTTGTATTAATGTATATACATTTACTCTTGCAAGGACAGAACGAAGTGAGCGATAAATAAGTACAAATAAAGAAACTGTAAATGCAGTAATGCCTTACAGACAAACACACACACACACACAGAAAAGCACCCAGCCTTTATCTGGTAGATAGAAACAGCTCTATTTGGGCATTGGCTCCGAGCACTAGAAGATAACACTGGAAATTAGAGCGTATAAAAGCTTCCCCAGTGGGAGCGCTATCAATGTGTTTACTGGCAAATTTGGCACAGTGTGTGTGTGTGTGAGTGTGTGTGTGCTCATGTGTGATTATATTGTATGTGTTGTGCATCCAGTATGCGCCTGTGTGTGAGCTCGAACAGGTGCATATGACGTGATGAGGGAGCGAGCGTGTGTGGCTTGTGTCTAAGTGGGAGAGTGGAAGCATCTGGAGAATTATCCTGAAACAGCCCCCTCCCACCGCCGCCACCGCCTCACCCAACCTTACCCCCGTTCCTCCCCGCCTTTCTCTCTACTCCACTTACCGCTCACACCGTCGCTCTTTCTCATGGTTTGATTCAAGGCAGAACTCAATTCCTCAATTCCACACCCTGAGTGCTGTTGATAAGGGCCCCACATCGGCTGCAGTGTGGGGGCCCCAGAGAGGGACGCGGTGTGCCCACAGAATGGCACAAAATCGAATTCCTCAAGACAATGAGGTCCATTTGTGGAGTTAAGCCGGATGAAAGGCCCATATTTAGACGGCCGCTGTTTCCGCCGCCGTCTCCCCATTTCCCATTGACGCGACAGTGGGAAAATAAAAGCGTTTTTAAGAGAAGGGAAAGTTGTGTCAAAACTGCTTTGGCCCCCTTAATTAGCACAGGGCCAGATTATGTTTTCACAAATTTGTATGAATTGTATGGATGATTGACATTTTTATAAATGAAACCAAAAATAAACCGGAAACTAATTAATATATCACAGAACGAATAAAAATCGTATTTCTGTCTGTATGAAGCTGGATGCATTAGTTGAATGGGTCATAAATTTGTAAAAAATTAATGAAAAATTATGCTTTTTTATTTATTTCTTATACTGGAATAGTATCCTTCATTAGTGTAAATCAACACAGATTATTTATTTTAAATTATTTCAACAAACTTTATTATTTATAGCAACAATCTAATGATGTGAAAATATAATACGTTTACCATGATTACATTTCCCATTTGTTATTATAACCTTGCCATCACTAAGTGACAACATGGTCAAACTCTGCGAAATGTGCTGTACCTATATTAAGAGTGCAATGTTGCTAATTGATAACAAGAGGAGCTTAATGCAGGATAGTAAGCGTAAATGGGATGTTACAGTGTGTGTGCGCTCAGTGAAGCAGACAACCATTAGTTCCGGTTATTCCTCATTAACTAAGTGTCCCATTGATTCCTCCATTGGTGCGGCAAATAGAACAGACCTCAGTCAATGACCTGCTTGCAAACAATCTCTGTGACTGGGAAGTGACATCATCCACAGCACAAGGCCGTGTCTCAAATTAAGACCTTTTTTTTTTTTCACACAGACTTTTGAGCTGAATTGTGCATTTGTGTGTCTGTTGTGTGTGATACAGTGTGGCAGAGGGCTCCTATAGCCCTTCAGTGTCACTGTGCACCAGATGAACATCCTCTTCAGTGGGGTTTCTTCCACAAGGACAGATGGTTGCGTGACATTCAGCGTGCCATCGAGAGCTTGTGAACAGCCACTGGATTTAGGGATATTTTTCCGCTGGTCATGAAGTTCTAGACCGATATTAACCTCCAAACTCTGGCCTGGCAGGCAGCTGATCATCTGCCCACTGATGAAAACCCTTCTGACCAACAACCAGGTGCTCAAGAACAGCTGATTATGTTAGTCCAGAGTAACCACACTTTTCTGATAGCCTCCCTAAATTGTTTAGCCAGATGCTTTTTTTTTTAGGTTTGGTTCAAGACTAGGATTTTGAAATGTGTATATATAATTATTTATGTATATATGCACACATATCGTTTTGTGTATCATTTTTTTAAACCGAAGAATCATTCGAAGAATGGAATGATGTGGTTTAGTATCATGTGCTCCTTTGGGGACGGCATGGGATTGTGTATGGCTCGATGCAGAGCCCCTCCGGTTCCTTTTGATTTTGGCCCTTTGAAACGCTTCTACCTAAATTGATCTGTGCTCATTGATATTAGTTGCTCTCTATAAAGTCCCTAAGGTACCAACAGCTGGTATTTCCTTTTTATCTTATGCCCACAAGATAACTTTTTTTCCCCACATAATACATGGGCTATTATTTTAAATCTAAAAAATATGCTGCTAACTACTATAGATGCCCACATGACGGAGAGAACTAAGCCAATCAATTTACTTTTACCTTGTTTCCAGAATAAATTCTTGCCTCTATTGTATGGAGACACACAATTTGTAATCAATCATTTGCTGCTCATATAAACTTGTGCCCACAAGGTAAATATCCTGTGCATACAAGTTAGTCTTTTGCAGTCATAATTATCATGTTAGTTCTCTCGGGAACTTTATTGGCACGGTATTTCTCTCTAGTTTAAAAAGTTGGTTAAAAATATATATTTTCAAGCAAGTGTATAGAAATGCAGAAGAAAACATGTAGGAGGAGTGTGAGGTAAAGCGAGCTGCTCTTATGTTTAGAGCATATGAAGTGTGTGAGGGGTGGGCGTTACTGACCTGTGAGATAAACAACAACAGGAAAAGTACTTTTTCTACTGAAAATTAGAGAAGTGGTTGAAATGTCTGTCTAATGTGTCCAGACAAAGCTAATGGTGCTGTGGTGATGTGTTTGCCAGTGAATGAGACGCAGAGAGGGAAGCAAAAAACAAAGATGCAAACTGACGCAGGCTGACAGTGAGAGAGAAACAACAACCCCTAATTTCCCTATCGATGTGTAAAAAGGTTTCCTACAGTGTAAGGCGCGGACCAGATGATACCAAATGTCTGACACTTCACTTCCTTCCTGTCAGCTCCTCCTTCTCATCCTCCTCCTCCTTCAGCCATTTTCCTCCCCTAGGAAGCGCAGCTGAGGCGGCCCTATAATGATGTGTGTAATGGCCCTTAGACCTGCTGCGATCCACACAGGCCTCTACAAGCACTGCTGCTGCCTCTGTTTCCTGTGCTCCTTTCTGACAGCGTCCCGCAGAGCGATGGGTGGGAAGACGTGGACGGAAAGACCGACAGAAGCTTGCTTCACACGAGAGAGATACTCAGAGGCAGAGACACTGAAGAAACACTCTCGCTCCATATTTCATGTGAATCACTGCATCCTCTCTCCTCGTCCCTTCCTCTGTCGGAGGGAGGTGATGACTTGTGGGTTTTAGGCGGGGCCAATAAGGCGGAAGGGGCGCCATTTTATTGGCATTGATTGGAGCATTATACTGTGCATCGCTGCAGGATTATTACATTAACCGGGCCGCCTTAATCACATTAGGAATGCGAGAGAAAAGAAGGGAGTATGTCATATCCTGGCAGATACATACCCTTGGCCTTTCTGCTCAGTTAGTTTATTTGGCGGCGGGCCAGGCGGCTGTGAGAACTGTGGGAAGTTGCTGACCTCACCGACGAGTGGACTCTTATTTTTTGGAAAGACAGAAGGCAACTTTTGATTGATGATGATTTATGTTGTGTTTCCGTCCTTGATGACTGCGGGGATCGACCCCACAGGAGTCGCATGGATTTTAGTTCCAACCTATTGTTCGGATCACCTGGAAATGACGTCCCTTTGTTCTCTAAAACAATAAAAGTGGATCAGGCGAAAATGCAACATCTGCGGTAAACTACTGACTTTCTTTTCTTTGCTGCCGGTGAAGTTTCTTCAAAAAGGTCTCACAGTACCTGACCTCCGCTGTAGGAAATGTTGCTGAGAGGAGGCGACATGCCAGGCCAAAGTGAGGACCGTTTGTAGTTGATATGCTTTCTACGCCTCATCGCCCCATTATCTGCTTTATGCAAGCACCCTCACAGCTGGAGAAAAAACCCTCTGCCTCATCAGTAGCTATGAAAAACAGTGTTCTTCAGAGCCCAGCTCAGGCTGCTCCACAGGTTAATTGACCCCATGCAGGCAGTCTATGGCCCCTCACCCCTGTCAGGGGGCCACTCAGTGCGGCTCCTGAAACTCTCAAAGCTGGCCTCTCTGTGGGAGTCAGTGCCTTTCCCATTTCCCCCTGAACCACAGGCTTTTAACTGTAGTGTCTCTTTTCTCATTTACCTTTTCCCCCTCCAACTCTATTTGTCTCAATCTAAGTCTGTATCCCTCTCAATTTATCTGCGTATGCCTTTGAACAGGCATGATGAGACACCTCACCTCTCAGAGAGACCTGCCGAGGTCGGCTGCCAGGACCCCACCTGTTCACCAGGGGCCACTGCACCTCCGAGCTGCCCTCATTAGGGCCTGAGTGAATGCTGATGTGCTGCGTGTCTGTCTCTGTGTTGATTGTAACCAGGGTACACGGTGTGTCAATGGCAGCGGCATACAGGTAATAAAAATCTGTTTCAACCTGTTACTAGATAAATGATGGCGAGACCCGGAAACAGCCTCCATCATATCTGAGAAAAGAAAGCAGCTGGATCAAAATGGGTTTCGCGGGATAACAGAAATAATATTGGAGAACAATAGTGAAAGCTTTCAAATTCACAAAATTTACAAATTCAACTTCCTCTGCGCATGGAGTAATTCTGCAGCGGACGAACAACAATGCATAAACCTCACGAAATCCTACGCAGGTTTGGAAAGTATCACCATGGCCACTATCGCATAGCCCCGAGGTTTGGCCAAACCGGCAAATATACACACACACTGAAGACCCATGGTTTCCTCCTCAGCAGTCAGAGAATTTCAGAAAGCCTCATTCTCAGCTGTGATAATTACCCATGCTGCTCTCCGATGGTACATTTGCATAATCATCATCAGCCATTCACAGAGGACACACAAAGGATTATAATGAGGCAACAGAGAAACAAGAAGCATTTCGGGGGAGCCATTGAAGACTTGCACTGAGAGGGCAGTCATTGTCGCCTGATTCCGCACATAGAGAGCCACCAAACAGGACGAGAAAGATGTAACGATCATCTGTTTTGTGGGGAACACAAAAATGTTTTGGCTGATGTGTCCCCAAGTAATCCCGTTGCATAACTTGGAGCACTTAGGTTGCTGAGATGCTGCATTTGTGGAGAGGTGAGCCAGAGTGGGAAGTGGGAAGAAAAACTCTTATCCTTTATAAAGTAGTAGGTGGAAGTGCAGGAGCTTGAGATACGCCTGCCTTTAAATGAACAGTTACATCTCCAAACTTTGTAGTGCTCGCTGAAGCATGAGTGCTTCCACGTAGTAGCAGATAGCAGGTCGTCTTTGTTTTACTGCACAGTGCAAATTCGAACAAATATGATCTCTGTGCATGTTACAGCCTAAATACTGCATTCTATATAATGCGTATAAATGTAACTTTTGGCCACTAGGGGTCTCGAAAATTCACCACAATTTCAGATGAATATCGGACTCAAATCATATTCCACGATGAGGTAACGTATTTATATTCTATTCACGTTTTGCAGCAAATGGGAATGAACGATCGAGTGACCAATACAAACAGTGAAAGTAAACCAGCTAACAAGCAACGTGTTTTTCCTTTGTCACACGTTGTTTGCCCCGGACGTTATAGCAGAGCCACGGAAAAAACAGCAGATATGATGCAGTTGATATTATAGGCGACTGTTGCCTTGAATAAAACTGGGATTTCTCTGGGTTTAAACATTAGACAAGTCAACAACATATATAACAAAGGTCTAGTTATATTTAGACATTTTAAAGAATAATTGTTGCATATAATATCCTTAAAAATGTTGACACTACTGTTCTTCTGTGTTGCATAAGCAATGTCATGAAATACATGAACCACTATAACAGTGAGATATTTGACTGTAGGATAAGCTGTGTGCACTGATCTGGTAATGGACTAGTTCAAGCAGGGATGTGAGCATTTTGTTAAAGATGTTTTTCCACCTTCAGCGGTGTGTGCCGAGGCTCAGGTGTGCTCTGACCTCTTAAGGCTACTGGATCTTATGCAGCCTTTTCATGAAGACTCAACACTACAGCCTCGTAATCCATTCAGTTTAATAATAAGAAATGTGGAAGGCACTGCAGCATGTGCAGGAATAACATTATCAATAATCCAAAATCTCTTTAGAGTGTATTTTTTTCAGATCAGGCTGCATGAATGGAAGGTTTCATGAGAACCAGTGAAGGGAACAACATGTGCCTGGATGTTTTCCAGACCTTGCTCTCGCTGCATCAACACTTTTGATGGTATGGTTAGATTATTCAATACTTTAGTTTTTTTTTGTCCATTTAGATTTTTTTTTTTATAGAACTGTGTGAGGTACATATGTTATTAGGGAAGGGAATGCTGGAAGGGGATTTCAGAAAATATCACATCCCTCTGCGCTGCTTTGCAGTTTTTACAGCTGTAATGTGGATTGTTTATAAACTATCCAGATATGAAGCATATCCTAAATCACCATCTTTGGCATTTTGAGCAAAGTCTGCACAGTAGCAATCGGGGGATGGGATATACATGTTCGACACATGTCAGTCTCAGCTGTCAATCGTGACGTCGTCCCTGTTTTAATAGCATCATTTACAATAGAACAAACATCAGTGAGAACAATTTATCTGACTTGTTCATGTCCCATGTAACCTTAGGAGGTGGGGTTCATAATTTATACTGTAGCCAGCCACCAGGGGGAATCAAGGCACTTTGGCTTCTTTTTCGGGAGCCATGTCGTCCATCTGTATATATTTCTAGAATCAAAATCATCTGCTACTATGACATACACAGTGATAAAATGAGCAGTCACTTCACATATCACCTATTTCTGTAGGAGAGAAGGAAAACAAAAGACACAATATTTTGTTGCAACTTTGTTTGGTTTCCTATGCTGCATTGATTTCCTTCTCCTATGTCACACAACCCAGGAAAAGAAATAAACAACAGTTGCTCCTCACGACTCCTTTTACAATGACCTTTTTTTGTTGATGTTTTTTCCTCCCAGTGGGTCGTCATAACTTCAGTTAGAGAAGCATCCATGTTGCTGCGGGTCAAATTGTCTCATCAAAAGGATGCTGGTAAAACTATTTTTGTCTCCATGGAGGGAAAAGACATAATTGATCATTGTGTGCGCTGTCTTGGGGACAAACACAAATCTCCTGTTGAGCTTTCTTTTCTACAGCGTAGGATTACTCAACTATAAAATGTATGTGGGCTCATCAAAGAGAATAGCATGGGCACTGATCAACAGGCCTTACAACCTTCCCCCAGGAATGTTTCAAAATAAATGCATCTCTACTTTGAAGTGAAAGTGCTTTATTTATTGGATTCTTTACTTCTTCTTTTTTCAATCCCAGGTGGAAAAATACCAGCGCCAGCCTTGCCTCTGATAGGTTTGTTAGGGTTAGGAAAAATATCAGGGTGAGTCTATGACCTCTGCCATGGAGGCTATGTTTTCATTGCTATTTGTCTGCAGGATTACACAAAACTACAGAGCTGCTTTTATTGAAACTTTGTGGAAGGGAGGGGTACGGGCCAAGGAAGAAATCACTAACGTTTGGTCTGACTTAACGGGTTGATCAAGGCTTTTTCTGTTCACTTTCTTGCCCTTCTAGTGGGATATTGGGACAGAGAAGTAGAAAAAGTGGAAAAAGAAGATAAGTAGGAACACGAAGGGCGAAATGTTGATTTCATCCAAGCTCTACATAGTGTGGCGACTAAAACATTGATGTAAAACTAACGACATGCTGCTGCGACTAAATAATTCAGGTAAAATGATCATGTATGCCTGCTGAGTCGGAAGGTATAAAAACATTATCCATACATGTACGTACTGCAGATACAAACCTCACCCATGACCAAAGCAAGTTAAATTGCGAGTTGCGAGTGAATGCACACGCGTCTGTAAAGGCTGCTCGTGTCCCCCTGACTTGATAAATCCATGCTGCATAAAGCAGCGTGTCCCTCAACTGACAGGTTAAGATTTGGTTTATGTAAACAACAAGCACATTATGCATTCAGCCGTCGAGCCGGATGTGGGCAACATCACCCAGTGAGCTGTGCAGTGGGGCTACGCTCATTTGAGGAGCGCTTGCAGATCAGCCAACCTGGTGCAGGAGTTCCATGCCTGAGTTTCTTCTCCTCAAAAACATGCGTGGCTGATGGTGCCCCCCCTTCCCCTCGACTCCCCCTCTCCCTCTTTCTGCCTCTCCGCAGCTCCTTCACTTCACACAAACTCCCCAATGAAGGGACTTGTCATCTGTACACCTCCTCCGTGTCATGTTTTTTCCTCCCTCCCCTCCTCCCACCGCCGCCCCCTCCCCACTCTCTGTAACTTTCACTTGCTCTGCCTCGTCTTCCCCAGAGCCTGTCCATCGTGACAGTGCTGCCTCCTCCACTGGATGCTGTCGGGTTGACAGGGAGAGGGGAGGCCCAGGAAGCACAGAGAGACCTGCTTGCACTCTTGCCAAGATAGGTAACAGGGGGGAGAAAAGAAAGAAAAAAAACACAGAAAACGAGCAATGACAGTAAAGGAGAAGAAGAGATGCATAAGGAGAGAGAAAGTCGGAAGTTAAAAGATTTAGAGGTGGAGATGCAAAAGAAATGCTGCAAAGGGAGAAAAAAGTCAGGTTAGTCCCAAAGAGACAAAGTGGGAGAGAAAAGGGAGAGATATAGTAAGATGGAGTGATTAAGAAAATGAGATAAAAGAAGGAGAAGAGAGCAGAGAGTGTGCAGGGCTGTGGGGATATAAAAAACATCCTCAGGCAATATTCCTCACCCTCAGCTCTCTCACGGTGAACAGACAAAAACTCTGCTTTTATGCTGTAAAGTTTGCTGCATTGTAGACAGGGCTTATCGGAGTAAGTGCGGCACGGTGAGGATGAGGAATACAAATGTTAACTCTCCTTTGACTGCCAAACATGAGGATTATGGTTGGGCATTAAGTTTCTACTCGTGAGGTTGGATCTTTCTGACGAGGGCATGGGATCCACCGGAGAGGCTGAGTGGAATTTACCCGTGGTCGAGTTGACCTGCTGACACAGAGTAGCATCGTTAATTACAGTGAACCCATACAGCTCCTGTATGTTTCCCTTTCTTCCCATTTAAAACGGTCCACAGTTGGGTTTTAATGGGGGAGATTAATTAGCATTTAGATAAATCCCTCCCCTGAACCGCAGCTGTCAAATCACAGCTTAGCAGCAGTAACTTGGGCGACCTCCAAGGCGTTAGCATGTCATTAGCCAACTCAATCTGCATCATTCTGTGAGGTAAAGACAAACTCAGCAGAAGCACATACATTGTAATATTCCCCTGATGTAAGGATGATGGTCCTGGGCTACGTTACATTAAATTTGGGCTAACACTAGCCACTTTTCGAATAGCTGATATTTAAACTGCCAAGCTAATGTGAACATTTGTCCCACACGTGCTTAACACAGTGTATAAAAGGAATATGCGAAATGACGTTAAAAACACAAGATAGAGGCAGACGTATCAGGGCACAATTTCTATACCTCTGGAGGAAGTGGAGACATGACTTCCATCTGTATTTACAGTCTACTGTGCCAGACCTGTTGATTATCCCTCATGCTAAAAGGCTTTTATCATGTAACGTGAGCACATAAAAGCTAAAAAACTAGTTCTGACTGTACAGTGTGATACAAGATGCAATGCCGATTCTCTGTCTTCTAGCAAAACAAATCATCGTCTAATGAAACTTCTTGCCTGGGACATTAAGCTTTACCTTCAGACTTTATGCATAATGTTACACATGCAATCGTTAGTTGCATATTTGAGACCACTTAAGAGTCTGGTTAAAAAAAAAACGAGTCAGATGGAAACATTAAAAGGTTGTTTGAGACCCTGTGAGGAGGACACGCTCGACAGGCAGAGCGGCGGTAAGTGAGGGGGCGGGGCTTAGGCCAATTAGCAGGGGAAATGGAGTTTTTGAAGAGGCTGCCTCACTTCAATTTTAAAATCCTCCTGCATATTGATTACCACCTGGGGTACTCAGGGCTTTTTCTGACCCCATTTGGAGATTTGCGCTTCAGGCTGTGAAGTGTGTGTGTGTGTGTGTGTGTGTGCGTGTGTGTGCGTGTGTATTTGTAGGAGGTTCAGAGAGGTGTGTGGGTGAAACTGAAGCATTTTGACTGCTTTAGAAGAACAAGGTCTGTCGAGATAACATGACACGTCTCTCACTCACTCGTTCTTTTGCTCTCTACCCCCTCCGTCATCATTCTGAAGTAAATTGGCCTGCCGCACAACAGCCAGATAGTCTTTTAATGTGAAGTAGGTCATCACAAGCTGTGGCGTAATGACTCACTCAGGATCCTGCAGGCCGACTCTGAGCATTTGTCCATTTTATCATTACAGATGTCTATTTGCATGCAATATGAACGCGATGCAAATTGCTAAAGTATATGTGATGTTGTTCCGTTTCATCGCAACAGGAGATAAAGTTAATAAGTCTATTTGCTAACCTACACATCTCAGTGTGTATTGTTTTTTGTTAACTTTAATTTCCAACATGAAATAGATTATGCGTAATATCAGGGATGGCTTGCTGTTTGTGAACTCCTGCATGGTTGTTGTGGGGATTTTCTTACATCATCCATCACACACCACCCAGTATAATTATCAGGAGGAAAATACAATTTCCTCTCACATGTTCCTAAAGGCCACTCGGTTTAATTCAATCACGGACACAACGTGATACAGAAAGGAGGAAAAAGAAACAACAAAAAATGCAGGATGCATTATATATATACATTTTTAACCTTTTATTCTTGGCACATAAGCAAACAGAGCATAATGAGAATTTGGAGACCTGTGCTTTGAAAAACCTCCTGACGTCCAGGTTGGTCATTTCTGTTGGGGCTCTAACCAAAGCAAACAGACAGGAGCTGGGAGTCCGTAGATGCACTGGGAGTCTTTACTATTATTAAAAGAGTCACCCTTGAGGGCTGACGTCTGACGTCACACTGATAGTGAGAAATAGATCGTTATCAGAGCGAGGACTGGCATCGTCGAAGGAACACAACTGGTTTAAATTTTTCAACCTTCTAGTTCTGATTGTAATAACAGCAGACAGGGCTGACTCAGTGGTTTTCATTTTCACTGTAAATAACTGATGTCTGGCAGGTTTTTCACTCTCCTGGTCTTTAGAGTATTATAAATAGTTTGCTTGAAAAATAAAAGCTGTAAGTTGAGAGTGTAGTCAGCAACCACCAAAGTGGATTATTGTTTTCATAATGACAACAATTACAGTAGTTGATCAGAATTAACTTTTTTCATTTTGAGCAACATTACATTTCTACTCAAGTATATTTCACAGTAAAATATGGTACTTTTTTATTCTACTACATTTATCTTACAGCAGGAGTAAAAATATTTTATGGCGATCTATCCGGTATTTGTTGAAATATTTTAGTCTGGAAAGCATCATCATGCATTGTTAAAGTTTAAACCAGGGAGAACATTAAAATTGTAGTGCACAGTTTGGCCTAAACAATAAATCAGAATAATGGAAATATTTGCAAAAAATATGTAGTTTGGGGAATTTTTGTTTGGCAACTGCCAGGGGAGGACAATACGGTACGGCTCTATTTGAAAGTAGCTAAAAAAGAGTAGTTCAGTCCACTTTTATTGAGATAATTTAATGTGAGATAAGGGTCTGGAACAAGATTTGAGTTTGAAAACTGTTAAGAACCTTTTGGTATAAATAATATCGATTTGCCGTTTAGTTTATAGGATGAAGCTCTGGGGAAATGTCTTCATCAGTACTGTAAACCTTCATAAGAAAATAATATGTGATGGAAATTTAAATTGAATCAATTTAACTTTGTGTGTTAGTTTAGCTCAGTATCCCTCTAGGGCAAATTCAGGTTGCAGCAGAACACATATCTAAGGGGACAGATGAAGTTTACTTTTTCCCAGTCTCTATTTCATTGTACCATTACTGTCAAGCTGAGCTGATGATAGCCCACTTGCATATTGATTAAATAATTATATTTGCATTTCTGGAATCACTTTTAGTCTTTTATCAAGGCAGAGAATGTTTTTTAGAAGTTCAAAATTACAGTTAAGACAAAATTGTATTGTTTCCAGACATATGCTTAATTTATTCTATTCAAATTAACATACAGTGGGAGGGAGTGGGCTCCCGTGTCTTTGGTTGCACCACAGGGATTTGTTTTTCTCTTTCCCAGTGTGTTGTTTGTGCCTCACTTGATGGACTAACCGACATGATGATGCTGTCATTTCGTTTTTTTCTGTGCTGTAGGCTTTTTGGTTCCTGCCTTTTTACTGTTATTTCTTGTGATTTCCGTCTGCCTATTTATTTCCATTTCTCTTGAAATGAGAAGCCAATACAAAAGTTAACGGATAACAACAACAATAAACCAGTGCTTCCTGAACATTTTAACTTTTTGACCCCTTTTGAAAAAATATTTTCTTGGGTCCCCATGTCAGGTTTAAATATGAGGTTAAACATGTTTAGGATTAATAGATAATAAAAAAAAATGCATAAATAAATTAATAAATGTATAAATTAAAAAATGAATACAGATTGTAATGAAGCGAATATTTGCAACTCTGGCTACAGGCACAGCTCGGCGGCCAACTCCAGACAGGAACAGTGGATCCAATCATCACACTGCATCAGTGACAGAAGTCCAGCTTGGACTCGTACTTTAACGTTCCATTCGATTATAAACACAGGACTTCGACTCATTATGAAGTATTTTCACAGCGTGATATATTTAGCTCATTACTCAAATGAAGGATCTGAGTTGAGATCCTTGACCTGTCATTCCACTGAGCTCACACAAGATTCCTTATCTTGTGTGAGCAGCAACCAGCTCAATGGATTCTCTTCAATCACAGACTTCACTTTGAAGAGAAAGAAGAAAGAGGTGTGATGTGTCTGATGCACAGACAGACTCTGTCGCTTCACAGTGTCTCACCTCACCGGAGCATTGTTTACTTGGGAAAATAAGTTTCCCAAGTTTGCAGAGAAAAGTAGAAAAAAAACAACAACAAAAACTTCACACTTCATCCACGTCGAGATTGCTTGATTTCTAAACAGTCAACTCTCACTGTGTGCAATACAGCTGTATTTTTCATAATGCTGCAGTGTGAGGAAAGACATTAAAGCCTTGGGGTGGCTTTGTGAGGGATATGTGTTGTTTGAGCAACACTGCACGGCGTAGACAGTGGTCTCTTTGTGTAGGGCTTTTTCTCCAGAGATGATTATTCTTCTGGAGATCTCCCTGTAGACCGTCTTCAGCGCCGCAACAGAAGTCTAAGGTTTTTACAAAACATATAAGGCAGATAGTGAACAGAGCTCCAACTATATACAGAAATGTAAATGCAAGTTGTTCACACGGTGCTTGAGGAGGACAAACATATTGCTCGGAGACAATGTATGTGGCGCCTTAGGTCTTCACTGTTCGCGTGCCTTTAAATACTTTGCCTTCATTGTCGATTCCTTGCACAATATTTATCAAAAAACAAAGCTGTAGTCTATTGAATGAAACCTTATTCAATGCGAGTGCCGTGACTGCTGGCAGTACACAGAACAAGTTTACAGATCTCCGCCGCCTCGGCAGAGAACAGATCATTTTCTTTATGTCACTTGTAAAAGACCCATTTATAACTGTGAAATTCAGTCAATAAATTCTACTGCCCTCTGCGGCCTTTTCTCCCTCTGCGGAACACATCGCAAAATGTCACCATGAAACGCCGTTGGAATATTCCCCCTAACCCGGCCATAGACAACAATGAGCGGGAGCATAACTCACACTATAAACACCTCTGGCCTTTTTTTACAGGAAGCTCCAGTCTCCAAAATAATGTTTCACAGAATTAAATTTGATGCATATTTTTCATGGCAGGGTGATATCCGTTTTTTGGGGTTGAGGAAAATTCCAGAGCTCCTCCTTGACACTGCCGAGCTGGGGTTTTATGAGACGCTGACTGCACCCTTCACTGGCTCCATGAGGTGTGAAGACACCGCGGTGGAATTATACAGTCAAAGGTTCAAGGCAGAAAGGTGCGGAGGAGAGAAATGCAGAATCAGGTCTGAGGAACCACCAGTGCCATTCATCCTGAACATCTCAGAGCCTAAATATGATGGTTGCACAACTGTTCCTGGTCCCTCTCTCCTCCCTCTCTCTCTCTTCTGTCTCACCATCTATCTCCTCAGTGTTTACTCCTTGTAGGAACTGTTGGGTTTCTTTATAATTTTGAAAGGTCTCAAATTCACTTTGTAAAGGGCCTTGCGATTATGTATGTTGTGATTTAGCGTTATAAAAACACATTTGAATTCAAGGCTTTGTTTGGGGAAATGTGAGCGACTCTGGGTGCTTTCTCTGTGTATGTCCAAGTGCTAGCTGATTAGAATGCCTCTCATGTCCAAACTGTCCAGACTGTGAATGACAGGGTGCATGAGTAAAGACTCATGGCTGAATGTATAATTCCATTACATTGTAAATACAACAAGGCCCCTCAGTAGAGCTAATTTCTCCACCAAGGCCCAATAAGCTCCTTAAATTAAATTAACACTCATAAAACTCAGTCCCCTAAAAATGTTTGATCATTTTTATCAACACATACACAATATCGACTGAGAATATACAGACTGTAGCTTCTCTCACTGCTGCTTCTACACACACGATTGTGTATATGTTTGGAATTAAAGCAGCCTGCTGGTTTTGTAACCATTATCACACAAAGCTGGGGTCTCTTGAAAGGCCATTTGTCCCATTATCACAGTCTAAACTAGCATTACAAAAAATGCTGAATAAGCAATGGAGGAGCAGAAAAAAATATGGAAAGTATTTGAAAAATTGCATAAATATTTTGGTGTGAGTAAGCAGCCCCTGGGGCATAGCGGAATCCTCTGCATCCAATTAAAAGGAAACTGTCTAAATTGTCTCACGGAAGTATATTTATTCATAAAGGTTGTCCATTGATGAGCAAAAAGTATTAATGTATTATTTTGAAGCTGTTATTAATTTACATGATATTAGAAGGTTTTACTTGAGTTTTAAAAAGGGGAACTTGTGTTGATAATGAACCAGCAAAAAAAACCTGAACATTCATGAGGCTTTACAGAAAAGTGATTGACACCTCACAGATAAAAGAACACCGTAATGTTCGGTAAGGTTGTGTATATAAAGACTTAGACCTGGGGAAATCATTGCAGTGCAGCCTTTGGATCGGAACCCTTTGGGCTGACGGATGAGTTATGTTTCTCTCTCTCGGAGGCTGCGGATAACCCTGCTCGACCTCCAGGACCATCAGTTTGTAGAACATTGTGTTAGAAAATCCTCCTGGGATCTGAGTCGAGGAGCTCTGGAGCTAATAGGTACAGATATCCATTTTCTCGCCTGCCTACCGCCTCTTTCCTCATACCCCTTGTGCACTGCAAGAAATGTCCAAATGTGATCGCACACCGAGAGGTGGCAGCATGCTGGCAAGGGCTGCCGCGGTTTGAGATGATTTTCAAACAGACAGCTGCAGAAAGAACCACAGCGGCGGTACACTTGTGGTGTTATTCTGAAGAGGGAACAAATCTGCATAGAATCACATACTTTATGTAACACTTGTGTCTAAAATAAGATGTCAAACTGCAGAACAGTAATTGGATGAGATGCTGTTACTTCAAATCAGAAGAAATATGAATCTATTGGTTTCAAGTTAGGAATATTGCAGGATACAATAGAAAGGAAGCACATATCTGGAGTTAAGTACAGCGTTTACATAGTGTGTATCCTGCTTATAGAGTGTAACAGTGACTGCCCAGTTTAACAACGGTTCTGTTTCTGATAGTAAATTCCCCATTGCTTTTCTCCATCTGCGTTTAGGAAAATCTTTGTGAAAGAAAAGAAGTCAGGAACCAGGCTGAGTTGAATCGAAACCATGAAACATGAAAATCAAAAAAGTAAAGGTGCAGGTGCTGTACATAATTATATTTAGAGGGAAGGGACTACTCATCCCATGAATCATTGCAAATTATTCATTTTTTCAATGAATTCCAGTGAACTTCATCTTGAATCCCACCCGTTGTTAATATAGTGTTGCAATATCAATTTTTTTCATACATTACTCTGCCTCAGGTTGATCTCGGTTTACAGTAGTTTGTGTCTTTGTGTATACAGCTTTGCAAATAGTAGAGCAGCGTAGAAGAGTAACGCTGGTAATCAGATTATAGCTGGTGTGATTTTTGTGGTTGTGGTAAACGTTTTCATTGTAAAGAGCAGCTCCAAAGAAAAGTCGTTGCTGAAAGAAAAATGACAAAAGACGATGGTGCAAGACGCCATTTTTGAAGATTGCACATCAGCAACAAGAGCAAAGAGCATTGTCTATTGCCATCTGCGGCTTTTTTTCAACAGTAATCAGTACAAACATGAACAAGTGTTCAAACGAAACACATATAGATCAACAACTCATGACTTTAGAAATGAATGACCTTTGTGAATTTTTGGCAGACGTGTAATATAAACAAGTATACTTAATAAGGGGTTGCACATACTTTAAAAACCTTCCTCGGCCATTTCATACTTGCACTCTATTATTGACTTCATATTTGTATAATTACATGGAGCTGTCTCTTCTGTTTAGTACGATGCTGCAGTGACTTCTGTATGTATAATGATGAATTATGTCTGATTTATTACAAGTTGCAATTTTAAGTGATAGAACTGCAGCATTGACGACTGGTCACCAAAAAATCTGTATATCAAGTAAGATCATAGTCTTGATAACAAAAAAATAATAATAATAATTATCGCCATATAATTTCCGTACACAGCAGTAAAAAATAGTCCCAATATATACTGATATTAAGGTATTGATCCGCCTCAGATTTGTAAAATATCCATAAAGGAGAGTTTAAAAGAAGCTTTTAAACCACAACCTTAAATCAAGAGTAAAACAATCTCTGTTTCAATAGAAAATTTATAAGAATTGGATTTGTATCTTCTGATGTTGACCGATAAACTAATAATTAAAATGTTTAAATGTCTTGATAAAATTATTGGCCAAATCGCAGACCTATAGTGCCGACTACGTTACAGGATAGTTGAGTTGGCCACATTTCAACACATTAGTATGGAGCCCCTCTGTCCCTCTGCTATCAAAAGGTTTGTTTTCCTGACTTCAGGCTGTGATAATCACTGTGAAACATGTTTCATATGTCTGTGAGTTGTCTGTGACACTGTACAATTGAACAATTCCCGGATAGATGCTATGGTGGTACTAGAGTGAGCACCAGGCCTTGTGAAAGAGCTTCACGATGAAGATAAACTCGTTCCAACCATTGTCTTCAGTTGTTTCTGATCACAAATCCATCATCTATTTTTTTATTTTCTACTTATAACATGAAAATAATAATGTATTAGTGCCTATCTCATCTCCTTTTAACACCCACTGACTTGTTCCTGTGGACATTTTTTGCAGCGTGCCTCACCTCCAGCTGAGGAGGACATGGATGAGAACAGGCTTCTGGGATATGACTGACGGCTGCTCCCAGCCAACCAGAGCGGGGATGCTGCGAGCAGCTCGCCCGCTTCTCTCACGCCATTGGCTGTTGTCCGGAGAGTCGGGCTTTGCACTGATATTAATGACTGCTGAGGAGACGGCGGAGCATCTATGTGGTCCGCCTGACACTTGATCGAGGAGGAGAGAGATGCGCCGAGAACAGCCGCTGTGAAGACGGGAACGGGGAAGGGCACAGGGAACACATGCGTCCTCTTTGCGCGCTCTCGCCACGCTGATTTTTTGGAGGACTTCTTTGTTTTGGCTTCATCCTCCTGCAGACGCCGTGTGTGTTTGTCTGTGGAGGAGAGTCCAGCACCGGTTCCTCCTCGGCTGCGTGAGGAGAAGAGGACCACACATTGTTGACTGGCTTTACGTTGCGCGCTGTGGCTCTCTCGTCATTGGAGCGCCGCACTTGATGGGAATATAGACGCACTGATCCGAGGACTATGACGGTTAAATCGGGTAAGTTTACTCTGTTAACTCCTCCGATAGGTTTCAGTAATTTCATATATATCGCCTGTTATATCGCAGATTGCGTCTGCGCCATGCATTTGGCAAGTTAATTAAAAACGCCAGGTTCGGCGATGTTGTTACCGCACACGCTGTATTTTACTTGAAGGCATACATCATCGAGCTTCACCGATACTAATCACTAGTGAGCGATAAGAGAATTTGAGGAAAAAGATTGAAGATTAATTATGCGGATGATTAGCCTCGAACCTCTCGCTTGACGTGCAGACGCGCTTTTGCGCAACTATGCAGGATGCGCCTCAAAGAGACCGGATCCATGATGGAGTGCGGTCGGGGTAATAAAGACAAATTAATTAAGAGAAAACCGTGTGTGTGTGTGTGTGTGTGTGTGTATGCGTGTGTGTGTGTGTGTGTGTCTGTGTGGTGATGGACTGGCAGTTTCACGTCCCCCGGTCCTGCTTAGTGAGCGCACACGTCTCGAACAAATCCCCCCCTTCTCCCCCTAAACCTTCTTGTTGCAAACACACAACTCGTCACCTACACACATGCCAATAAAGTGCGTTGGCACATCCTCGGCCTGGAACACACAATCACACTCACTAATAAACGGAAGAGAGTTGGCACGTTGCATCCAACCCTCTGCGTAATTATGAAAGCTACAGAGGCTGAGGCATCTTCGAGCGCATTCACCACAATCACACAACCTGCCTGTACACCCACACAACCAGGGATCATGCTATGTGTGCATTTATTTATTTATATATTAAGAGAGAGAGAGCGCGAGAGAGAGAGCGAGAGAGAGAGAGAGAGAGAGAGAGAGAGAGAGAGAGAGAGAGAGAGAGAGAGAGAGAGAGAGAGAGATAGAGAGGTATTCATAATCCCATAACTGCAGTGGGGCGTCTCTCTACCCTCTCTCTCTCTCTCTCTCTCCCTCCCATTTTATCTCCCTCACCCTCTCTGTCCAAAATGTCCAGCAAATGTATTAATCATGAATATTTCAAAAGGAAGATATGCAGATAATGGCTGATCATGACAAATGTGATTTTCACCAGGGGGGCTATTGAGCCTGACTGCTGTAATCTCCTGTGTTTGCATGTGTGTGAGAGTGTGTGTGTCCAGTAGCTTGTTCCCCGATGATGGATACAATAGATTTTGGCCTCCACGGTGTGCGAATGACTCACCCACAGCAGCTGCTCAAAATGAAACACACAGTCAAATGCCACACGAGAGCCATCATGCCCTTCCTCCCATCCATCAGTAGCCATGCGGCCACGCTGAGAGAAGCCCGTCCTCCACACCGTGGCGTGTTCCCACTTCGAATTATTTGACTAACTGCTGATTGAGCCAAGGACGTTTGCAGCTTATTCCATTGTACTCAGCCACCAGCTCCTCAAAAGGGAACCTGCAGTTGAGGCTCCGTGTGATTGCTCCAAACAGTTTGAGAAGCGCAGACCTAAGTGCATGCCGTCATAACACTGTCCCCAGGCTGCTGCCATCAGCCCCATGCTGACAAGAAGAATCAAAACAAAGCACAAATGGCTTGCATCATTAATTTGGGCACATTTGTTCAAAACAAATCAATATTACATGTCCCCAACAAGTCACACGCTTAAAGTGAGTGGCTTTGCGAATTGCCTATTGATCTGCGTGTGAAACGGTAAAAAGCGGAGTGCTGTTGAGGTGGGGGGTGAGGGGCTTATTGTGCCTGCAGTGGCCTTGTGGAGGCTGGGAGAACATGACAGACAGCACAGCGTGGGTGTTCCATATTCATTTCTCTATAGGCGGAGGGCAGCAGGTTCCTGTGAGGTGAAGGGATGTGTGGGTGGCGAACGCTGCTGCAGGTGGTTCAAAGCCGATGTTGGAGAAGGTAACGACTGCGCCATCAAAATCAAATTGATCTTAAGATTTTTTTTCACTCCCATACTAGTGGTAACAAGATGCCCAAGGATCTATCGGGACTCCTGAGTGAAATGCATGTAAACATATTCAGAAGACGGCTGTAGGGGATCAGCCTGTGCAGCCAAGCATGGGCTCTCTGATAGCATCCTGCTCCCAAACAAACACAGGCATCCATTAAAATGGAATAAGCACAGACAGGGGGTAAAGGGATTGGGGAGTGGGGGGGTGCATGTTTGATTTTGGATCGAGTCGCTGGACTGTAGCCGAGCCCGAATTACATCAAAAGAAACAGAGACGGAAAGAAGGGACACACACAAAGTGAGGATGATGGCAGCATCCATGACATTTTGGTGTTTCCAATTTCCCAAAATGGGAAATGACACTTGTTTGACACACAATCCTAAAAATGTTCAAGCCAGAGAACCACTAGAACAAAAAGCTATACTAAAACTGACTGTGTATAATAGATAAATGTCATGTATAAATAAGCAAAAATAAAAAGTCACTAATTGCTAATAAGTCCCATTTTCTGCAGATTAATATCAGAGTTGGACGCGATGAGCACATTTGCCCATATTGCAGTTTCAAACATGAGGAGAGAAGAAGAACAGGACATCTAAAGGCCACTGCTGTGCCGCCCATCTGCTCTGCATTCAGACTGATACATATAGGCCCTCTGAGCGCTAATGAAAAGCTCGGTGAATGAGGGATGCTGCATCACGAGGCCAGACCCAAAAGTGCACGCACTGATGAAACTGCAGTGACTCATGCATGGCAATATATAGATATACATACTATAAATACATGCACTCTTATACACATGTATGGAAATATGCATAAAAGCGCACATAAAGAGCAATAGCTGCCACCAAATCGGCTCATCATTGTAGTGTCGAGCCTCTGAAAATATGTGGCGCCATCCTGCCTTTTGAAAAAGAGCAAATTCTTTTCATGTGTTTCAACTGAGGGAAGAGGAGCAGAGAATGAGAAAGAGAAAAGAGAAAGCCCATATCAAACCCCATGAAATCATAATAAAGAGGTCCGGGCCGGCGATAAATGCATTTCAGTGGCATATAATGATTGATTCCGTCTACCGTAGGAGCTTATTCCCCGCAGGCTTGTGGCCCCTTGACCAGCCATATATTATTCATATAAATATAGATAGCTGCGCATCTTAGAGGCAGCACACATGCCACATTTGCACCTGCAGATTCAATTTGGCTCTGACTTTGAGGGATATGCCGCTGGCTTCGTTCCCCCTGCCTGCACCCCCAACGCCCGCCTCCTCACACCTCCCCTCTTTCATTTTGGCTAGCAGCTATACATGGAACATTATGCAGATTTTTTTTGTCAAGAGTGAGTGTGATTACGTTGAGGGAGAAATGAGTGTCGGAATGTTCGCTACGCCTTTGACCTTATCAGCAGCAGCCTTAAGCTGGATACCTTGTCTTAATTTTAATAGATGCAGCACTATGCGAATTAGACAGGGGGACCTAGCTGCGCTCTCTGTCTCTGTGTGGTGTGTTATGCACCCATTATGCCAACGAGCGGCTGCATGTTTGCTTTTTCATGTTCTTTGTGAGATCACTGTTGGCTAAATTGCATGTGCAGGCCCATGTATGCAAATTCATGAATCTCTCTGTGTGTTTGCATTTTCTTTGTGTGTGTGTGTGTGTGTGTGTATGTGCACACGAGTGCAGGTGGGCGTGCAGTACCGTTCGATATAGTGCAGCATGTATGTTCCCCCACACCCTGCACAAGGACACATCTTGTCCCGAAAAGAGCTGAAAAACCAGAGTTGAGGGTCCTGTGGTTAATTTGGAGCATTGATTTTACAGTAACAGTTGACTCTGCATTGATTCATGGCCGTACAAGTGCAGATGTAAGGGGGAAAGGTTTCCATCCGCACCCACACATGTGCACAGACGCAGATGCACATACGTACTGGACGCTTCATTATGCATACATGCTGCGTAAAAGGGTCCCTTTAATGGACTCTCCCTTACCTTGGAGAAAGTATAATAGTAAATCAATGAGGTGAAGGGCAGAGGGAGGGACAGTAAAGGCTTCCAGAGGCACCCACCCATGAAGGGGCCTACCCAGAATGTTTGACAGGAGCTGCTTGGTTACGTTACGGTGGTGATACATGTCAACAGGAAATGTTTCTGTGTTGTTGACTTCAGTTTGTTTCACATCATGAGTCTTGAATCTTGAGCAGTAATTTAAAAAAGAAAGAAAAAGTGGGCTTAGCTACATTTGTACATATAAACCCATGTATATTTTAACAATTGGTGTATGAGACCTTAAAAGATTAAATATTGAAGAAAATAAGAGATACGTATTTTCCACTTAAAAGTTTTGCAATTTTGCAAAGCAACTGAGGAAATCAAGTAAAACATGCAATGTCTTATTTTTCCCAATAGAAATAGGCCAGATGTGTGAAGGTCATTGAATCTCTGAGCGCAACAGCTATGGTAACTTTAAATTATATGTGGTGGAGAGAGGGGTGTTACCAAAAACACAAAACATGGGCAGACACATTTGTTTACTCAACTTAAAGTTAACAAGTTATATGAACACAGTTGCAAATTTTAATCAATTTTCTTTTAAATAATTTGTTTAAGTTGGTTAAACAATTGTCTTTTATCAGTGCAGTCATGCTGGTAATTAGACAATTGGCGCTGCAGTCAGACAGACATGTAGATCGACAGGTTTGGCACAGCAGGGGTGACAGGTATTGAGAAGGCAATTAGGCTGACATCAGACAAGCGACAGGACAGTAAGATGCCCAGAAAGAAAGACAGGGACCTGAATATGCAGGGAAACAAAATTAAATCCCTCTCCTCTATTGCCGGCTGCTCGGTCGGATTGCGACGCTAATAGAGAACATAAGGATGAATGTTAGCCATAAGGGTTTGAAGAGCGGAAAAAAATGTGAGAGGACAGGATGAAAAGGACAAGATTTATAAAAAGAGCTGTGGGGGCTGCAATATCAGGAGCAAAAAGAACGAGCACGGGGAGGAACGCTGGAGGGGGGGGGGGCTTGTAGAAGAGAGCCTTGGGAGGCTTATTACCAGTGGATCAAAATTCCCAATGAACCATTTTTTCAATACACAGGCTATTCTCCTGAAAGACGAGGCAATCCGGCTGCGCCCTACTTTCCACTTACGTCTGACCTTTATGTCTTCCGCCCAGCTTTACCACAGCGAGTGTAATGTCTACCTCTTAGCAGATGCAATACTGCCTTGTTACCGCTTAAACCGCACAGTCCTCATAATCATCTCCCCGAGGGCCAATAAGCTCCCAACAAAACCCTACATCTCGACCTATTCCACAGCATATATCTCACAACTTCCCATTTTTATGCCCGCCATAATCCCAACAGAACATATGCTTTGTATAATAGATGATTTTATTTTTACATGAACCATAGGTCAAGTTGACACTTGGCGGGACAGTGATGAGGACCCAACCTGCAGCAAAGTAATCACCTCCTGGTCCCCGCTCTGCAAAACAACCTGTCCGAACCCTGTGAAGCAAGGTGGAAGATTTATACCTCATTTCAATAAACAGCATAAAACAAACAGTGCTGCCCGGCCGTTTGGCTGCCCGGCCGATTTGAGTCAGGCCTGCCTGAATTAGCAGCACCAGGACCATCGCTCTGTGCCCCTTCTGTGCACACTCATTAATTTAAAGTGGTCATATCTCACTGGTCTCTAATCAAACTGTATTTGTGCCATTACTGTCCGGAACAGCCACCGTGTTAGTATAATGGAGTGGGGGTCCGGTGGGAAAGTGAGCGCGAGGTTCTGCCAAGAACAGAATGGAAAAGCTTTTCACCTTGACAATGACTGAACATCTTAAATGTATCCCTCCTCAGGTATATCTCGTTTTTTTTACGGAACAAATGGAGAAAGTTATTCAGGTTTTTACGTGGCGGAAAAATGTTGTAAATGATCAGATTTTAATGAGGAGTGTTTCCAAGGTATCCAGCGGAGTCAAAAGTCGTAATAATTAAAAGTGAAATCTGTGACTAATGTGGACTAAAGTGATCCTGGTTTGTAAGGATGATGCAATGACACTGTCTTTTCTGTGCTGCTTCTCAGGCGAGTAAGTTATGTATAGGAAATAAATAACTTAGTAGCTCCCAACATGTGATAGTGATGCAAAGACAATGTCATATATATCTTTATAATATAACTCCAGCTTGAAGACATGCATGACAATTTGCATGTTATTGGCCCAGTGTACAGATAAATGGCTATAATAGCTTTGTATATCAGTCACAGTCCGCAGATTACCAAGCAGAGAGCACTGACAAGCTAATTATTCATTGCTATTGATTATTCAACTGTAACATGTTCTGCTTAATATGTGAAAAATCACACAAATATGAAGGGATCTTTAGCTAGATTGTACAATGTTATGCATTTGTTTTGAAAAGAAAAATGGAAACAAAGATCAAATTATATTTTTTTACACTCACAAATCCAGTATCAGTGATTACCTTTTTTTTGCAAATCTAGTACCACAGGGTACAGCCAGCTACCTAATGAACATCTTGGAGCATTTAGCCGCTTGTGTACCTGTCGTTTTCTTCAATAGTTGGCGGAGACCAAAACAGAGGTAAAAGGGTGAATATTGGAATTCCTCAGGAGGAAAGCAACACAACTCTAAGTAAAGGCTAGTGCTTTTTCATATCTCCTGCATGTGTAAATAGGCAATTGTTTGTTCTCCCAATTGAATTAAAGGGTCAGAGTTACAGTTTGTTTATGTAGCCCCAGAGTGGCGGGAAAACGCCTCCCCCCGAAACATTACAGGTTTCACTAAACAAATCGAGTTGTATTTCACACACTTGAAACAAGCCAGATACCAGGAGCTTGTTTGTTGCAATTTTCACAGCCAGGATTATTACTGGTGAAAGTGAAAAGCCCATGGGTTAGACTGTCAGCCTGCTACTGCAATGGTGGTGCTTTGGAGGCTGTGGCTTGAATGATTCCCACAACCTCCCTTGTTTCCTGTGACACCTGGGAACTCGTGTTAGCTCCATGAGTGAACACCTTAGCCTGACCTATAAAATACTTCCATTGGCTCCCCGAGCAAATGTCAAAGCTTTGCCTAATGTGTTAGTGCAGGTAGACATTAAGTTAAGGGAGATCCCATGTCAAGCTCCCTAGGTTATATTACCAGCTGCTGATTATGTACCTCCCTAATCAAGATTTCCAATGGTTTTTTCGCCCAAGCAGAGATTACAAGCATCCATCTTTGAATTGTATTTGCTCCTGCCGTATTAACAGTATTTATCTTTGTCCAACAGCCACATAGCCACTTAACCACTTATAGACATACCAATTGTTAGTGGGGATTTGGCTTATTTTCCAGCATCACAGCCTCACTATGGTTAATATTTCCTGCAAAGACAAAATTATTGGGGTCACCAAGGGTTAATGCACCACCACTGATACCATGACAAGTTCAAGTTCTTCCTCTGGCAAGTCATTTTGTCCTCCGGATCTCTTTTCTCCTCTCTTGTACCACCAATTACTGGCCACGGAGCAACGGATGTGGGAAATTAGCTCTACAACGAAGCAGTTTGTGTGTGTGTGTGTGTGTTTGTGTGTAGCTCCACTGGACCTCTTACAAATAGGTTAGTACAAGTGTAGTGTGGACTCCATATCCACTGCAGTCACGGTGCAAGGCCTCTTCACTGGGCGTCACATAATGCGAGCGGACAATACGGATTTACATGCTCAACTGCCTGTAGATGATTAGGATATTACACTTAAAATTATGCTGTTTCGGTGGGGAAGTATACTTCACTATATCAACCTGTCGTTCAATGAAATAAGCCCAATTTCCCTTGCCAAAAAAGCATCCTAAATGGAGACTGAAGGAGTGCATTGTACAAAACATCTTCTTAGTTTCTGTCTCGCTATGTCTCAATTGTATATATTACAAATTGTTTGTCTTGCGTAACCAAGTCATTGACTAAACACGATTCCACTCAGGTGGCAACGGGTGCCTGAAGACTCGGTACATTTGCCACATGAGACACGATGCAACCCAAGGTGTCACCTCCGATTCAGTCAGCCTCTCCTTACAAATGACTCTTAATGTTTTCCTTCAACAACCCTTCACCGGGACCTGAGCTGACATCCAGGAGATTGGAAATTAAACCTGATTTACATACATCTGTCTGTAACGTTTATACATTTATTCATCACTTTAAAACATATGCAGTATTTAACCTGCCCTGGCTCTTAGTGTCAGATATATGCAGCGATAAATGGCAGCAGAAGTTTGAAAGCAGCATTAATAATACTTTTGACAACAAAGCTCTATTTCAAATCTATCGAGGCTAGAGCTAATGTTAAACCACAGTAAGGGATACAATGGTGGAAAAATATACAATGAATCATGAGTCATTTTAGAAAGTGGTCTGAAAATGAATTAGCAGCAGCCTAAATAGTATGTACATTACATACTGTAATTTTGCTACTAAAGCACAGTGTGATGCTTTGAAAATATTGCATTTAATATGGCCCCAATCAGATCTAAAATCTAGATTTCTACGAACTAATTGTTAGATTATTAACACAATTTAGCAGGGAAATGTTCGGTGCTCGCTGGCCACACCGTCCTCTGCTAATCTCTGGCATAGCGTCACTAATCCTGTCCTAGATTTTCATCAATGTGGGACAACAAACATTCACATTAAACTAAAATGATTTCTCACAGTCGGCCTCTTCTACCTTCTTACCAGCCGTGATGTCCTCCTCCCATCCATCATTACGCCTTGCCAAAATTTGATTAGCGAATACCTGATTCAACGTGTGGCAACACTATTTCTTATTCTGCGACAACAGTGCCAACACAGATGCTTTGTATCTGAGTGCTGCAAAGTCTCAAACAGAAAATATTGATCGGGAAAATGGTTAGTCTTATATATCTAAATATGTCCCCACTGACATAATTAACATCGCTGGTAAAACAACAGCCCGTTAGAGCCTCTAGCAACAATTGCACAATTAAGCTCTGCATTTAACAGTTAACCCGACCGCATTACACCACTGGTAATTGTGATTAGTACAGGATGAAAGCCACAGCGAGCAGAGACGAGACCGAAATGCTGGTGTTACAGAATCCGGCCTGTGTTTCCAGGGCATGGATCAGCTGCATAGCTCACAATGAAGAGCCTGCTGAAGAAGAGAAGCTAAACCCTGTTTATCAGAATGCTCTGGGTGTTGCAGCTTATTAAAGTGCCAGGTGCTTTCGAAAAATAATACCCCCTCTCTCTTTCTCTCTCACTCTCCTCCCACTGGCTCCATGTCTGCCTCCGCCTCCTCCCTCCTCCCTTCAGACCAGACTCCAGCCAGTGCTGGAGCAGAGGTTGAGGAATGAACCTTTGCGAATAGGGCAAACTGCAGCGTTTCTGCTGCCATCAGAACTTTTAGCTTATTTATTTATTTTTTCCCCCCCTCCACCTCTCCTGTGGCCCCTGAGGTGGAAACAGTGAAGGTGATGAAATTAAACCATTTCTTTCTTCTATTGTTCTCGCTTTCCTGTCGCCGTCACACTCCCTTTGGCTCCCTGTCCATTCCATACCCCGTCTCTCTTGACTTTACCCATGATGATGTGATGTGTGATCTAAAGACCCAAAATATCACAAGCACCATCAAACCCATATAAGAGGCATCTAAATATGACAAATTCCATGCTGCACTTGAACTGTGGAGCTTCCTCCATAGCAGGAGACAGTGAAAAACACATAAAAGTTGGCATATTTCTTGATAGTGTATTTATAAGAACTGCATCACCTCATCAACACTATAACTGGCAGATAAAATAAAATATCTGGATATGTGGTGGATTTGTTTGAGCTTTTACTTTTAAATGTACTCCATTTTACAACAGGGTAGATAATGCCCAAGCTATAAAATATGCCAAAAATTCCCAGAAACACAATAGTTTTGTGAACTGTGTTTGACTCTTCGTTAATTATCAGTGAAACAACAACCATTTGAGAGACATGACAAAAAAAGGACTTAAAACAAGTTGTTACTTAAAAATTGTGATAAATGTAACATTTGTTCTTGCTACAATTGTTCACGTTATTTAAAGAGATGCTGTATCTGAAATGAGGCCTAATCTGTGACCTCTGCCAAGTAGGTTATGTTTATAATTATTTGTTAGTAGGGATTAAGAATTGAATAAGAATTGCCTAACCAATTTCCCATCAAACTTGATGGAGGGATGGGTTCCATGTTATTTAAGTGGAGCTCCAGGATATTTTTTCACTTTCGCTTTAGGATTGTTTAGCTTTGGTGGAGATAATGCGCTCTACTGAGTGACATTCTAGTTATAGACTTAAAGACTTATTTTATTGTTTGGATTCTTAGCTGAGATTTTATACATTTCTGAATTCATCGTTCTCTAAAATGTCCACAGTGGAATTAAAATGTCTGGGGCATGTTTGCTTCTCTCTGCCAACAGTCACAATCTCTGCATCTGAGACTCATTTCGGACAAAGCTGAAATGTCAATCTGATAAAGATGTTTATCAGATACAAAACTATAGATGTAAATTGTGGTAAACTCTTTTAAGACTATTACTGTTATACATCCATTTGTCCCTATAGTATGTGTGTGTGTGTGTGTGTGTGTGTGTAGAAACTAGCATAGTTGTTAGTGATGTGTTGCCACCAGAAAACTGTAGGATCTGCATTTTCCAAAAATGTAAAATTCTACCATTGTGCAGATTTGTTGATTGCACAAAGATTAATTATGTCAACACATTAATGTGTTTTCATGGTTGCTGTGTCTCGTCACAAACAGGTGCAAACAGCATCTGGGCCAAATGCTTAGATTGCATGTGCAGCTTTGCTGTCTCGCTGGGTTATCGGCTGCCCATTTACTTGTTGCTATAGCCCCTGACATGTTCCAGTTTCTTTAAGCGGCTTGGCCTCAAGGCTAATGCTTAAGCCATGGGATGTCTGCCATTTAAAAATCTTAATAAGCGTTGTCTTCGTCCAATAATAGACTTACACTGCTGTACATCAGAAATTAATGCTATATTGCCGGAGCACATGCAATACATCCCCAGAATGAAGTCTAGAAGGTCAAACAGATATAAATCCCCGGTTCTTTGTCTTGAAGGGAGGGTGTATAAATGTCAACATACATCAGTGTGCCTATAACAAATGTCAATACGCCAAAATCCTTTTCTCGCTACCTTGCTTAGCCACCTATATTATCATGTAATACTCACACAACTTCTCTCTGTCTTGTTTGTCTTACACAGGTAGGAATGGGCTGGGCTGTGGACCCTGGAAGCTAGTAACGACAATCAATGAGGACACGCATCTTTAAGGACAGAGAAGAGTCTACATGGATATCTATAACTGTGCTCAACGTAGGTCCTTTGAGGTATAATATTAGTGAATCCTTTTAGTTCCACCCCACCCACCTTCTCGGGTCTGCCTGGCTGCAGTATTGGCCCTGAACCCTGACACCAGAAGGCAACATTGAGTGATTGGTCATTACATCCAAGGGCGTCTACACAGCAAGACAAAAATAATATCTTTGGAACTGCGCTGCAGCTTGTGGTCGGGGTGGTGAACGGGGCGGTGAGTCAATCGCCTCAAAAGCTGCAGCAAATGATTCATTATTTGTCAAGTTAACAGCTCAGACCACTTAATCTACAAGGACCCATTTCTAACTGGAGAGAACGGGTCCAATATGAAGGACGTGTCATTCGTGGATCGTCTCTTTGTCGGCTTGGCCATTGCCTCTTTTGTTGTGGCCACTGAGGAGAGGCCCGACTGCCCAAAACTCTGTGTATGTGAGATCAGACCCTGGTTTTCTCCCAGTTCCGTGTACATGGAGGCACAGACAGTTGACTGTAATGACTTGGGACTCTTTAGCCTGCCGGAAAAATTACCAGTGGGCACACAGGTACTATTACTGCAAACAAACAATGTTGCCAAGATTGAAAACCCGTTGGATTACCTGGCAAACATAACGGAGATTGATTTATCACAAAACAACTTATCCTCTATCAGCGACGTCCATCTGGGGAACCTTCCTCAGCTTGTATCTCTTCATATGGAGGAAAACTGGATACGCATGTTGCCAGAACAATGTCTGGCAGAGTTGGGTAACCTGCAGGAGCTCTACATGAATCACAACCTCATATCCTACATTTCTCCACTGGCTTTCCAGGGTCTCAGCAACCTTGTAAGGCTCCACCTCAATTCTAACAAACTGGTGGTCATTAAGAGAGAGTGGTTCGAACCCATGCCAAATCTTGAGATTCTGATGATCGGTGAGAATCCAGTTCTTTCTATCGATGACATGAACTTCAAACCTCTCAGTAACCTCCGCAGTCTTGTTCTCACCAGAATGAACTTGTCTCAGCTTCCTGACGATGCACTGGCTGGTCTTGATAACGTTGAGAGCATTTCGTTCTATGATAACATTTTCCCCGAGGTGCCTCATTCAGCCTTGAAAAATGTCAAAAATCTAAAGTTTTTGGATCTAAATAAAAACCCCATTGCAAGGATACAGAGAGGGGACTTTGTGGATATGCTTCATCTTAAAGAACTGGGGATCAATAGCATGCCGGAGCTAGTTTCTATTGACAGCTTTGCCCTCAATAACCTCCCTGAGCTCACTAAAATAGAGGCCACCAACAATCCTAAACTCTCCTACATCCATCCTAATGCTTTCTACAAACTACCACGGCTGGAAACCCTAATGCTAAATGGCAATGCACTCAGTGCCCTGCACAGGATAACCGTTGAGTCACTCCCAAATCTCAGAGAAGTTAGTATGCACAGCAACCCTATCCGTTGTGACTGCGTAGTCCGCTGGATGAACATGAACAAGACCAACATTCGCTTCATGGAGCCTGATTCACTCTACTGTGTGGAGCCTCCAGAGTACGAGGGGCAGCATGTCCGACAGGTGCACTTCAGGGAGATGATGGAGATTTGTCTGCCACTCATCTCTCCCGAAAGCATGCCTGGGCATATCAAAGCAAAGAACGGGAGCTCAGTGTCACTCCATTGTCGGGCATTTGCTGAACCTGAACCGGACATCTATTGGATCACCCCATCTGGTGCCAGGGTTCTGCCCAACACTGCCTCTGAGAAGTTCTACATGCACCCAGAGGGAACCTTTGACATCTATGACATAACAGAGAACGAGGCTGGTCTTTACACTTGTGTTGCCCATAATCTGGTTGGAGCTGATCTTAAATCGGTTTCAGTAGAGGTAAATGGATACTTTCCCCGATCTATAAATGGTTCTCTCAATGTTGTAGTGAAATCCGTGGAGACCAACTCCATCCTGGTTTCCTGGAAGGCTGGACCTGGCACCCTTGCTCCCAACATTAAATGGTACACTGTGTCAGAAGCCAACCATCCTACTATAGCGTTTACCACCAGAGTTCCCTCTGATGTCCAGGTCTACAACCTCACCCATCTCAACCCCGCCACTCACTACAAAGTATGTGTGGATGTGCGCAGCATCCACTACAACCATGACACCAAATGTGTCAATGTCACCACTAAAGGAATAGAGCTGGCAGCCCGGGATACGGAAAAATGGGATGCAGCAGTAATTACTGTCTTTGGTGTGCTCTTGGCCGTGATTTCAGTGGCCTGCCTGCTTATTTATGTCTCTCTGAGGAACCATCACCTTTATGGGGATATAAGGAAATGCGACTCCAAAGCTCCGCTGAAACCAGTGGAAGCTACCGGTATGCACTCTCCTTTCTTTACAAAGCTGTGGGTTTCAGGTAAGGGACTGCCAAGTGGAGTGGAAGTGAAAGCCACAGTCATAAACGTATCTGACAATGCCTTTTAAGAAGAGCGGCTTTGTAGAGCACCACACACCAACTACACTGAATGGACGATAGGACAGGGGTGGACAAATCTGTTGTACTGTTTCAAAGGCAAACTCATTGCTGGTCCCCAGCTCAGATACAATGGCAAAACTATTAATGGACTGGGATGGAACGGTTTAAAATAGACTACATGCTCTCCCAGTTTCAACCCTAGCTGAAGAAGTGGCTTTGCAACTGATGCATTACACCAAGCTCACATCAACAGGAAGGTGCATTTACTGCAAAAATATATATTTCGTTACCATTCATACAGGAAATGAAGGCAGGAAAAAAGGAACAATGATGATGATGATGATGATGATGATGATGGTCAACTCTCTTGTAATTGACTGTTAAATGTGTTCAGAGTTGTGGAACTGTCTGTGTGGTCCCAAGCAATACCGTCTGTGCTTTGTCAAACATCCATAGACGAGTTAGAGATACAGTTATAACACCTGTCTATTACGGGAAGGGAGATTTAGTAGAGTAGACAAATAACAGTGATTATGGTGTAAGCCTTTTGATGAAATACATTATACCCCCCCTTTTTTCTATTTAAAAATGGATTCTTAATTTTTCATGGAAATACTGTTAGATATTATATTATGTTGATGTAATGAAAAATCCTCTGTATCTGAACAGTTCAAATGGGTTTTAAATCAAGGCACGGAGCAGACTACTTTTGATTACAATGTCACATTAAGCTTAATGGAATTCTGCAACAAAACGGGCATCTAGAGAGGATATTTCTCCAAATGGCTGTTTATGCTGTGTGTACAGTAGTTCTCATTGCAATGTTGACTGGGAAATAAAATGTGGGTACGTTGGACTAAACAAGATA
This sequence comes from Pleuronectes platessa, assembly GCF_947347685.1. Classification (NCBI taxonomy): domain Eukaryota; kingdom Metazoa; phylum Chordata; class Actinopteri; order Pleuronectiformes; family Pleuronectidae; genus Pleuronectes; species Pleuronectes platessa. The sequence continues at coordinate 10,008,003 of NC_070647.1, forward strand.
TAACAGGTTGAGAAAAAACTGAGGTGACCGGCCTTTTTCTGAGCAGACATTTTGATACGTCACAGGTGGAAAAGTACATGAGGTACTGATAACATTAAAGTTGGCTCCCATCAATCGGAGCGTCACAGTCAGACATGCACACGACCCTGAAACGGGAGCAGATGTACGGAATCCAGCCATCTTTCACTGTATTAATTACACCTGTGCTTTTCGTACCCTGACATATCAAACATGTCTGCTGTGGAAAGAAAAAAGGCCCATTGATTTGTTATTGCCTCAAGAAAGCGGTCTGTTATGCCCTGGTAAGTGCCTACAACAAGAACTACATTTGGTAAACGGAGAAGAAACTGAAGAATCACATCAGCCTCAGCAAAACATGGCCATGTCATCATTGCAGAATCACAAGCTACTCTCCAGTACTTTTAGTGGAACTACTTTCTCAGTATTTTTAGCATACATATTTTAAGAACACATTTCGTTGTTGCTTTGGGTGTAAAGTTAAAAAGCCATTTTTATATTAACTGTATTATATGTGATCAATGGGCACAACAGACTAATTAAGAAAAGTGCTAAGAAAAACAATAAATGTCATTGTTTCTTTTACCAACAACTGCCTACTTTCTCTCTTTTGCTTTCCTCTCATATCATTACACCTGATTAAAAAAAGAGATTCCCACTGACTTTTATCTGTGACATTTTAACCGCAGGAGTGTAAAGCAAAAATAGCAATGAAGTGGTGCAGAACAACAGCCGTCTTCTGAGTCAGACCACGGGGGAGAAGTCAGGAGAGCTCGGCTGAATGGTTGAATGGGCGTCCTAATCCTAACCAAGAAAAAGGAAGAAAAAAAAAACAGCATCAAAAGAACAGAACTCATTAGCCGCCTCATTAAGAGCATGTTCGTCCTTCAGCTGGTCTGAATATAGTCACTGTGCTACACCTACAGCTGCTGCAGCTCCTGCTTTGATAGGGACACAGCGTCCTTACGACAGAGAGATAAAGTACAGTACTGAAAAGTCAACGCGGGGTGGGATAGAGCTGACTCCAAGCTTTGGGACTCACATTTTATTTGCCTTACTGAATTATCCGGCACACAGAACATTTCAAATGAGAAAGCCAGGCATGATGAATGGCTGTCAGAGGCAGACTGACATGGCGGATTTATCAAACGGAGCTGAACGCTCATACATCAGGCCAGCCTTCAGCACCACGGACAGAGGCTTTTAGAGCCAAGGCATCTGTCAAAGACAAAGGGAGTTAAAATATGACATGGTAATGCTCAGGTCACTTTAGAGTCAATTTTTTTTGTGCAAATGCAGGGACAGATGCACAAACAAGCCTGGCAGAGCAAAACAAAATCTATATATGTTTATAGGAAACAAATTCAAGGTCACTGACTGACACAAAGAATAACTTATAGAGGAAGCGAAAAATGTGGACATCACACACACACACACACACACACACACACACAGTAGCTCTCCCAATCTGCGTGCCCACAGAAACACAACATGACAGCCAAAGATGCCACTAAACGAGTCGACCAGCTCTTTCAAATTAAAGCAGCTCATGAATATTAGCCACACTGTTCCCCCCCCCCTGATTTGATTACATACTCGAGTGAATAAGCTGAATGTTATCTGGAAGTTCATCTCTTCCGCTGTCCGACCCAATCTCGTGCATTTCCACAAAATCTCTCTCTTTCCTCTAACTTACTCTTCCTCTCTGTCTCACCGCTCTCAAGTTGACACTCTCCCTCCACCGGCAGCCATTTGACCTTTTTCATGTCTGCATGTGTAAATTCAAAGCAAACCTGTATTAGGAAAAAATAAAAAACCCTCCGGATTTAACTTAAATCCTACATGAAAAGAAGCAGTGAGCTGTCACCATTTAATCCACAGGGAATAGGGAAATATTAAAAAAAATTCTTGCTGAATCTTTAAAGATTATAACTATTAAATGCACCTTCTTCGATTCAGAAGACGCCATCTGCTCTCGGGTTGATATTAAAGCATGCTGTGTGAGGGCTTATAGAAGGGGGCTCCTACTGGCTACTTATTCGGTTTAATTTTGTGAGGATCATTGTCAGGCAGCCTCAGATCTTGACGCTGCAATCCAGCCATGATTGGTGCAAGGTCATTGCTTTGTTTATTTATTTAACTTTTTAACATAAGGCAATTTGCGAGTCATTGGCTGGAAGGTAATTTCCTTTTTAGATTATTAGATTGAGTAACCGGAAACAATTTAATACAAGGGATGTTAATTTGTGAGGCTGTTTCCATTAAACTATTACTGAGTTAAATCAGACCTGATACTTTACCAGTACGCACATGGGAATACTAATACAATGACTCATTTCTAAGAACATGAATGAAAACTCTGTTTAAAAGTAAAAGTCTTTAATCGTTATCCAATGTCACACAGTAAAAAAGAGAGAGATCGTATCTTATAGTCACTGAACAAGTACAATGACATTTTGCGTGGAGCCAGCCTGTAGATGCCTAATGCCAAGGTTTTCCACCCCTGTCCGGTTGTGTGTTGGTTTGTTCTTAAGCAAGATTACCCAGAAACAACTCACTTTTTAACTAACAGATTACCAGGAAACTTGGTGGAAGGATACACTGTGAGATATCCAACATTTCTTGATTTCTCAGAGAGCAATTCATGGATCTTGATGAAAAAAAAAAAAAAATCACAATTATGGGACTGATTTATGAGTAAATTCAAGTGAAAAAAATTGAAAAATGTCCAATCCCACAATCTTGCTGACAACACTGGGTGAAAACAAAAACCTCCATGCTGTAGGATTAGGGTTTTAAATATCTAACTTTTCGTCTATCTGAGACGAGATAACAGACAAATCCTTCGGCTCTGCAAAGGCTGCAGAAAGCAAACAACAATCAAGCTGCTACCAGCACTTTTATACGTTTGAATTATCAGCCTATTAAAATTACAAACTTCCACATTGGTCAGCCGGTATAGCTGGAGGCAGCCACATAGCAATGAAAAGTGAAATGTCAACATGCATTTACAGTCCTGCTGCTAGCACTGTGCTTAATGCCACTGGTTGCTTTTAAGAGGCATTTACAGCCAAATATTGGAGAAACAACAGGGTGACCTATGGATCGTGAAAAAAAGAGCGGATTTCTGACCTGACAGAATGTAAATGTATTGGCCCCCTCAGACCTCGTATTAATTAAAGCATCCAGTTTTTGGCGGGTGCATATTGTTACGCGCCCCATCCCTCGGAGCTGACGTTAGCGCCTATGACAGGTGAATTTTTCATATAACATCAGTGAGCCAGTGCATCGCAATTCCGAACATGCATTGCCGTTCATTTCCTGAAAAGTAGAGACGGAATGTCACGGCCGATTTGCCACAGCTCGTCAAAGCGCAACCAGTCAAAAGCCATTTGTGTGTGTGTGTGTGTGTTTCTGCTCTGTCTGTCTTCTTCCTGTCTCCATTTCCACTCCAATAACCATCACTCCCAACGTGCGCCGCTAAAAGCGATGCCCTTTTTCCTTCCAGGCGATGCGCAGCACACTTAAGAGCGGCACGGAAACACATCTATACGCTCGACGATTCCATTTACATACAGGCAAAGTGCCCCACGAAAGCCCAGCTGCGATTAGTCACTTCCACTTTGAACTCACATGTGGGATGAGAATTGCCTTCACATTTGCATTCTTCCTCCGATTCACAATTTGCATGACATCACTGAAACTCCACATATGAAAAAAAAGGGAGCCCATTGACTCAGATGGCCATGCAAATCAGAGGCTTCTCAGGGTACGTACGCCAACATATTGATAAATTCACGACTGGGAGTCCCAGCGTGGGCCAGAATGAAAAATCCACCTGGATTGAATGTAGGATAATGTGACTCCGCGGAGGGCTTTCCCGCTAATTGGAAGACCCGTTCTCAAACAGATGATTGGTTTCCTGGGCTACTGATTGATTGCTGCCTCCCGCCTTTGTCTCGCTGCTGCTTCCTCTGTGAAGTGTGCATGCAGCCTGTCCCACAGTCGGATCAATGCAGGGACTAATGAGTTATTCACATGCATGTGCTTACTTTAATGATGGATTGGGGGGAAAGAACATGGTGAGGCACTCTGCTCGGAGGGGAACACTCTGCAGGAACACTCTTTTCTCAGTCTCTTCAACAAAGCGTCGTCATGGCAAACATGTGATGTCGTCCTCATCAGATTCATTAGCGCAGTGGAGAACGTCGATATTGATGGCAGCCGGCATCAATCATCACTGAACATTAAAGTCCCGGTGTGAGATGGAGGAGGAGCCACTCAAACTTATAGTCCATCTGTGTAAGTACTGCTTCATAACTTGTTTACATAATGTGTCACTAAGCTCCATCTATTAAGTACGTGGCCAAGATGTCTCACACAAGCGTATTGAAGAGAAATACAAACACAGGAGCCACAACACACAGGTCTAACCCTCACAACATCAAAACATTCACAATGTAGTGAAGGTGTAACGGTACCCAACACCTTGAGTATGCAAGCATCACATTTTAAATGACGCTTGGCTTGATTGGTTCACTTGACCACAGTAACAAAGGGCCCGGCCACACAAACGCAAAAGTTTTAGTGTCAAACCTTCTCCTCCCGTTCACTTCCAATTAACACAAGTGAGGATACAAATAAAACATTTGCTTCCTGTAGGGAGGTTAATAGCAGCATGGTTTCACTTGGAGTTCAACCTTGATGAGCCTGCGATGGTGGTAGGTGTGACCGTCCCCTAACTTTGCTTGTGTCATTATCAATATCTCTTGTCAATCACCTCAAGTGTGATTGTGTTTACGCTGTGTAGCTTGTTGTGTTGTGACTTTTATAGTTGGGTTATCACTTTTGCATTTGTGTTGTGGCTTTTGCATTTGTGTTGTGGTGTTTGCATTCGTGTTGTTGCATGTGTAGCTGTGTTGTCACCCCTCCATTCGTCCTTTTCCATTAATGAGCTTGTGGGAGACATCTCGGCCGCTGTAACAGAGAGACCTGCTGCAGACTTCCATCTCCATTAGAATGACTGCCGGTTTCAGGAAGAGTTAGGTAATAGTTGCTCAATGGAGCCTTGAGGTAAAGTACCCCTGTCTCTGGGATGTTTTTGTTTTAAATAATGGATGTATATAAAACTGGTATTTGCAACAGCATGAGTAAATGCTTATTTCACTGGCAATTATGCACTGGTCAAATTGATGGAGCATCTTTGCCAACTGTCAACATTTTTCACATAGGAAAAGGAGCATGCATGTGAGAGGAGGGAATGCAAAACGACGAGGAGCGTATTTTATGTTTAATCTAACCAATAGAGGAGGTTCTGTTATTATTTTAAAATGCTGTGTAGCAGTCATTTGGTAAAAATCCTTTCGGTTAAGATACAGAAACGTACAGGGAAAATTCTCTGTCTCATTAAAATCACCTTTTTTCTTTGCTTGCTATTTTTTCCACCACTACTGAGACTTTTGTTATTTTTCAGTGATTACAAGGACATAAAATGCAGCTTTTCTGAGGGAAGTAAACACAAATGGAACAATTTGGAAGCAATAACGACAAACATCAACAACCAAACCTCAAAGCCACATGCCAGAGGAAAAAAATGCAACAGAAACACAACAGTACCAGCTTTGCTTTTAGATTGTTGGCACACTGTGTGTCAGTCAACCTAGTTAGTGATGAGTCAACACAGCTTTGACTTAATGAAAACAGTTATGAGGAGAGACATTTAGTAATCATATTAAAGCATGAACAACGTGTTGGTTCATATTCCTCAAATATGGATTTAGTAAATCCAGGCAAACAAAACGTTAATCAGCTAAATTTTCAAACATTCTGCTTCGGCATTTATTAACACTGGGCTCTAATGTTTATATGAAAGTGACGATAAAATGATCAACAGTCATAATTACCACATTATCTGGTTGCACCTAAAGGATGTAATGGTAATATGATAGAAACTATTATAATTTGTTGTACAAATATAATAAATTATATATATATATATATATTATATACAGTATGCACCGTTATTTATGTAGTAGAGTTTTAAGTTAGGGAATAGGCTACAGTCTGCAAGTACTTTTACTTTTAAAGTACATTTAAAAGCAAGATATATTTATATTGAGTACATTTTAGAAATGTGAAATGTTTGAGTACTTCCTAGACCACTGACTGTTTTCATTGCAGCAGTACAGGACATTAAATCATTCTATCTATGAAATGAAACCTCCACATAAAGCAGATTTGAGTTATTTCTAAATTCGGACTAGATTGAAGTGTGTATTAAGGACATGACTTAAAATGTGAGCACATTCAATAACTTTTAAGGTTGCATCATTAAACTTGATGTCTTAATATGGCGTTTTGAAGGGCATCTTTAAGGTGAAAATATCTAACTTTAGCTTTACTTTACTTATTTTAATTCTTTAGATGTGGTATTTTCTGTCAGCATCAGACCACGCTTCAGAGAATGTGTGTATGAGAGAAAACCAGCAGCAGCACATAGGGGGGGGGGGGGGGGGATGTCCTAAATAAAACGGCTCAGCTTGTCTGTCATCCTAACGGGTGGCCTTGTTCTTTGATCTAATGATGTTGGACGGGGAGAGGGATGGATTTCCTTGGATGGGGGTCAAGGCTCATGGGGGCCATTCGGTGGAGGAACACCTGCGGCTCTGGCAATGCTGCAAATTACTGCTGATACCTGTGCCTGCTGATTGCACCGCAAGCACACGATGCTCCTCCGTTTCAGGAAAAGCTGTCTCCTTATGCGTCCCCCTGCTGTCCGTCAGAGTTGTTTTCGGCAATATTTTAAACCTGTTCCTAAAACAAACAAGCAAATGGCTGCATTCTACCATCAATCATCTGCCCAGCCCCCCCGCACTCTGTATGAGTGGGTGGCAGCTCTGTGTGGTACCATACATGGCGGAGCAGCATGTGGCTCACAGTAAGGTTACACAAAACACCCGGATTCCTTCAGTTCATTACACGCTTCCCTGGAAACTACAATAACAAAAAACCAAGGCCCTGTGTTTGATCTTCATTATCTGTTTTTACCCCTCTCCCTCCTTCCTCTGTGTTGATATTTGTGCTTTTCTCCTCTCATCTCCAGATAAGACAAATCCATCCGTTTAGATTTGATCGAGGCAAAAAACTGAATGACCGTTTCATATTGATGATAATTGTGTTTTACATAAATTATCCATCAAGATTATTTGCAATTAAAATGAAGAGAGCGGGGAAGTTAACAGTCTGGCAATCTGCTCTCCTCCATAATGTACGCATCCAGAACGAGGTTTCTACTGACTGAAAGCTGTTCGCCTACGAAATAAAAGAATCGGAGTGACCTATTAAATTATATTATGTTCATGCTGGAATCGGTAACAGACTGTGGAATACCACCACATTCATTATTCTCCCAATAACAAATTATTCTCTCTGGAGGCCGTGTTTTTCTCTCACCAGGGAAAGAAAAGCTGCCAAATCATTTTGTGAGGGCGTACTACTGGAATATGTTTAGATAAGTCAAGAAGAAAAAGGCTGTCATGGAAAAGCCTTTGAAAATATATATATATGAATATGACTACAAGCCCTTTATGTACTCACTGTGTGACCGGCTGTGTGAAGATGGGTGCCATTTGTAGGCCCTATCTCAATTCTGTGAGAAAGAGAAAGCTTTCCTCAGTCGTCTGAAGTGCGTCCAAAAGAACATGTGCGATAACAAGGGCCTGGCTCTCCTCTCTCAGTCCTGCAGGCCATTACCGTGAGAGGCTCTTTGCTGGGTCTCAACTCTGAGAAGGCGACTATTTCTGTCCCGATTGCATTTCTATTTAGACCAGGAAGATGCTTGTTGCCGACTTGTCCCCGTTAGCTTTAAATGGAGGTTGTGATCAAGTGTCGTCTCGCAACTGTAAAGAAAGTTTAGCAAGGTGAAAAAGGGGTTGCTGAGCCTGATCCAAATCAAAAGGGGAACTGAGGTAATGAGGGGGATACGATTAAAGGAATGGGACAGAAAAGAGATGTCTTAACCCCACAGCAGTCAGCAAACAGAGACGCTGAAGTTACTCGACCAAAGTCACATTATTTATGGGATTCACTCAGGCAGCCAAATGAATGGCTTATTTCTAAAGGGTAAGATTTAACTTTTTTTAAATGATAAACCTTTATTATCTTGATTACTGATTAACCAATTTTAAGAAACTTGGTGGAAGAATGGGATTTAGAACCCAATAAATTACGAAGCAGTTTGGATTAAAGATGTGGATTGAGAGTTTTTTAGGTTTAATTAAAAAAAAACGTTGAGGATTTCTCAAGAAATAATCCAGATATCAGAAAGAAAACCAGGCCTATCCAAAGTGTCAGCAACGTTCTATGAACGAGTAAAATCTTTTGTGGATCTGAATCATGACCCCAATTTTTGGGGAAATTATTTTTGATCAGTAACAAAAATTCCTTCAACTCAAAAATGATATTTTTCAATTAAGAAGGTAGACCCAGGATTTATTTTTCACCCTTTTTAACATAGAACATTATGTTGTTTTCTTTTACATTTTTTTTTGAATTACTCAATAAATATTGCTGAAATCTTTATGAAAAAAATTGTCTTATTCGGGAGATTAATATTTGAGCGTGTGTGTAATTTTGTGTGGCTTGACTGCTTTTGAGTGGAATTTTTTTTTGGTGTATTCTTGTCCTACTTAAGGAAAACAATCACACTGCAACCTAAATTTGAACCCAAACCACTCCCTCCTTTTACTCATCACTCATACAACTGCTTGATTTCTTGTCAGCTCCCTCCCCCTGCTTGTGCAATGTATTTTCATAGTTCAATAGTCCAAATTGGATATTGTTTATGATGCATGATATTGAAAGCAGACTCCGGGGGGAGCTCTGACAGTCTCTCCGACTGACTGAACAAGCTAACAAACAGATCCAAGTGATTTCTGTTGATGCTCGTAGACGTGTATCTCCCCAAGCACAACAAAGGGACATCCATTCTATATTTATGCCACCACTGAAGTGTCAGGAATATTGATGACCCTGGGCAGAAATTAGCCCGCTTGTCAAAATAGAATAGAGCAAATGCAAGGTTTTCCTTTGAACCGGCACAGCGCTCCCAGACTCTCATCAAGTGACTAGAAATTGTGACTGAACAAGCACCGAGCCCTGACGCACCGGATCATTGTCAGTCTAAATTTAAGCTATGCACATCTGTCACTTTGTGTCACTGATGCACAAAAACGCTGCAAGGTGAAGGAAGTTACTTGCTTAACTGAAATGAGAAAACTTGCGTTGTGTCGTTGCTGTTAGGGAGTTTTAGTCTCGGCGTGTGTCTGTGACGGAATGGAAGTGTGGAAATAAGCCAGACTAAATTGACACTTTTAACTGCGGCACAGGCGACCAAATTGTTCAGGGGATGGCACGGCTTCTTTTGTTTATGTTTTATTTGTTAACAGAGCTGGAGAACTCTAATCTAAAATCACTTTTTCACAGGCCCAGACTTGTAAGTAACAGATGAAAGCATTGATTCCTGCCCGAGATCGATTCCTTTATTTCCTTGACTCAAAGTTCACCATGAAACTCTTAACTGCAAACAGCCCGGCCAGGCAGGGGAAAACAATCAAAAAAATAACAAAAAACATCAGCGGCCAAAAAAGACAATGGCAATTGATCAGGAGTTCGCGGAGAGAGGTGGCATCTCTCCTATCAGATTCATTAGTTTTCCAGCCGCTCTGACATTTCCATTTGCACACTCCAATTGACAAAATAAAATACCCGTCCGGCTCTCATCCCTCAGCTATACGCTGGGTAATCACTCCTCCGCTGCACCATACGCTCTCTCCGCCTCTGTTCCCGCATTCCTCCCTCCTTTAGAGTGCAACCTCATCATGATGGAGTATGAAACATAAGCACGGAGTACAACTTCCTCCAGAGGAGTCAGAGGAGAATGCATGCCACTGAGCATCCCTTCAGTCTTGGGTCACTTGAACCTCAGGGAAGGGCACACTTCAACTTATCATTTTCTTCCCATCACCTCCTTTCTTGTCTCTTTCTCTCTCTGCGTATTCCCCTCTCGCTCCTCCTGCATATCTAAATAACTCCTTCGAAGTGTAGCCATCTCCTAGAATCAGCATCAGCATCTCCCTGCCTGGCTATTGACTGGCCACACACTCGCGGGGAGTCTCTCAGCCATCCATTTCATTTAGACGCAACTTTCTGACTCCTGCACATCAGGGGTCAAACTGACTCTTTACAAAAGAGCCTCGGAACAGAGGTAAATTATACAAATTGAGTGGCAGGAGAGAAAGTGGCGTGGCTGAGCCTTGGTGCCTCCGTGAACCCAGACGACCTCGGGTTTCCTTAATGATGTCTTTGCCAAGCCAGACGGAGACACATTGGATGATTATGCTGCAGATCAGGCAGAATTCTCCCATCTCACTTTTTCTCTCTGCACCCCTCCATCGCCCCCTCAACCTTCCCACAATCCATCACCTTTGCTGCTTCGCTCCTTCCCCTCCGTCCTCCTCCGTCCCCTCTTATCAATCTTTCTCCATTCCACTATGCATTCCTCCTCCTCCTCCGCCTCCCTCCAGCTCACCCCTCTCCATCCATTTATTCCCCCACTCCCAGACTTTCTCTGAACTCCACCCATTTGAAGCTGTGGCAACACGCTGAGAGACTTTGGTCAAATCTGATGATGCTCCCTTCCAACAGTGGCATTTAATCAATCGAAATCTTATTTTGGGGATGAGCAGAGAGGAAGTTGTTTTTTTCATGAGCTGCTCTATAATAGAATAACACTGCCAGAAGGCCAGGTCCCTCATCGCCGGGGACTCCATAGATTGAGGTGATTGAGTTGTATTAAGATGAATTTTGAATACTGCCTACGCAGCCTGGCAGGCTCTGCTCCAGTAACTCACTTGAAATTTAGGAATAACATATAAAAATGTCAATACAATTTTTAAATTAGATTGGAAAAAAAAGCTCATGTAGCTTTGAAGCTGGCTTTGTTTGCATTACACACATTTAGGGATGTGGATAACAACAGAATGCAATAGTTTATCTTATGTCTTTTGTGTATGGTATCATTGATTTGTGCTTTAACTTTAAAAATCCTGCAATAAAATCAAATTACAGCACAAGTAAAATCACAAAAGTCTTTAAATAAAGGTTAGAAATGTAAAATATAACTGTTGTGATGACCTTTTCTTCAAGACGACATTTGACAGTGTCTCCAAAAACTGTCACAAATTACTGTTGCACAAATAACAGATCAAACACTGGATTTAAAAGAACGTAATTATCAGTTAAGGTTACGGGCACAGACTCATCATGCATTGAATTCAATTTTCTCCTTGCTACCTCCACCAAGACGGTTATGTTTTCACCCCCACCTGTTTGTTTGATTTTCAGCAGGATTACACAAAAACTACTGAGTATATTTCAAGGAAAGGATGGAGGTGTAAGGATGGAGCGTGGGCCAAAGAAGAACCCATTACATTTTGGGGTTGGGACGGACAAAGGGGCCGATTCAGGGTAAGGCAGTTTAGACATTTTCACAGATTTCCCAGGGAATAGTTCCTGAATCTTGATTGGAAACTAACTGATATTTATGAGTGTGGGCCATTTGGTGTGGCTTCAGGCTTCATGCTTTGGAGGAGGTATGCACTTTACTGAGCACCATTCTAGTTACTTCTGCAATCGTGGTAATGGTTCAAAGAAATGATCGCCATAGGACTGTCCATTGGAACAGAGATCAGTGGTCTGTTGTATCACAATCAAAATTGTGTTAACCCATCTATCCACCCTGTGGATCTTTATCAACACAACGTCATCCAATGGTCCTATTTAACAAAAGTCATAATTCTTACACTTGATAGAGGAGTTCACCAATTCAAAATCATTTTGGGGCATTAGCTCAAGATAAACTGAGAGTAAGCAAATTCACAACATTCAATGACAAATTGCCCACTGATATAACACAATATCAATTTAGCCCACAGTTTATTCAAGCTTGACCATTTGCCATTTTAAATGCAGAGTCAGGCTTGTATGTGTGGTCTAGAAGATGATTAACAAGATTTAAATATTCCACTGTATATTTAAGTGTATACATTGAACTTCAGTTTTTTTGGGGGGAAATAGTGCATATTTAACTTCAGTTCGAAAAATTAACTCAGCGTAGAAGAGACATGCCCTTCAGCGATATGTACTTTTTGATTCCTTTAGTCTCCAACAAGAGGAACATCCAGAGACGACAGTGATGAACAACCCAGTGTCCAGAATTGTATTTTTCTAAGATAGACTCCACTCAAAGGTAACATGGTGGAGCTGTAAGACTGCAGGATATGAGCTCTGCATCAGATCCGCCATCTGACAGCAGCCGCAGCCAGAGCCTCCACAACAGATGGGAAGCTGAATACTGGTCAGGTGTCATATACGCACACTTGCACAGCTAGCACGTACACAAGGGCACACGACACGATACACAAACACAAATTCTGCCTCGGGAAAATGATGCACAGCTACTACTACCTACTTCTTTTAAATTAACCTTATAGAATCTGTACAACACAATTATAAATGACACATTTAATCTGTTTTCCCAGAATATATTTCAAAGCAATATGATACGGTTAATTGAAACATAATTGTCTTTAGTTTATTATATCAAGCTCACAATATTTCACTCATGTTCTCTTGTTTTAGTAACCAAAGAACAACCATACCTGGGACAGAGGACACAAACTGCAGTCCTCAGTATATTAGGGTGTAAAAGGTTACACTCCTGCAGCTGCCCTTGACTGAGGTGCCGACCTCAGGAAAAGAGCAGGTCCTCAGGCACTGCCGCTGCTTCTAAATAGTTAGGATGGGTCAAAAAGCAGAGGACGAAGCTCCCCATGGGGATTAAATAAAGAACAACTAGACACGCACAGAAGACCTGAGGCGCAATCATGCACATAAAAACCATTTACAGGAATGTATGTGCTATTATTGGGCGTAAACAACACACCCACACATAGACCGATGCTAGTTTGACTGATGGTGATGATAATGACATGGCATTTGGCAGGTCACCCACACAGATGGTGGACACCTAGTGATTTCGCTGGCTCGCTGCAGCGTGTTAGATTTGGAGCCGGGGCTCGATATCCGAGCTGCCTCCTCGAGAGTTCAGAGGGAAAAAAGGGGTTGGTGGGGAGGACTGGCCCCCACAGATTAACGGAACAGATGCTCTCACCTCCTCCATCACTGGTGGCCAAAAAACACATGATGGACCAAAAGAGAACTGCAGATATAAGTTGGTCTGAGTTTGAAATTGACTGACAGCTGACGTTAACTATACAGCTCTGTTTTTGTGTGAGTCAGACGGGGGCCTGTATCTAGATAGCGTTGCTTTGAATTCTGGGTCTCAGTTTAGCAGAGCTCGCTCTCAGCAGGGAGCATTCAAACTGGCAGGAACCCACATAATGAGCACCAGCCCATTCTCCTGCTCTCACCTTCCTACTACCGTTTAATGCATCAAAATAAGACGACTAAATATGTGCATGGCATTAGCACTAAGAGAACTGTGTCCGCTTTCACTGATACGACACCTCAGAGGTAGTGTTTAAAGTGAGTGTTTGCTCGAGACGCAGCGCGTACAGTAAACAGAGAGAATAGGCTTGGCTATGATTGGAATAGCAATGTCCCTTGTCATATTGATTTTGGCTAAGGTTGCACCAGGACAGGTTTGGGCATATACTTGATGTGTGTGTGTGTGTGTGTGTGTGTGTGTGTGTGTGTGTGTGTCTGTGCGTGGCACTGATGTTTGTGACTTGGCCTTTTGCTCGAAAATAAAAACATTCCTTCGACAGAAATAGCCATTATGCAACACTTAGGGTGTTCACCCACAGACAACAGCCGCTGCTCGGAGACAGTGACATAGGCACAATGTACCAATACAGTATATTTAGACATGCAATGCACACAGTACAGTACTTTTTGGGCTTGTGACTCATCCAAGCCTGAATATGTACAAAGCATCTGCTGTTCTGGGTGTCTGGGTGATAGCTTTCTCTCTCTTTGTTCCTAATCTATCCATCATACAATTACCCATCCATCCTTCCTTTCATCATCCATCCATCCATGAAGACCTAGGAATTCATTCATCCTCCTTTCATCCATCCAACCAATTATTCTTCCACCCATGTTTCCTACGAATTATCCATCCATCAATCAAGCTTTCAGAAATCCATTCGTCCAAGTATCCATCCATCTATTCAACATATACTCATTCTACTAACTATCTATCCATCCATCCATGACTATCTAGGATTCATTCATCCCCCTTCCATCCATCCTAGCAAATATTCGTCCGTCAACCTTTTCAGACATCCATTCATGCAAATATCAATTCATCTATTTGATTTAAAATCCATTCCTCTGCAATCTTCACACATGACTACCACCATTTTCAGACATCCATTCCTGCAATAATCCATCCATTTAATCACGGTAGATTAAAATCATCCAAATAACACCTCCATCCATCCATCCATCCGTCCATCTGTCCATCCATCCACATTCCTGTCCAAGTATCATCCATACATCGAGTATCCAACAAGTATACATCAAAATATCCGCCAATTACACATTCAAGAATGTATCGATCTATCCATCCATCCATCCATGCATGTATCTGATATCTAACCATCCATCCATCCACTCATCTTCCCATGTACACACTAAAGACAGCTCACTGCAGCGAGATAAATAAGCCATAATGACACTTTAAGGAAAATGAAAGAGCCCCATGAGGCAACCAAGAAACAACAGTGTAAATTAGCAGTCAATAAAGCCCATTATGCTGCCATTTCATTGCACAGTGATTATGCTGTTAGTTTGCACGGTCCGTGATGAAGAAGACATTACCATTAAATGCCCAGATATACTGTACGACTGCGATTTAACATCCCAGTGACCCAAACAGAGGAGGTGCAAAAACAGGGAGGCCGGAAATTAGGCTAACTGTTTTAAGATTGAGAATCTAATGAATTCAAAGTGGGTTCTTCTGAAATAGATTTACTGTGTGAGTGAGACAGCAAAAGAGAGCGTGGATGAGAGGGGGGCCTTTAATGGGCTTCTCAGATGACTAACTAAAGTTCCCAGGCGCTAGGCTGCTAATTAGTTTGATTCACCAGCCATGCTTAAAGCGTTGTGGTTTGTTGTTTGGCTATTATTTTCTATCTTGTGTCGGATTACAGTCTTTGAGGGTCTGCTAAATGTGACATCTGAAGCCCTATGGAGAGGAAAGCTAGTGAGGGGCCACCTACTATTCACAAGAAAACATTGTTGTTTTCCTTCTCCATGGTGTACGAAATATTTCAGAAACTGGAGTAACTTGAAATTAACTTAACTGTATGAGAGAAGAAAAAGTTAACTGAGATAAAGGGGAGAAAACACAATGCAGGGATTGCCAGCAGAATTGTCGGAGGAGCGGGAAGCTGCAGAACAATCTCCTCATAAAAGGATTTCAGAAGCAGAGACACATTGTCCTCAAGGCTCAGTCTGATAGCGGTGGTCAAACCACAACAAAAACATTATTGAACGAGGAAAGAGTGTGTGTGGGGGGGGGGCAGAGGTGGCCATGTACAAAGGTGGCAAAGAGAGACACAAAATATTAAAACTATTATTTCCCTGAAAAAGCTCGAAAATTAAGTTCTGCTATGTGAACTGGTTCAATAGATTGCACCACCTTTTGTCTAAAAGCTGCATGAAAGAAATCAATGGAGTCCGGGCTCTAGGAAACCGGCAGTGGTTAAAAAGTCTGGTAATCAATAATGTAATAACTTTCTCAGGGGTGTGTAACCACAATGAATGCAGAGCACTCGAAGCGCTGCCTTTTCAGCTGTTTGGCATGCAGCATTGTACAAGGTGTCTGAAAACAACAGATTTGGAAGCTAAACACAAAACAATAATCTAGGCACTGCTTTTATAACCTGCTATGAAATACATCTAGATGTTTTTATATAGCCTTTTATTTATTTTTATATTTACTGGAATTAACTCCAGATCATTGTGACCTTTACCTTTGACCACAGAAACCCTATCAATACTCTGAGTCTAAGTGACAACTGGTCAGAACAAAAAAAACTAAAGACAGACTTGAAAGATCATGTTTAAGAGGCCAAAGAGCTATTTTGTGATGCCACTGTGACCTTGATTTTTGACCGCCCAAATTAAATCAGTTAATCTGTGGGTCAAGATGAACATTTGTGCCAAGCTTGAACAGATTCTCTCGAGTCATAGACTGTCTCCGACATCACAAGTCTTTATATAGTGAAAGAAGAGTTTAGTAAACACAGCCATACTCAAGATATAATTTTCATAAGGCAAAAAAAAAAAGTTTTGCAAGGTCACTGTGACCTTGAATAAATTCCCTCAAGGCCTTCTTGAGATATCATATTCACAAGAATAGGATGGACAGATGGACGGACAGATAGACAACCCAAAACATAAGGCCTCCAGAACAGAGGCATGATGGTGGATAAACCGACTATAATGTAACAAAGGTTGTTTTTTTGTTTTTTTTTAAATCGGCCGATGCTACAAATGCTAGGTTAACTAATTTAATTAAATGTTGCTATCATATTTTCATGAAGCTTTATTATAATAATCACTGTGTGTCCCAAAGCTTAAATGGATAGATAGTATTTGCACCCATAAGACGGATGCAGTAATATTATCACAGGTAACAATGCTTTTATGAATCTACTTATTTGATTATTGATGATATTTGCTGACTTTTCAATTGATTGTTGACACAAGGAGAAAGTATTTGAAAGTAGAACTATGTTTAATATAGTTTCTTATAACCCCGTTTCAAGGTGTGTTTTGGGTGTTTCAGCTGCACAGTAAACAGACTGTTTTTCTAAACATTTGTGACTCTTTTGCTGACTTTGGAATTTAACTTCCATTAGCAACTTACTCGCAGACCAAAAAAAATAGCTTGGTTGTGCTTTTCAGCACAATGACAATGCTGTAAGTGATTTCCGCACTCGTGTTAGCTCCAAACCCATCGTCACCAACAAGAAAATATTCGAAATGAAATTCTGATGATTTGACAATCTGATAAAAATAAAATGCTGCTCGTGTCTCCAGCAATGATGAGTGCCTCCAGAGTTTGTAGTGTATCAAGGCTAGCAGGTGATGCACTGACTGCTGCCGGGCATTAAGAAGCACATTCAGGAAGGAGCTGCTGCCTCTGCATATGTTTTCAGGACTCTGTGGGAGTGAAGTTGAGCTGAAAACCTATATGTCACCTTCCTGCGAACAGGCAGTCAAAGTTGCATGGCAAAGAGTGTGGGTGTGTGTGTGTACGCGCATGTGTACACAATGGTTTCACTGAACAGAAAATTATTCGAGTCTTCATGGGGGAAAAGGATTTTAATGCAACAGTTTCGATGCAGAACAGCTTGTTTGCATATATTATGTGCAAAACGTCTAATTAAAGATTGGCACCTTTTCTTCCTTCATCAGCTGTGCAGGGAAAGACCCATAATCATAGTTGAAGAAAAAACTGTCACTGATGAGGAGACGATTAGCGACAAGACGAGTAATCATGGATGAAGTGAGTTATTGGGCGGTGTTTGTTTTCCTGTGCATTATTACCAAGTGGTGTATTTGACAACATGCAGCAGTGTGGTGACACAGATCAGCAGGTGACGGCGGTGCTTGGACAATTTCTGATGCTGTTAATGAGGGAGGATGTGATGTCGAACAGTGCAGAGCTCCACAAGCAAATTACCTGATTGCACTTGAATCGGAGTTAGTTTGAAATTGAGTACCTCTGATTAGTTTTACAAATATTTTCACAACTTCTTATTTGTGCCATCACATCAAGCTAACATGTGAATACGTACTGAGCTGATGAAACAGGCCCTGGTTTCTTCTGTTGGTGTCTTTTCCCGTCTCCCAGCGCTCCTACCTACACTCGGCAGCCGTTAATTAATGCTATTTCATCACTACCCCCTTTTACTCTCTCCCCTCCCCATGACCCCCGCTCATCAGTCGGTTGGTGGAAGAGAAGCTTGTCTGTCTCTTGCTTATCTTCCCCTCACTGCTCTGCAGTCATATCACCTTGACCTGACAATCCATCTTCCACCATCTCCATGCCTGTGTGTGCATGTTGGACCTTGAGCTGCCTGGCTGTGTTGTATTTTGCAGCCCTTCCAACCCTGCGTGTTTCCCCTCCAACAGGCCCTGAGAACTGCTCTGCTCTCCGCCTGCAGAGCCTGATATTCTGTTGCTTGGAAATTACTTTATCGGTGTTGCGCAATTGAGAGGTGGAGCAGGCAAGAGTGTCATGAGGTCTGCTTCGCTTTCACCTCAGTTTATTGTGGGTGATGTGTCTCAAGACAACTGCTGAGAGCTCCGCAGCCCATTGAACCGCACATCAAAGGAGGACAAAAAGGGTGGGCACTGTGTGGCAATTTGATTGGTTGAAGTGAGTCATTGCCATCAGTCACGGACTATCACTCATCTGAAATCCCGAAAAAAGTGAAAACATTTTATGGAAAGAATTTGTACTGCTTAAGATCAGATCACTGAAAAAAGAATTACTCTCCGACGCAGCACTCAAAAAACAGAATATTTTCTCCACCATATTAGCACAATAATACTCTTTCCGTTTTCAAGGTTCCAGAATAACCACTGTTTTCACCATCACCACTTATCTCTTGTTAGTTACATGATGTAAAAAAGGTCTATTAAATGTTAAGGAAAATACAAATTATACACACTATCCAGAGATGAAACCAAGCATAAGCTGCCATCTTGTTGTATATGTACAATAGTGATATTGGGATGAAGCCACAACATTGAGGTCCCGCCAATAACTAGCTCTGATTCCCCGACCCCCTGCTGCAGAGTTTAGCAAACTACTTGTTTATCAGCTCTAAACATGATGCTTTTCCAAATGCGACCAAATCATGAACCAACCACTCCTTATTTAGGTTCCTAGCAGCGATACAATCATCATTTGTGATGTTGACGGCATGACTGATTCTTGAGGTATGTAAAGGACAGAAACACAGACACAGAGACAGGGACCTTCTTGCTTGAGAGTTTTATTAGATGAGATATTTAGATATACGCTACCTGCTGTGACCCTGTCCCTGATGCCCCAAATCAGTTTCTGTATTTCTTAGTATTCCCTGTTGTTAGGTTGCTTGGTTGGGAGTCAGAAAATCGCCGCAGAGCTACTCAGCTCTGCTCACATTTTAGAGGATGTAATTAATATTTTCCTCATAAATAATGTATAATTTCACTACCCGAGACTTTGCTAGTTCAGAGTATCTTCAGTCATATGACCCCACGAGCCAGATTTGCAGATTTACTGCCTAGTGTCTTCACTACTGTCCATTTACATGATATGTTTTCTCAGTGTTTAAGGATTAGATGACAGCAAATAGACCACAATCTTACATTTAAATTGTCTGTATGTACGATTTTGCTCAAATATTCACTCACAGCCAACCAAGCTCTTGTAGAGTAAGCTTGGTAAGCAGATATTTGCACTGGAAGATTCAATTGAAACTATGAGTTCCCACGGTTGTAGGACTGAGTCCAGTTTGTCATTTGTTAAGCAATATTTATAAATATGTAAACTTCCTTTAGGTGGCACAGTGAAGATCTCAGTTCAACCCAAAATTGGTGGAAATGTGTATGTCCTATCATTCCCAGTACAACGATAGATCATTAGTCCAGAGTCCTGTCAAATATCATCTGGTGGACAAACTGCTCGATCTTAACTTCAATGGTTCCAAACTCACCACATATGTGCTAAAATGCTTTTGAGGTTGAAAAGCTGTGCATAAATCACAGCAGGGTAAATAAACAGGTGCAAGAGATACGACTTTCTGGCTTTGGTTAGTCACACAGTAATCTATTTTCAAATATTTACAGAGCATAGATGAGGTGCTTTCTGGCTTCAGCTAAGCAATCATTTGCTTCAACACACTCAGAGGGAAGGACAAAATTAAGATAAAGGGATGATGGGAAAATGCAGTAGCTATACCATGTTGTTGTTCTGAACAAAGCAAGGCAGTGGAGCGCATTTGAATATGGATCGTTGTCAGAAAATGTGCTTTAAAATGTACAGCGTCAAATTTAAAAACAAAAACAATACATGATGTTCCTGCTGGACTGAAGACTATGCAAGATGCCTGCAACGTCCGCAACTTCAGGGTGAAGAAAGCAGTCACATTCGTGGAAAAGCTAAATAACAGCTTTGTGTATATTTTTAAAATATGATACAATGAGAGATAAGGAAGTAAAGGTGAATGCTGCAGAAAAAATGTTGTAATAGCAGATTTAATTCTGAAGAGGAGCCTTTGCAACCAAAACTACTTGCGCAGAGATTGGTGGAGATTTGTTAATTGTACTATTTCTCTTCATGAACAACACCGGCTCAAATGAAATGCTACACAATTGCATTTTCGAAAGATACATATCTATATGGTGGCTTTCAGGGTTGTGTGCAGTTGTCATGCTGTTAGACTAACATATTCATAATGAGTCTTTTATCTCCCTTTAAGTTGATCAGGAAGTCGGGTTAAAGATGCAGGAGATTGTGATGACACGTATGCAGGATTTTGTTCGTTAGCGTAAAAAACAAGTCAAAGGAATCTTCAGACAACTTGATTTCAAAATGAGGACTGGAAACCAAATGAAGCTGCCAAGAATAACCAAAGTCAAAGAATGTCAGCAGCTTCAAAAGACAAAAAAACACTGCAGCAAGAGAAAGTTATTCCAACCGCTTCAAAGAGCCAGACAGACGAGTGAGAGTATGTGACTCAGAGACAAGATACACAAATGTTGGATTTAAGTTAAGGATGTAATGGATGCATTTATGTTTCAATTTTACGGTGTTGTATGACTGACCAACAAAACCCTGGTCTTAAGTCAATAGCGCAGTACAACACTGTTATTTTGGAGGGCGTATTATAAAGATAGTCATATGCACCTACAGAGGCGTGCATACACTTTACTTGTAACACAGCAACAACAAATATTTTTCCTCTCCGGAGAAACAATCCTTATTGCTACATAGGAAACACCAGGGTTTTAAAGAGAAGAGACAGAAGGCCCTCTGATTATTTTATCACATATTATATTCAAAACAGACCCATGATCATTTGGTCTTAAGGGGTTAATGCAACAAATGCATATATATATATATATACCTTTAAGACCGAGGGCAACAATTTCCATTTAGTGTCGGACGAGACCTTTGCATCAATGTAATCGTTGTAATCGAAACATGAAATATGTCGCGATTCAGTCAAATACTTGCAGTAAAGGCAAAATGCATTATTTTCAGACAATGGCTGACGATCTGAGTCACAGGAGTGATATTGAAGCAGATCAAAGCAGAGTTTCAGTGACAAAAACAATGAAGAACCTAACAGTGAAGAAGATTTAGACCTAGAAGATGTTCATGCTGAACCAGGATAAGTCGGTAAGAGACATGTTTGAGGAAGAAAACAAATATATTTTTCGTTGTCACCTCTGCAATTTTGTCAAGTTAACTCATCAGAAAACAATCAGGTTCTAGGAGGTCATTTTTAAACAGTGCTTATATTTTAGTGTGTTTTCATTCTGCTCCTTAGGATTTAATGGGCAAAGAGACTATTATGAACCTTGTGAACCATGAACATTGCCCTGTGACCCTATTTTGGCCGTTAAACGAGGATGTGTACACGCCATAAATGCACTCGCGGTTTAGACCACATGCTTGTTAAACAGCCCTTGGTCTTTGACTCTTTAGCTGTGTCTTAAACACACTTTAACAGGTGACTCGTGTTACCTTTTTTCTCTCCATACACTTAATTAATTTCATACATTACCATGAAGACAGCCAAGAAAGTGGCTCTGATTAAATTCATGCAAATTGCAATCTAAAATTCTGCCCCAAACAACATCTGCAGAGCATGCTAGCATATTTAAAGGCCAGCATGCCACCTAATATAGAATTTCTCCTACAAAAGAATTTGAAATAAACATACCAAGTATTAAGCCGAGTAGCCTGTAGTGAGATGGACACCATTTATATCAATTTGTGTTTTCCTACGGTAAAACGCATACGATGTGGCTGGAGAGGAGGTAATTAGGAGGATACCCTGTCTGCATGTTCACAGACTCCTCTCTTTGTCATCTTGTTTGTGTGCAGTATGTGTGTTGGTCTGTCCCAGGGGACATGTGCCGTCTCTTTCTGGTGGGTAATTATAGGTAATGTAGGATGACAGAGGACAACAGCAAAATAAATAGCATAGGGATGACTACGCTGACTTACGACACCCTGGTAATACAGATGTGGAAATAGTGTCTTCAGGTAAGCACATTCCCTCACAAAAGTGAGCATGTGTTGTGTAAATACAGAGGCGGAGGCACACAAAAGAAACAAAGGCTCAGCAGACAAGGAGGTTTGCATAGCAGCGGCTCACCGCAGCCTCACTGTTTACCCAGATTCCACTTGTCAAGCATTTTCTATAGCATAACGTCTCATCAGCTGTGATCAGCGTGAGGCCAATGGATAGAGTCAGTCAATAGAAATTAGCAGGAAAGTGTGGATTTAGATGCTGCACAGCGTGAATGTTTACCATCGCATGCCCATGTGTGCATACCGCATGTATGTTTGCATGGATGAGGTGCACATGCTATCTCAGTGTGACCATGTGTTTGCATTACTATCCAGCAAAGAGAGGCAATTTAGCCGGCTTGATAAATTAACCTAGAATAACAGACTGTGGACTCGGCTCTTTGATGGAAATGTATCACCGTGGCTTTTATTTTATTCTTACAAGGTGAACAGACAAAAGCAAAAACATGGCATATTCTTCCTTATAGAGTTACTGTATGTAATATTTTCTGTTCAAGGAATTTTAGAGAAATACAATATTTAATGCAGGAAAAAAATCTAACACCAGTCATGTATGAACCTCAAAGAGTTAAAGATGGATCGATGGAACTATTGACACATCATGACCTTTCTTTGCCCTAGCTAATGAAGCTAAGAGACTTTAGTTTCCCCTAGTGTGCAACATTTAGACTTCACAGAAAACCTGCAGCCCGTCTTACAAGACACACGATGTGTTTTTATGGCCATATTATAATCATCAGCGTGATTGGCAGTGCTGCGGGAGATTTTTTTCAACCTTTCAAATCCTGCTAATTTCTGTGAGACAATCAAGAACCAACTGAGATTGTTCCACCCGTGGACAAAGATTCAGATCAATACGTGCTTTTACACTCAAACAAAGAATAATCCATTCCTTTGTCCCGTTTTACTTGTTGACTTTGAATGTGTTTTTCTCAGTCTCTCACTTCATACGGCTAACATAGGATGATATTAATATTAATACGACCACACCCACCCCCACACGGTAGGTTATGGAATCAGTAGGCAGCCTCACCAGGAGACACAGAGCTCCCCAGGCATAAATCACATGCCCACACTGACCCTCCCTCCTCCTTTATCCTGTTTTTCTCCATTCCCCCAGCTCTTCTCTACTGTACATCCCCCACATCCCGCTCTCTACCTCCATTTCCTTTGCTCTTCGATTCCCGTTCTCATCATGTCGCCACAACTGCCTCGCTATAGCTCATTCTGCCTCTTTCTCATACTTAAGGTTTCCTTAGTTTCCTGTTTCCTCCTACTTTGTTTCCACTGTTGTCTTCCCTCCTCCTCCCTTGGTCTCTCTTGGTTCCCCCGCCTCCTCCTTCAAATTTACATCACACCATCCTTTGTCTCAAACTGAGAGCGAATGAGTTGCCACCTGCCGCGTACAGCAGGGGAGTTAAAATTATACTCCAAATTATTATTCAGAGTTAATAAGACTTTGAGACAAAGAGGTCAAAAGGGGTGGGGTTAGATGGGGGGGGTCCTGGTTGGGGGGAACTGAATGGAGACAAATGGGTGGCAAAAGGATGAATTTCAAGAAAATGCTTTTTATTTCATCATAGTCACTGGAATTATTCTGGGGAAATGACCACAAATTGTGTGTGTGTGCTCGTACTTTCTCTGTCCGGTTGCTGTGTGTTTGCAAGCTGAGTGTGGGTGTAAGTGCGTGTGGGAGTTTTGCTTGCACACAGGGCCTTAATTCCAGCCTCAACATCTAATTACTTAAATTGTGCTTACAGGTCTTATTGTACTGTCTTCCCCTTGGAGAGCTACACCCTGTCTTCCTGCTTGCCTGCTGCATTAGCAGTGGAAATAAGCACATTAGGCAATTTTGTGCTCCATAATAACTACTGCACCTGAGGGATGTTTTTGAGTAAAAATGTATGGACGGAAAGAAAAACAGCTTTCTAGCCTAACAACACTCCTGTCCCTCTTTCCTCCCCTCTCTGTGTCTTCCCCCTCTCTCCTTCTCTCCTGTCCCTCAACGCTGGCGCTGGGAGAGTTGAGTTATATGGCAGAAAAGCCCTTGCTTTGTTTTTTTTGTGCCAGCCAACCCTCGCCGATGATTGCTCTGTGATTTTACAATTAGTAGACAGGACAGTTCACCACTTCAGGGAATCGTTCCTCTCGGCTTTCTCGCCCAATCAACAGGTCAGATTACTTCATGGAACCTGAAACAACAGCACTTAAAGGGATACCATGCAATTTTTGAAACGCGTCTCTTTTTTATAGTAACCACCATGTGGTTGTGTAAAAAATAGGATTTGCTTTCAGTTGCATGTTCTTCATGGTGGACCCACAGCTCTAGTTTTCCATCTACACTTCAAATCAGTTTACGGAAAATTACGACAAACTCCCCGACACAAATTTCACGGTTCAACCAAGGCTAACTGTATGCAACAACAGTACACTAAAGCTAGCTTGACTGGTTATTTAAACCTATAACAGTGCTTTCTTTACTCAATTTGATTGTATTACCCTTGAAATGTGCAGTATAAAAGCAAACAGTTGAAGACAAAAATTGTTAGCATTGGTGCTACTATGGGATTGGATTCCATGTTGAAGGCATGACAATTGCTGAAAAACACGTGATTTCCACAGTGGAATTTATACCTCACGTCCTTCTTTGCTCTACGCAGGAGACATCCCTCCCATGAATGTTCTGGAAATGTGCTTCCTCATAGGTGAAAAGCTATTTGTTTTAATTTGCGAGAGTTCAGGTCTTAAACAGCTCTGCAATCCAAATCCAAACGGGCGCATGCTATCATAACCACATCCTCTCAGACTGAGTGAACATTTCTGATCTTTTCTTACAGCTGAGTATAAATAGCATAAAAACAATTTCAAACACATAAAGCATTGCACAAAGGCACGTGTGCATGTTCATTGGGGAGTTCTCGGGGCCTTTTGTTCTGAGAAATCTTTGTCAATAAGTTACAAATGCAGAAAGGAAGGAAATACAGAAAACAGCTGATGAAAGCAGCACACAGGGAGTGTAGCTGCACTGCTGACAGGACGTATCTCAAGTCATTTAAAAGAGAATTTTTCCTCACTGAGAAATATGTACTGGACTCCCTCATTTAATTATTTATTAATCTACATGAAGCAGTGTTGATCTTAAATCACACCGCCGTGATTATAAATGAATGATCCTGATTCCCTTGGTGAGATAAGTGCAGGACATATCACATTCTCACCTTTTTTTATCACTACGAGCACAATAAACATCTCATAAACACGCGCGCTGTCAGAGCTGGAGAAACAAAATGTAGACACATATTCAACGGCCAGACATTAGCATGGGACTTCCACTCCATTAACTTCAGTAAGGGCCTCTGTTTGGATGTACTGGAGGAGGATGGGGCTCTCCTCCACGTGTGCACATCTAATGAGGCGAGACGGCAGGATAGTGAACATGTTAAGTGTGTGTGTGTGTGTTTGTGTGTGTGTCTGTCTGTGTGTGTGTGTGTTGGTTTGCAATATAATCACCGGTCCCCAGGTAATGATAAAAACAAAAGAGAGAGCAGCTGATGTGGAGAAAGGAGTCGTGTATGAGGTTTGTTTTTGTGTGTGTGTGTTTATTAGCGTACTACACGTGTCACAACTGATATTCCTCTCAACAACATGCATGAAATAGCTTCATTGCTGGAACAGGAAAATAGAGAATCTTTGCATAATGTTGTTAGGCATTTCAAACATTACATCTCAAGTGGTCAAACTAACTTTTAGCTCACATTTTCAAAGTAACACTCCTTAATATTAATAATATTATCCTATTGAATATGAAAACGTGTGCGGCAGCTTAAAGACTGAAATATAGGACAAACATGCCTCTTTCATAGATTCCACGGTTGACTGTGCACGTCTGTGTGTGAGCCGGGTACAAAATTTGGCGTCGCCTGAATAAAATATTTCCCAGGGGCCTCTCCGCTTGGCGCTTTGCTGAGGGAAAGCCTGGAGCATCTTTTCAATATCAACCCGTGAGAGAAAAAGAGCATTCATGGAGGGATTAAATGAAGCTTCCTCCCTTCTTCGCCACAGATAAGACAGAGCTTGCGACGGCACTCCGGGTGCAACGCGGTGTAGAGGCTGGGGCAAAGGTTTGGACGGGAGCATGTTATCAGAAGTGCGTGACTTTATGAGGTAATGCTGCTTCACTTGAATCCGTATTTTAGCCACCTGGCAAGATTTCAAGCAAACAAACTACAGTATATTGCTTTGATCACACATATATGTGGGGTTCTCCACAGCTATGATGCTATGACATACTAACCCTCCACCTCTGTGAAAAAGCTAAAAGCGCCATCTGCCAAGTATAGATCTGCCTTATTACTGGAAGCTCGGTGAGAAACACGAAAAGGTTTCTGTTAATCTTGTTTCTTCCTATCTACATTCTATCGATACATACTAAGAGAAAAACATTTTATGATTTGTGCTTAAAATAATTATCCTCCACTTCATTTCTCATCAAATCAGCATCTCCTAGCTATGCGCATTAGAAAGATCAAAGGTTTGACAGAAAACATTTCCTACAGGCAAGATATAGCTTTTTCTTCCCTAATCTCCTAACTACTGCACTAAAACAGCATAACATTTATGTGTAGCTAAATAAAAAGATGTGTTGAAAAGATGCAGCACCTCATAGGCCTACTCAAACTCATTTTCCATATTTTTTTTGAACGGTCGTTGAATCCATAAATGCAAAATGCATGTTGGATTTCCCACCAGATGTCTAGTCGTGCTGTTTCACCCAAAACCATGAATGTCAATGTCATGGTAGCACTAAAGGAAATGTCATGGGACCAACAAAGCCTTTAAAATCCATCCTATTGGGATCATAAATGACTGTAAAGAATTTCATGGCAATGCATCCGATCATTATTTAGAAATCTGAGTCCTTGTGAAGGAACCAACAGTGGAAAACAAAGCATTCAACTCCCATCTCCTTTAACAAAACCAGCTCAGAAGGTGTTCTTCTTTCTTTCACATACATTACATAAAATAAGTGAAGGTTGCGATGTGCATATGAGTTAGAAAATGTCATTACAAACTGAAACTCTTTCGGACCTGTTACAGTAAAGTAAGACATATCATTATCGTTCAAATCACATGTTCCTGCTTAATGTAAAAAGAGGGACCAGATGGTTTTGGCTTGAAGCTGGAAGCCTGTTCTTTCAAATCAGGGTTGAAAGTTGGATGCTGAGCCACTCCCTGTTGTGTGGTTAATTACACCATGACACAAAAGGCTGAGACCTGCTGATGACATGAGGAGGAATAGGAAAAAGGAGGTGGAGGAGGGAGGAAGGCAGCAATAACATTGGCTGTAAAGCCATCAAAGCTGCAGTAAATGTTGACTGAGTGTCCTTGAGATCACCGTGGAAGACAGGGCGGTGGGCCTCTGTGCCTTCATAACAGACTTTGTGAGAGCTCATATGAGCTCATATAAGTCAGCATGTGTCTATATGCATGTGAGGATCATAATGTGAGTGGATGTGTGAAATGCTAGTGAGAGTGCTCATGAGTCTGAGTGTGAATGTCGAAGAGGGATAAGTGACCAAAGACAGAACATCTCCACTTACTTCTGCTGTGCAAGAATTAAGCGAAGATAGTTTACGGTCACACAAACAGGGATGTATCAGTGGCGTACCTTCATAAAATATCAGCTTTCTGTGGTGAATGAGGCAAGCTGTGATAATCACTTTGCATTTATGTACTTGGGACAGGGACCATATCCTCGGGTATGGTTGGTGCCATCTTCTGCTGGTGATGTCCCTTGGAACCAGAGTCTACACAATAGTGAGGTGGAGCCACAGTATCGAGGTGGTGCGGACACACACACTCGACCAATTGTGAGTCAGTCTTAGCTGTCATTCATGATCCCCGTTTTTCTAGAATCAAATAACTAATAAAAAACAAACTTCAGAAACATGAACATTTGAACAGACAGTGTGATCCAAACTATCTAAAATGACAGATACCATCATTGAGAAACAATTATTTGGCATATACTTGGACATTTTAGTTTGGTCCATGTCTTGCTCCATGTCCAACCTGCTTACATGGAGGAGGCAGGGTTTAAAACTCTTACTGCAGCCAGCCGCCAGGGGGCGTGCAAAATTAATTGGTTTCACTTTTTGAGAGCAGCAATGTCGTCCGGCTTTAAATCCACCTCTATCACATTATCTATGGATCCCTCGTCAAATTGATTAAACAAGCATCAGCTTTAAATGCGAAATCTTAGAAAAACATCTAAATAAAAATAGATTTTTATATAAAATGTAATTTCTCCAAATTCAATTACCCATGTGAATGATACCACAAACATTGTACCTCATGCTGAACAGTGCAGTTGACGGGAATAATAAGTGTTTGCACTGAAAACAATATATTTCAAATTTAAATAAAAGAATAAAATAGTAAAATGATTCTTCCTAGTCGTTCTCACACACACGCACGCATGCACACACCGACCACAACAAGCCTGCAGGGTGTGAACTACCACTGTGAGCTACTAGCTAATCAGGCAGTCAGCACATGTGCAAATGCAGATAAATGAGCATTGGTGTTCATGCACAACTTTCCCTGCTCACTCTAAGCTGATCACCACCTTGCATCTTCCCTATTCTACCCGGCAGGACAACTGACAGTGTGTGTGTGTGTGTCTGTCCATGGTGACAGGAACCTGCCACTATGTTTGTCCTGTAATCCGCCCTCTGAGGGTGAGTGTGCTCAGCACAGATTGTGCTCCACATGTAATCTACAAGGGCATTGTCATCTTCATACATGCAGGCATATATGCAAACACAGCTTACCTGAGCACACACACAAACACACAGATGCTAGCCTTGGGCAGTGTGACAACAATACATCTACTGTATGTTACTGTACACAAACACACAGAAAATAAGGTAATTAAAAAATGTATAGAAAAACCTTTCCCCTTGTTAACATGCAAACACACACACACACACACACACACACACACACACACACACACACACACACACACACACACACACACACACACACACACACACACACACACACACACACACACACACACACACACACACCGGGTGGCCTTCAGCAGCATCAGATAATTTCATTCATCCAATCAATTCCCATAAGCCCACTGGCTGCAAGTATATAGTGAAGGCTCTAAGATAACATGTGCTCCTGACAAGAAACGCAAACACACACACACACACACACACTAAACAAAACTCTCATATGCTCCCTCAACCATGCACGTGCGCACACACATACACACACTTCACCTCAAAGTACGGGGATAATGAGGGATTTATATGCAATTTCCTTTGCACGCAAATTGTAGCATATAGTAATACAGAGAAAAACAAAAACACAAGGAAACTCAGGGAACCATGCTTAAAGCCGTCTCTTGACTCATTTTCAGCTCTTTTTCAGTTGCGCAGAATTTATTTCTTCACTGTTCTTAATCGCGTTTCTTCCAGCGCCGATGAGTACGTCACATTTGTTTTTTTACATCATAAAGCGCAGACGTGAAATGACTGCTCTTTCGGGCACAGCCGGCTGCAATGATGGTAGATCAGTGTAAATGGAGAGGAACACAAGCAGCAAGTGTAATAAAAGTGTGTTCACGCTGGAGCAAAACTACTTCACAGGAGTGCTTCTATATATGCATCTGCTACAGGTGACATCCTGTGAGAGTATTGGAGGAGCTTAACTCTTCCACTGTGAAACGTATGAAGCTTTTCTTTCTGTCTCTCACACACGGTCTCACAGACTTATGAGGACATAATATTGATTTACTTTTAACACCCAGCTGAGACTACTACTTCCCTAACCCTTACCTTAAAACGCGTATTGATTTATGTTATGGGCGCTTGCGATTTTTTTCCACATATGAGCACTAGTCCCCACAGTGTGACTGCGCAAACACACACACACACATGCACAAACACAACAGAGACATGTTCCTCTTTAAAGTGTCTTTGACTGCAGGTCTTTCTGACCACAGGACAAAAGAACTGAGGGTAAAAGGAACTCTCTTTTCATCTCCCTTCATCCTTTCGGCTTCATATTCTCTCTCGGAGCCTTGAAAGCTTAATCTGATTCGCTCTGTCCCACGTCACACTTCCTCCACAATCCCTCCATCTGTCTTGATACATTAACCCTCTGCTGTACACGTCATGTACCACAAGGAAATCCTCTTTCTTTTCATTGTCCTAAGCCTTTCATGTCCGTCATCACCTGCGGGTCTCTGTGATCTCGTAACGACTCAAACATTTACAGACACCAGTGGTCCTAATTAGGCTGAACAGAATATAGAGAGACCACAAAGGGGATCTTTTTTTCTCCTCTGCCGTTCATGAAGATTCTTTATGGCCACTTGGAATGTCACATGCAATATACCCAAGGGCTGGTCTTCCTCCCAAAAAGCTCCATTCAGCAGAGCAAGGCTTCAGTGGTACAGCGGCTAAAGTGGTAATGCAGAACTACAGAGCAGCTGAGATGCAGGGAGGCTTATGCTTTACATCACATCACGTCTTAGAGGTTGTATTATGTAAGTCACTGCTTCTTATTCAGACCTTGAGGCCCAGCTCTAGCAATGCTCAACATGTTTGCTAATGAGAGCTGCAAAACATCATACTTTTGGATAGCAGTCATTTCATCCATCTTTATATAGAGTCTATATCAAAACTGCTGAAGTTACAGAAGGAGACAGTTAGCTTAGCTTAGCACAAAATCTGGAAACAACTACTGATATAGACGACATACATAAAACCACAGCGTTTTGTTTCTACACTTTTCTACACAGTTTTATCTAGATTAAATATCAAAGTTCTGACGTGTTTATGAATAAGTACTAGTCATGTGATTGTTTTGCCTGGCTAGCTAAGCTGCGCTATCCTAATCACTTAGCTGTAGCTTCATATCCATTCTGCATTAAAGAGCTAGAATGCAGACTCCGAAGTAGAGTAAATAAGCAACTTTAATTTATTTTTACCACTTTCATTACACATTCTCTGGATATTGTATCCTTACAATTAGAGAAAGAAAGAGACAAATTGTCTTCAAAAGCTGCTGTTCGAGTCAATAATAGTAGCTGCTACACGGCTTCTCGCTTTGTCACAGGATATGAAAAAGGTCTTTCTCTCATTCTATTATCAACCCATCTATTTAAGTGGGGGCAGAGAATGCCTTACCCGCTCCTTCAGAGGACGAGACAAGCTTTTGAAGAGGCTCCTCTTCTCTCCCCAAAAGCCATCTCGAGGATGACGATATTTAATATGAGGAAGTGAAATGGTCTAGTGAACCGACCTCAGCCCGGCCTTGTTATATCCTGCTGCACAGAACATAAAAGCCAACATGTCCCTGTATTGTTCATAAAACATGAGGCCTTCAGCAACGCAAAGTGCTTAATGAGGTACAAAAACTTAGATAGGTTACGATCCTTTGTCTGTCTGCAGAGGTAGATGTTCTTCAGATGGAACCGCTAAACGAAACCCCCTATTTCTATGGTATTTCACCAAAGTAAAGACATCCGTCATTAATTACGATGGGTTCCCATTCACACGCGCCTGCCTCTGCGTGTTACATTTGTGTAATTGATAATGAGTCAAGCCTAGTTGTTTGGCATGTGTAATTAGCTCATAACATCAAGCACTCCTTCAGTGATGCAATTACACCGATACACCTGCGTGGCTGCAAATGCACCTGGTTTTTCACAAATCAGTTTGACATATTGTCATAAATACATTAATAAAAACCAACCAAATGAAGTGGAAATTTAAGAAGAAAATGTCAATAGATGTGGCACAAAGGAAACTCAGGTACAACCTAGCGACGCCGGGCAGTCTGCCCTTACAGTGGGCGGGTGTCCGTTTGTGTTTATACATAGTATGATTTATTAAGACCAAATAATATAGCATAAGCCATTGCCAAAGCCTGAATGTAAATGCAGGAAATGGAACACGGTCACAATCCAACGTGGGAGGTTATACAAGAACCTTATCACACTTCCATTTATATCATCCGGAAGAGAAAGCAAGCAAGCTAGCAGCGGCTCCCACTCTCGTTTATTTGCCTGTATAGATTTTTTCTCTCTCCGTCCCTTTTTAATTTTTTCCTCTAATGGAACTCGGCGCTGTGCCACTTGCCAAATTGTGACGGTGTAGAGAGAGAAGAGCAAAATAAATACAGTCTGTGTGTCTGTGTGTGTGTGTGTCTGTGTATGCATTCAGGTGTGTTGGGAATTGTGGGAAACCAAAAGGGAAAATATGTATGTGTGTGTGTGTGTGTGTGTGGTGTGTGTGTGTGTGTAATCAGTGGGCGCTGGCATCGGAGGCTGTCTGGCAAACCAAAACACAAAACAGTCTTATTGAATTGTCTTGTCATGTCATGTCGCCCAGGCTCAGTGTTTTAAAAAGCAGCCCGGTGTGGCTGAAACGCGGCCAAATGGGCCTTCACAATCAATTAACTGATTTGGGGTCTGCTGGCTTGTTTGCCCAGCGAAACGGGGACGACCAAGAAGAACTATGTTTACTCAACGACAGAGACGCAGAAAATCACAAGCCTTCAAAATAAATCTCTTCAGTTTGCCACTCATAGGCTTCTAAGACCATTATCTTTCAAAAGCGACTCACATCCTGATTACCACTGCAAAGTGGATTGCCATTTCAATGACGAGCGGTAAATAGAGGGACAAATTATATTGTTTATTCTTTAACTTCAGCAGAAACTGAATAAAAAACATCATTGTGTTAATCGGAAGTTCCTTTTTTCCATTTATTTAAATTTTTGAAAGAATAAAAAAAAATATTTATGTTTTCCTGAATTTATTTCATCACAGCGGATTTCAAAGGGATTTGTATTTTCAAGAGCCATTCATACAAGCATTGTTAAGTCCTAAATTACCTCTGTGAAGCTATTTCTTTCAATTTTGTGAAGGAATGTTCTCTTCATTGCCTTAGGTGTTACTGTTTTTTCACCTGGATGAATGGCAAAATCAAACTATGGCACTGTTGCTCATTCTACTTAAAGTCACCTCATTCGAGCGTGGAAAGTGAGCAGGCAATTTACGGGAGAAAACGGTGATTGTGTTGACTGCTGAATGCTCGTTTAAGTTTTGCCTCATTCACGGCAAAGCTGCAAAAACTTGTGCCGGCTCATTACTGTGCACCTGGGATGAAGGAGATGTTGTTATTTGTCTATATGTGTGTGGACCAGGAGAAAGTGAACGATGTGCGTGGGATGCTTCATTAGCAGCGTGCGCCTTTTGCTTTGTACATCTCTCTCCAAACATTTGTGTGAGTTGAAATACAAGGCTATAATTTGTTCTACTTAATGCAGGTTGCAGTGCAAGACACATATCTTTATATATATATATATATATATATATATATATATATAGGTACTGCAAAAGAGGAGATCGTAATTTATGTGTTCAACAAGCCATAAACCAACTCATTCGTAAATGACTAATCTTAAATCTTAGCTGTTTAACCTACACACTTGAACATCATAATTTATATTTCCTAACACGTGTAGGTGCACTGTATAACCCTCCGCTGCAGTTAGTTTTAAATGTATGAAAACATGACAAAATCCAATAATGAGCAGGAGAAAATAAATAATGTTTGCCAAACTCTTCATATAATGATATCCAGCCTCCACACAAATGGAGCAATATATTAAATGTGCTGTTGCTATGGACCTGAAGCTTGGCAGACCTGTGAGGAAGATCTTATTTTCATATTTTAGTCATTGTACAGATTAAACAAGATGTAGCATGTTCATCAGCAACCATATGAGAGGAGGTTTAAGTGATTTTCTTTTATATGTAAGACAAAACCAGGAACTAGGACGGACAAAAACAAAATCAATCTTCTCATCTAACTCTCGGCAAGAAAGCAATCACTTTATTCCTCAGTTTTGAAGTATATACCGCAGAGCATTATGCTATTTTCTTATCATGGACAAGTGGACCTGCAAACACACCCACACACATAGCGAGATAAGTACAAACAAAAACACGGAGATGGAGCACCACATTTCCCTTAAATCACACTTTTTGATAGATGGATAAAAAAAGGAGGGGGACATCTCCTTTATCAGCCAGACAGATTGTATCAGATCTGCCGCTTGCTGCGGGCGCTGTGCTGCCATCAGATAGAATTTGATAAGGGTGTGACAAACTAAGGCAGCAGAGGTCAGGACATGTGAGGGCAGCAGTCACTGGGCTGCTGAGGGAGAATGTTGTGGGTCGGGGTCAAAGATAAAGTGATCGACTCAAGGCAGAAGATGTACTTGCATCAGGAGATTTACTGCATCTGATGCAAATTTCTTTGTTTCCCCCAGTCAAGGCTCTCGTCGGATTCACTTGTAGAAATGTGATAGTAATGGAAAAACAGGCATTTGAGGGACAGATTTTGTAATGCAAAGTGACAGTGTTTAGCATCTATGAATTGTTGAAGCCATTTAAATACCAAGATGGGATTTATCTAGGCTTGTAGGTTCAAGCCCTTAGAACGCAA
The DNA here is from genome assembly GCF_947347685.1 of Pleuronectes platessa. NCBI lineage: Eukaryota > Metazoa > Chordata > Actinopteri > Pleuronectiformes > Pleuronectidae > Pleuronectes > Pleuronectes platessa. Next base: position 10,042,977 of record NC_070647.1, read on the forward strand.
GGTGGCATTCGATTTGTCGTCAATTGCTCTATTACAGAATAATCTTGATGTCACATAATGCAGCAAGGTCAAGGGAGTCGCACTTTTAAGCCAATGCAAAAAGTTCCTGTGCCTCTGCCAAGCCGTTTCTAGCAATCCCGATTACACACACATTAACATGCGTCGGTGCTCAGCTCCAATGAGTTACAAAGGAAGCAGAAAGAGGAAACATTAGTAGCAGTTGGATGGACTCCATGCATGGAAATATTAGAATGATTTATGGCCTCTGTCGATAGCCAGTTCCAAGCAAACAGCGCTGTGCAAGCAAAGGCCCCCTTTTTGGCATCTTAATCCACCATTTTGGTACAATGGGTGACAGGGAAAAACTGCCATAATCTTTCAGCATCCATCAATGAGGAAGTGTACCTGTGAGATTATGCCCATCACGCCCAAATTGCTGTTGTAAACTCAAATCCCTATCCAAGTCATATCCATATCCCTTCCACCAAATTGGCCACACAAGTAGGAAACCCTAGATTAGATTAGACAAGGACACAAGAGTAAGATAAGAAAAAGTATATTAGAATGTCCCTAGAGTCTTGTAAAGATCAATCTCCACAGCTCTGCGTCAGCACTGGACACTGTTACAGGCTGCAAAAAACAGACAAACACTCAAGATCGTCTTCGGCAGTGCTGAGCCCTGGATGTAGAGAAGCTGTGCATGTCTGAGGGGGTTAAGGTCTATTTTGTTGATTTATCTTTTACTATTTTTCAAGTTGGGATACAGAAGTTTAAAAAAAACACAGTGTTAAATCTTGTTTCATCACAAACAAAAGGAGCCTTTTCACATATAGTCTTTTCTATGATCTAAAATGCTCCCATACTACAAGATAAAGAATAATGGTACATCACACACGACAGGATTTTAAGATTATTGCTCCAGAGGCAGCGACAGACCACCATTAGTCTCTCGTGTGACCTCATGGGGAAGCAAAGTGGCGTGGAGAGACAACTAGAGTGTCATCTATTCTTCAGGTGATCTTTTGTCTGTCAGTTATTATATCTGTCAGGAGCAGGCTAGCTAAGATTAGCCTCAGAATATTTACTGTTGCTTGGCAGAACCCTCAGCTGCTCCAGTCCCACTGTCTCTTTCTTTGGCTCTTGTTCTTCTCAGAAGATACGTTATAGTCCCAATTTCTAATTATCAAAAGGAATTCATAATTATGGGGGAGCCCCAATGATTCTGCGGGCAGCTCGGGAGGGTTAAGAATGAGTCACACGACCAGATAATCTGCATTTACTGAGGTTCCAGACCAGATATCCCCTCTGGTTCTCAGGGGCCTGAATCTAGGTTGATTTGCCCCGAACTTCCTGTCCTGCCTCAGCTTTACTAAGTAGCCATTGTTTTATTTTTGGACCTCTCTTCCCCATATGACATGACACAGAGTGAAGTCAGAGGAGGATTATCCAAAAATATTGGAGTATTAATAGGAACCAAAGATTGAGTTAGGAAGCCAGATGGATAACACATCTCTGAGAGAGGACACTCTTGACAGTCTTGGTGACCGATAGAGAAGACACAACAACGGTTTGGCAAGAAGAGACAAGTTTTAGATATATTTTTGGCATGAAGGCTCTGATTTAGTGAGATGATGGGAACCCAACTGTTGCCTTGTTAACAACTTGTACGGCTCATCAGCCTGGGCTCCCTAATGCCTTCAGTATTGAGAATGAACAGTTCTGCTAAAGACCTCATCTATCTCTAAATAAAAAACTTTTCCTTCACACTGCAAGATTTCCCTCACAGGAGGGAACCTATTTTGGTGGAACATTTGCATGTGGGGAGTATCTCTGTCATTACAGTGGCTAATTTCCCTCAAAGAAAATGCAAGAAAACAGTTTGTTCACTGTATTTTAAGAAGACAACTTCATATACTGTCTGTTCACTGTTTGACACCTAGTGCACAGTTGTATAATTTATCAACATTCCTCTATCAATTTGAAACACAGCAACAGTCTACAATTTCCTCATGATTTTTTCCTTGTTGTGACTGCAACTGTTTTGCATTCATGTGGTGATAGAATTTAGAAATAGCCAATTTGAAGTTTGTGTACTGTACATTCATTATTTAGACTGAAAGTGGAATGGCTTTGTCTGAGCTCAAATTAAACATATTGAGAAGCGACATCAGCTTTAGACTAGAAGCTAGGTTCACCCTGGACAGATCGATCGCTGAGGTATCGCCAACATATATATATATAGAGAGAGAGATAGATATGAGAGAGAGAGAGAGAGAGAGAGAGAGAGAGAGAGAGAGAGAGAGAGACCAACAACTGTTATCAGCTACAATCAATCTAAAGTCTCAAGTTAATCCCAATGTGCATGTCTTTGGTCTGTGAGAGTGCTGCTGGAGTAACCAAAGAAAACCCAGGCAGACACGGGGAAAGCATGCAACCACAACACAGAAAGCACCGGCAAAAGCAGGATTCAAACCTGGAACCCTAGTGCAATGAGGCTACGTGCTAACCGCCCTAGAATTTGTTACATATGCAAGAAAATAGATATGTAGTGATTGTTCTTGCATCAACAATTCTACATTATACATGAACAACTGCAGGTGCCCCGCTTTAGCACAATCTTAGAGCAGGTGGCTGTTGGACTTTCATACAAAAGCTTTTGTACAGTCGGGTGGGTGTTAGGGCCTAAAGCGCTCCTTGTCTCACCTTGGGGGTAAAAGCCAGAGGCTGGAGGTGCTCTGTTGACGACATTGACTCACTGTTGAGGGGATGGCTGGTTTTGTGTAGGACAGATTTTGGTCTATTCTGCACTCTCCACACTGCTATTGCCTTCAGGCTGTAGCAGCAAGCTTCCTTTTTTTTTTCTCCGGACCAGTTTTGTTTATTCTGTTTGGCTCCCATATCTCTGTGCTGCCTCATCACACTGGCCACCACAGATTTTTTTTTTTTTTTCATGTCTGAAAATTTTGCTTGCATGTTTGAATGGGTACTTGTGAGACTGCACCATGTCTTTCACCTCACTCCAATGCAGAGGGGTGTCTGTATCTTCTCCTGTGTGTAGTCAACTACTCGTTTCTTCACCTTGTCAACCCCAGGATGAAGAGAGAGAAATTTAAAAGAGAAGGAACACCATGTGCTATGTGAGAGCTAAAAAAGAAATTCAGAGTCCTCAAACATACCACCGAATACAAGCTCTGGTCCTCACTATTACAAGAGGAGAAAAAGCTGCTTCTCATAGCTTTTGCACAGATAGAGAGGTTTTACAAAAAAACTTCACTGAAACCTTTGTTAGATGCCTTCCTGACACACTGTTGTGCATTAGCTGTCAAGTTATTTTACCATATATCAACAGGGACCTTGCCATCACCTGTGTGTTTCTATGGCAACCTTCTGTATTCATACTATACATGCAGCACTGTACGCTATGAACCTATCTGCTGGCAGATCCTGCAATGCAATTGTCCAACCCCAGCAGCCCAGGATGAATCTTGGAGAAGATTAGCTGCAGGATCACCAGCCACTCAGAACAACTGTCCTTCATTTTGCTGCCCAGGGGCTTGGATATCTTTGTTAGGGCTCACGCACACATGCCTACGTCATGTGACTGAACTTACAGTACTCGCAAACACGCATGCATGCACACATACGCTCGCTCATTGGTGGATATTTAAGTCAGGAATATAACTTGGATGTTCTACGGAAGCAACGAGTTCCGAGGAGACATTTCAAGCTCAGTCTCACCACAAGGTCACAGCCTGCGGGCAGCTGCAGTAGCAGCAATAACGGCTCTCCATCTCCCAGCCCCATTTAACTGACTGATGCTTTTTGACATGTCGGAGCAATCGAGCCAGTTAGCCTCTGGGAGGCTTCAATTAGGACCAGGACTTAATGCAGCAGAGAACTTTGCAAAGCCCGGATATGAGGTTAAGGCCAGACTCAAATCAATAAGGAGAACATGGTTAAAGACGAACACACTGCACCCTGTGCTGACAGAACAAGTCGGAAGAAGGGTGTAAGTAGATTGGGCGAGAGGCTACACTGCAGTCTTCTATTTCTAGCAGATTTGTATCAGATTTGTATCAGCTGTGTATCTTCGTGAGGCTGAATAGTCCCCAGGTCGTCTTCTGAGAAACAGTTAAACCCTCATAGGCGGTTAGATCACTCTGAATAAAGTGGCAGGCGGAGGCAGACAGGTGTGTGTGACTGCTGGTGTCAAAGACGTGTTTTGAATCTTAAAAAACACACATACTGGAAACTGTTTCATCCGCACCCCTACACATATAGTTTACCACACACACACACACACACACACACACACACACACACACACACACACACACACACACACACACACACACACACACACACACACACACACACACACACACACACACACACACACACACCAATATGATAATGAAATAAAGGAGCAGAGCTGTGAGTGACACGGCTGCCGCACTATTTCATGGCCTTCCAGACAGGCCCATTTCCGGAGCCATGTGATTTGGCCGAGGCTCCTATATAACTGCCAGCCCCGCCTTGCATCGGCCCAACAAACCTGATATATAGATAAGATGCGTGCACTTATACACACCCTCAGGGATCAGGCCCAGGCAAGGGCAATCAAACAGTCCAGTCGGGACAGTGGTGGATGATGTACTCAACTAATGTACTTAAATACAGTTAAGGTACTAAACTTGACTATTTCTATTTAATATGACTTTATGCTTCCACTGTACTATAACAGTGGGACACATTTCTACATTTATTAGACATTTTCAGTCAGTAGTTACTTTTGAAATGTGGATTTTTTTATACAATATTCTAAAACAAAACATACTGGAAACTCTTACAAAAAGCATCATGCAGTTGAGAAAACATTTCAGATGTCTGAGTAACTAAGAGCTCCACCAAATTTTCACTTTTCCCTCTAAACGTCAAACATGATTTGATTTTAATTTACGTCAAATGATCGAAAATCTCACCAAAAGTTGAAGATTAGAGATCAAGTCCTGACACGACACAGATTTGCATGTCAGAACTTGGTTTTGTCTTTGTTCCTTGTCATTAAGTATCTGCCTCAGACGTATCTGGTATATACAACTGTAATCTTCCAAAGCTCTAAATGTTGGAGCCTCAAATTTTGATCATATTATCTGTTTTCATATTTTCATTCTTCCAACTATTCCTTTTTTTTTCATATCGATAAATATAATTTTTAATTATACCTGTAAATCATACTTTTACTCAGCTTTAGTCTAATTTATATTCTATTATTTTAATATGTATTTGTATTTTCCCTCCTCGTACTTTTACAATGTACTGTACTACTTGTGTTGCCTTCATTTGCCACTATTATAAAGGCATGTTGGATCAACTGCTGTTGCTTAAATGAGCTTTATAAATACATCTGACTTGATTTGAAAAGAAAGTGGTTCAGACTAGTTCCACCTGCAGCAGTTACACGGTGCTCACACAATGAATCTTCATTAATAATCTAATGATGTCATATAAAATCATACATCAGTCAGAGAGACCAAACCAGTTATTTTCCCCCTGTATTTTTCGGACACATATGTATGTACTTAAACTTAAGTATACGTTTTTAAAGGTCTTTCAGTTGTAATTATTTGTACATTTATGTATTTTCTTCCACCACGAATGATGGAGCTTGCAAAGTGAAACATTATGAACTGAGGATGATGCATTCTTTTTTTTAAAGCTTTTTTTTTTTTTTTTTTAATCAAACTGGTAATGCTTTTTGTGAGGAATGCAAGTGTTGCACATCTTCCACATATTTGCATCAGCTTCAGTGAACTGCAAATATCAAAAGCACAAGTTTGGTCAGACTTCTTCTCAATTCCTGAGTACATATTAAATTGCTAAAAACTTCTCTTCTCTTTTTTTGTTTGTTTTCATCAAAGCAAAGTGAGTGGTATTCTGTGCCAGAAAGAGCCAGTTTGATTGAGCGGTGGAAAAACAACTTTGCGGCGGGCAGGGCCTTGAGGTTGGCTGTATATCATTTTCCCCCTCACAGTGCGAGTGCATCATTGTCTGGGCTGTAGCAGTCAGAAATGACAACAGAGGGTGACACTGAAAGGTCCCAGGGTTCAGCTGCCTGAAAATGTCACTGGGCTGCCTCTGACAGAATGCCACAGAGATGGGGAGGGGGGGTATATAACAAAACAACAACCTGAGAGTGCTTCAGATCGCATGACACCCACACACACACACCCACACCCACACACACACACACACACACACACACACATACATACATACACACACAATGCTAAGCCATCACCTTGGATTTTGGGTTCAAAGTTCTGGAATACAACAAGATGAGCGATTACCTAATTAATCAGGAAAATAGACGAAAAAGTGTAACTTATAATTTAATGTACTCGAGTACAGTTCGCTGATTACTGACAGAATTTCTAGATGAAAGTTATAATCGTTTAGCGTTTCATGACATCAGAGGTTATTTTTGGTCCCATTGGTTGTTGATGTTTTCCACCAAAATCAAGTATATCAGACTCTGCTGGGCAATTAACCAAAACGGATATTTATAACCTCTAACCGACCTCAGCTGACCTGTGCTCACTTTACACTTTAATAATAATAACCATCACTAGTCAGAAGTTATGAGGACCTGTACAGTACTTTAAATTTACGTTTGTTAGAGTTGCGAGTTTATGAGACACGTATTTAAACATATAGGAACAAATTCCAACATTTTACGTGAACGTATTTCACACACAGCTTGAGAAGTGACATGACGCGCACAGTCAGGACATCAGTGTTAAAGTGACTGGAACACTTCCATTGTGTATTCAAACCTCCATGATTGAACCTTGTAACCCTCCTCCTCCAAGGCAAAAGCATATAAATGTTAAATAACACTCATAAATAAAAATACATATATTGCTTTTCTAGTCTAGTCTAGTCTGCAGCATCTAAATACACAGCGCTTTGTCTGTCACACATAATTTACAAGCTGATAAAATAGCTATCAGGGGCAATGTGTTTTGTGCCTTGCACAAGGACACTTCAAAATGTGGCCTGGAGGAGGAACTGGGGCGCGAAATACCATGAACTGAATACTTTCAGTTCATGGTAGATCTGCTCTACCTCCTAAAACCACAGTTGCCCATCTCATTAATAGCAACCTCACTCTTCACTCTCCTACCTGAGCTCTATAAAGTTACTGCTGGTTAAAACAGTTCCTACTGTTGCGGCTCCACATTATACTAGCAAAAGGGCCTTTTTTCAGTGGATCATTTTTAGATACTGCAGGGAGTAAGGAACAGTCGAAACTCCTCAGATCGACTCCCCAGCAGGTAACAAACTGTTCTGTTCCCTGTTGTTGCGCTGAGAACTGCCTGTGGCGTGTGCAGCATGAAATCAGACCAGGTTTACCATGACAACCTCTTGATTCTTGAAGTAAAACAACAATAGTTTGCTTGGCTGCACTGTAAACAAACATAGCACTTGTGTGTGTGTGTGTGTGTGTGTGCACTCTTCTGTTGTATTTCTGACAAAGTAGGCGGTGAAGGGTTTAAGCCACCCTTGCTATAACCATGACAACCACAAGCATCACCACTCAGATTGAAATGTTAAGGATTGATCCTCAACGGACACAACTCTCATATTTGCATATCTATCCTACTGTACTCATAGAGTGAATGTTTGGAACAAAATGTACTGAGGACGTGACAGTCCCTCTCACAGCAGAGCACATTCCTATGAGTGTGTGAGCTGAAGGGAGTGTGTGTTCTGGCAGGAGGTAAGGTGTGGACTTATCACAGCTTTCAATCCTCTGATATGTGACTGAGGGGAGGAGAGAGTAAGGCACCAACGTCTCTCCTCATTAGACCTGACAGAGAGACTCATATCCTACCTCCACCAGTCGGCTCCCTCGCTATGGCATCAGTCCATCTGCAGTAGAAACTGGAGCTCTCCCCCTCAAGTCAGAATCACTGCATCCATTTGATCCAATTGGCCACGCACGGTAGCATCACCTTGTGTGAACAGGGGAGATAGAGAAGAGTGGCTCACCGTCTGAAGTCTGGCCAAGTCCTGCAGCTTTGCTGTCACAACATTAATGTAAAGTACAATTCCTGTGGGAGTCAACTTATTGTTTCCTCCTCTACCCGTACTGCCAGCTTCGTTTGTCTCATCTGTGCAGTTCCTTCTGACTCGCTAAACTAATAAGATTGTGAAGAGCATGAAGGATTAGAAGTACCTGTATGAATAATTCAAGAAAAATCTGGTGTTATTACAATGTCTTATTTCCATAGTTTTGACCAATATCTTTCATGTTTATGTTAATGTGAAATTTTTATCCAGCCGCATAACGCTGCTCTATGTTTACACAGGAACAGTTCGTGATCATGTCAGCTCGTTGTCCATCATACGACACAGGTATATGCTGCCATACGTCTATAGTTACATAAAAACATCTCTCTCACAGATGTGGGCAGATGCATGTGTGCAATTACACCCGCACAATAACACATTCAAACACAAAGACCGCAGAGGTTTCCCTGGTAACCAAAGCCAAGGACAGTACTTGTATTTAGCGAAACTGTATTTAGTGTATATAGCCTTGGTGAATTCGTACTTTCCATTCAGTCTCAACCACAAATTATATTCAAAACATTTGTGAGAGAATAACAGTGAAAATCCTCCAAGACTGTTAAAATACCGAGCTCATTCCTTGAACAGCTTGGATTGCTTCTTTTATGGATTACTGAGTCTGTAATAACAGTGCTTCCACAGATGTTATCATCACACTGCATTGCAAAGCAGATGACTGTTACAGCATGTGCAGGGTTTTTGGATAACCATTTCCATAAAGGTGTATAAGAGCGAGAGTGTTGAACAATCATTTGCACCCAATAAGTGCGTCGGTGTTAATTGGAGGAGCTGTTGTTATCCTCCAGTCGTACCTCTGAAGTGATTAGTAATATGTGCCAATACGACTTCCTGTCAGAAAACTCAACACGATCATGTGACGGTTGCTAAATCATTAGCTACGAGGCTTGTGTCAAAGTGAGTGTGAGGTTGCAAGGAAATGAAGATTTGCATAGCTCGAAGCAAGTGCAGGTTCATTTAAGAGGTTTCAAATGAGGCCCTCACTCTCGCGAATGTATGTCCAATTAGTGGAGTGTTCATTTTCAGGAGGCAATTTCCCCCCATCACAGTTTTCCAAATGCAGCAGCTGAGCAGCAGTCATGAGCTGTCGATTCAATCAGAAGCTCTCAGTCGGTGTGTCTCACTCCCGCAGGAACGCCTGCTTGGGGATCTTAAACCTTATGGTGGTTGGTAGAGTGGGAAGAGGAAATGAGGAATAAGTTCTGATATTGTCAGTATGAGCGTTAAAGATAGCTTTACCCTAGAGCTGTGTACTCTTTAAGAAAAGATAAAAAATATATATGCAATAAACAGCCGTATGTATCAAAGTCGGAAAAATGTTATGGACGTCATTGAGTCCTTGCATAATCGCTGCTCGTGCATTATGCATTCAGGATCTTCAGCTCATAAACGATGCTCTTTCATGAGACTGCCCTCCACAAACAAACGGGATTTTCAATCACTTGCTCAACAGCAGGTGTTCCCTGCATCAAACCACTGCTTGCTCTATGTTAGCTCGACATGCATACGTCAAGACATGCGTAACATTGGAAATGATTGTTTGTCCCCCTCTAGAAAAATGTGCTTGAGTCGCTTCATTTGATGTTATTTTTAATGTTGATGACAGTGAAATTGGAAAAGAAAAGCATATCATTTGAAAGAATTATGGCCGGATTCTTAACCCTGTGACTGGTGAGCATTAAAGTTTACAGTCCTGATAATACCGCTTTTCATATTCACAACCACCCACAACAAGATGATTAAAATGATATATGTACTATTTGTTGTCTTGTTGTGCAGCACTTTGTGCTGATAAGTGTGCCTTTTTTATACTTTCACGTGTTTCCTTGTCTACCTGATTCCGCTGCTCTAACAAATGAATGTTCCCGGTGTGGAATCAATTCAGTTTGATCTTATCTCGTTCTGACAAAGCTCATCATGTGAGTAGACATAGAGTCACAGTAAGAAGTAGGACTGAGAGTGTCACCGTATGATGAAAAGTAAATTACATACCTTATGTGAGGAAAAAACTAAAAACATGCACGTTTTAAAAATGGAAGAACCTGTGGGAAGTGGCTTTGTACAGAGAAGAAGTGCAGCCCTGGGAGTTGCAGTCGCTCCAGTAAGTGTGCCTCTCCTTGGGGTGACTGTCTTGATCAGTGAGAGGGGAGGAACAGGAGGCTGGGAAAACAGCTTGTAGAGCTGGTATAATCAGCTCCGGCTTTGGCAGAGAGTGGCAGCGCTTTATTACTCGTCTACGTAAATGTATAATTGAGCGAGACGATTCATCCACCGGTGAGCTACACTGTACGCTGAACACTGGCAAGACGCAGATGAATTGATTTGGACTGATGGCTCGACAACTGCCGGTGAAGCGACTGGCATGGCTCAGGATAATGGGATTCTTACAGCGTTACAGGCATGTTGGAGAAAGAGAAGAGTTCAGAGTTCAGCTAAAGATTCTAAAAGAACATTTTATGGACTGATGAGATCAAGATTCATCATCTTTTTAAAGTTACTTTATCTTGGAGGTCAAAATGTCCCACGGTGTTAAACACGTCTAGATGCAAATAACAGGAAATCTGAGCTGAGATTCTGAACTCTTGTTTCATATTCATCTTTTTAACATAAAACCAAATGTCTACAAGTGTTCAACAAAAACAAAGAAATCCAATTGTTTTTGAGGAACTGCATATTTTCAGTCATCCTCGAAATGGCGGAGTTGCTCGTGGATTCCCAGGGGATGGCATTAAATGAAGAGTGAGATCAAACGTTCCCTGCACTCTCAATTAGAAGCCATTCCACTCGAGTCCACTTGATCTGTAAAGTAAAAAGCTGTGTGTTGCAATTATTTTGGATTTAGTTTATTTTATTAAAACAAGGCCCGGAGGTTAGGAGGAAAAATCGTCATACTGGTGTTAATGCTAATACTTTATCTGGATGTCAAATATTAAAATCATTAAACCAAACCTTTGCGGTGCAATTTGATATTAAGCCATATACCTAAAGCTCATTACGGGTAAACTGTATGAGACTGGTGGCTGACTTGTGGCTAACACAAACTGACATTAGTGTCACAGTTTCAACTGATGCATGAAGAAAAAGCACCAGTACCACAGGATGCCTTAATCTCATCATAAACACAGAGCACCTCAACATTATGGAACGAGGAACAGAAGGGGTTTCATTTCCACGGAGCTTTCTGCATCATTAACGATGGCTGTGATTAATGGATTACATCCAGCCAAAGCCCCACCTGTGAGGATCGCAATAAACATGATCATTTGTCGGCCCACATCCGACATAAATACGAAGAAGGAAAGTCAAGGCGCGCGGGGGCTCATTTTGCTTTGCACCTGTGCTACAGTCACCACTGGTGTAAGTACGTGACTTTCTAATCAGCAATTCTGGTGCCAGACTGGTACGCTGTGGGCAAGTTTGATTGGGGAAATAGCCTTGCATCAGTTCTCCCGTTTTCAGCTGACCTTTTTGCTGTTTGCAACTCACCCATGTAATCCATCATTGAGACATTAATTATGTGCTAAGCTCTTCCAGGACAAAGGCTCTAATGAAGGGCCTGTCAACGCAGGCCTTTGCCCCCAAAACAGTCAAGGAGGGGCTGTCATGCTGAGCCCCCACTTTGGAAGAAACTGAAAACAGTTCAACTGCATTTTCAGTCTTGCATTGTGGTCGTGTTTGCTCAGTGCAAACCTGGAAAATGCAAAACTGTAATGAATACACATGGGCCACTGAGGGTTGAGCACCTAAGCAGCAATGCTACCAGACTTCATTTACGATCTTGAGGCAGTTTTTTGGCACATCAAAAGTTTGTGAAGCAGTGAGGAGTATTCGCTTTGTTGCTGTAACGGCACTAAAATTACATCTATAACTGCAGAATCCACTTCAGGACTAGACAGCTGGTGTTTACCATAATATCCCTCCTTCAAATGCTATTACCTCTCATCTTTTTGCAGTCTACTTCGTACAAATGACAGTCAATCTCAAACATATTTTCAGAACGGAACCAAAACAGTGCTCCATATCACAGCATGGCATGACATAGTAGGAGAAAAAACTATTTTACAAAAGTCTCTGGTAATTATCCTTGATGCAGAGGCTTTTCAACTAAAGTTTTGTATTTGGTGTTACTGTTTGTTCAAGAAACTGCAGAGGAATTCCAGTAAAAGAGCACATCATGTCTAGCTATGCAAATTACTTTTCTTTGAGGATATACATCAAACATACAAAAACCCAAAGGCTTTCCTATAATCATTCACCAAATAAACCAAGCAACTTTCCATGGGAGACTAATAAAATTAAATGAAATAACATTGTTAATATAACAAAAATAGATTCAATTAATTACTGTTGTATCATGAAGGAAATAAATACAGATCACTATCCGATTAAGATTATAAGGATTAATATTTATTATGCTGTTCTATTTTCAGTCCCTACCTATGCAGATACCAATGAAACAGTGTGATTCAATACTACGGTAAGTTGTTTCTTATTAACCTAGAGGTTTACTGGAAATCAGCACAGTTAAGATAATCCATCTACTAAAGCAATGATGAGTACGATACAAAATGGAAAGAACTAGCACTGAGTTAACTTGATACCCTCATTCAATACAAGTTAGGTCACAGAACTTTATGATTATGCATACAGATAAATGCATGAAAACATTGTAAAAATCTAAAACCGGATAAAATGCATGTCTGTTAAGAAGAGTAGCACATAATAAAGACTTTAAACCTGGGAGTACTGGGAACCCTCAACACAAAGCTAACATCTGATAACGTATGAGCTGTGTTGTGTTACCCAAGGTGACTTGTCTGTTCAGTGCTCCAGTGGATTTGTGTTCCACAAAAACAAAACCTTATAAAAGCAAAGCACTAAATATATAATTTTGTCATGAGGAACCTTATCCAACATGTCATGTGAGTACAGGAAACATAAAGCTAAAGCCGGCAGGTCATTAGCTGAGCTTAGCTGAAAAAATGGTGCCCCAATTAGCTAGCTTGACTCTTGTCGAAGTTTAAAACCAGCACAAACCTTGGCCAAGACCCAACAGCCCCTTCAAATTAAAACAAGCCAAATAGTTTATAATCCTACATCCCTCGTGAAACCACATTTAAACCCACTGAATCCAGATTTTCACTTGAAATTGTACACACTCAACCATTTAATACATCTCAATATTTTTAATCAAGATTGATACTTAATTATCTGATAAATAAGTAAAATGTTGAAAAATGCCTTATCTTTGTGTAATATTGTTCACAAACAAACAAAACAACCAAGAAAAGAAACAGACAGGGGTGAAAACATAACCTCATTGGCGGACGCGAAAATGTCTCAGCATCTTTAATTCAATGTTGTGGCTCCTTTTTAATTCCGTTCAAAAAAAGCCCTGTAAAAATAGGTGGTTTTACAGGGCGGCAGACAACATGAATATTTCTTTGCTAATTTTGGCTAAGTTTATTGGCACATGGTTATCGCATTCATTTGAGATGTTCATGCTCAAATAACAGCAAACAGCAGAGTGTTGGTGGGGTCGTTTCTCCTGGGAATTTACCTCCTGGAGTCTTGTGTGATCCATAATTATGTGCCCCAGACAGACATGACAAGTCAGCGAGACAAAGCACCTCCCTGCCAAACAACCAGACTGAGACAGAAGTGAGTAGGCGGCGTGATGGATTTGAAAACGACTGCTGCAGCTGGACACCTCGCATCGGCTCTGGCCCTCGCTGAGCCCCGAGCCTCCGAGGCACGGAGGGATGGTTCAAGGTGTGAAACCCAAGCCATAGCGGAGCTGAGTGGGCTTTTGTTTCACGGCTTATTACCGCTGACTGCTAGATTCTCATCGCCTCCACCCCCCACACCCCTCTCCTTGCTTTGTCTTCCCTCCATCACTCCCTCAGTCTGCACTGTGTTGCTGTTCACCAGTGGAAAAGGTATTACTAATGACAGAAGAAGGTTACTCAATTTATCTTCGGGCAAAAACCTTCCAGAGCTCGCTCTCCTTGCGTCCCCTGCAGAGCGCGGTTTGCCAGAGGAAAAAATAAAACACACACATACCAAACAAAAACAGCTGCAATTTGGGATTTAGTTGATCCCAATCTGACTTTGGTTTTAAGTAATACAATTATTTTGGATTTCTTCCTTGAATATTTTTAATTTTGGGTGATCATCATCCATATTCGGTTTAAATTCTATACAAGGATTGTATATGCTATAGGCAAAGAAAGTCCCATCTTCTGGAAATATTCTTTAAAACGTAGATATCAGATGCAGGTGGTTTACTAAACATGATGCAGATGGTGTGACAGCAACTTGAAGAGAGCTTTGTTAGTTTTAAGCCTCTGATGCAGTTTGATTTGAAAAAGTCCTTTAGGCATAAATACGAATCGGCAGTCGAAAAATAGAACATTTTTTGGTGCATGCCGTTTTAGATGTTATCAGATATTAATGAAAGCACGTTTTGAATGAAGCCAAGTAGGGAAAGCTGTAAAAAAGAATTCCTCTTCAGCGGTTCTGCAGAATGACTCCTAATCTGATAATCTGTTGATGGCTGTCAGTAAATACAGGCTGTCATGGTAAATGTAGAAGAGTAGAGACAATCACTACTTTTACTGATAAGTTGAATCCAGGTAAAAGCCATTGTTCCGTGTTGGTTTCACTGCCAGTGACAAATAGCATGTGAATAAAGAAGCAGCAAATCTGTTCCAAAATGATCACTTGATACAAGTGAGATGTCGATCCTAAAACCAAGGGCTGCATTTTAAGAAATTTTGAGGCATGATCAAGATTTGAAACAGGGGCAAACAAAATTTTGAATCGTTTTGAAAATATGTCCCCTAAGACTTCTGAAGCCCAATTATAATCAAACTGTAAAAAAGAAGAATTGTTTCAAATTTTGTAGCTACTTCTTGGATAATAAATTCCACAGAGATTTCTGGACGATGACTTTAATAAAATGGACACCGCATTATATGATAAATACATGTGATGTTGGAATAATCAGAGAAACAAGTTCCCGACTGTGACAATTCTTGTGGAAACATAGACCCCGGTAGACAGCGAAAATGGAACCTCAGTCGCTGACGACATCACTCATAAAGTGATTACCATCATATTACAATCAGCTCTAAATAGTTACTTTTAATGTGAGCGTGTACATTTTTAGACTTTTCTGACAATTGCAAACTGTATCTCTTACGAGTGACTTTTTAGCAATATTAAGACTGTTCTCTTTGCCTTTATTATCATTCAAATACTAATATATGAAAACTGAACTATTTAGAACATCGCATATCCATAATTTGTTTTTATTGAATAAAATAAGTGATAAGAGTTATATTTAGGAAGACAAGAAAAAATGGCACTAATGCAGCAAGAGGCTGAAGGAGAGAATATGAAAACACAAGGAGATTGTGACTGACGTGCCAATGCTAAAAAAATGAGGAGCAGGATTTAATTGTTAAGGGCTAAACCCTGATTAAGAGTTATTAATCAGCAGAGGCCGAAAGAGTCACTCAAACATTCATTCAGGTTTTATCTGCTCTGCAAAGGCCAAAGATGTACAACCACAAATAAAGTCGGATTAAAACACAGGCCGACAGAGTGGTAATGGTGTTAGGGATTATTTTAACGTGCATGTCCAAGGTCCTGACAGGGACCAAGCCAGGGATATTAAGTTTCACCAGTTTGTATTCTAAAAGCCACTTCCCACATTGAGGATGTTACAAAAACACAGGGATATTGGATATTAAAGGCAGCCAATTCAATCCAGTTTATTCATGTAGCGCCAAATCACAACCCGCATTGTTTCCAGGCACTTCACAAAATAAGATCAGCCCCTTACAACACAAGAGAGGAAAGCCACATTTCCATACAGCGCCCGTCACCACCTCCTCCATCTTCCCTGGGAGTGTCCTGCTTCATGTCTGCCGCCCTGGCGTCCTGATTATAGAAATGCCAACTATTCAGTGTCGCAATTTATCACAACACTCTCTGTGTAGACTGTGCCTCCTCTGTTACAGCACCGGGGCAAGCTGTCAGTTTGAAACCCAATTCTTGTTTTGACCTTTCTGATATTCATCCCATTAATTTCCCCCCGCTTGTGTAGCTTTTTGAAGGTACACAAAAAAGCTGCCAATTACCTCTGCTGTGCACACAAAGGCATACAAAAAATAGAGTGATAGATTTACAGCAGCAATTCCTCTTCTCAGCTGAAAATGGCGATTGAGTGATGTGGCAAAGAACATAGGCTGCAAACTGTGGCGTTGGTGGCGATGTCACCATAAAGTGCATGAATGACTGCTACATGTAGGAATAAACATGCTCCACTCAGTTTTGCTGGTTTTACAAGGGATTCAGACTGGTGTGAAAAATCCATGAAATGTGACCCAGCAAATATGGATCTGTCCATAAAAAATATACTGACTGAAATTAATTTATGTAAATGATGAGCGAAGGCAAGGTTTAGGGTCCCCCGACACGGCGTTGCATTCATTTCTTTCATACGCTTTGGAGTAATTGTGAACTCTAAATCTATGATGGCTTGTGCGACTGCAAAACCCACAGCGGTGCTTGACATTTATGGAGGTTCAGCTCCTGTGTTATGGTAAAGACATGTGGAGGAGAGGAGTTAATTCTGACCTGCCGCAGATGGAAAAAGATTAGTCTTGAGTGCATGAAAACGTACAGAAAATTACAGGTCTGAAATGTACAAGCATATCAAACTGAAGGAGCGTTTGATTAGAGGCTTTGCTATTGATTGAGCTGGGCAAAGGTGGGGGTTTTCATGAGCTGCTCGGGTTTTTGTGGAGCAGTTTATTTTCCAGCTGGCAGCGGCCAGAGAGGATCCATCCTGCAGAAAAATGAAGCTGTTGGATTAGGAAATTCAAGATAAGAGGGGAAACCGTTAGGAAGACGGGAGGGACAGGGAATGGAATGGAGACAGAAATATATAGATTTTTTTTTTCCTGAATTGATGGAGCTGCAGAGTTGGTTCTATCTTAAATTTTCAGCCCAGTACAGGGTTAAAGACATGCAGTGGGGAGCGGGAGAACCAACATTATGTGAAAAGTGAAAACAGAAAGATTGAGAAGCTGAGGGAAGAAGGAGCAGGCCGCCAAGATGAAAACGACGGAGGGTGCAAGAGATCAGCGTATAGCAGACTAGTAGACTACAAGACTGTGTGGTGTGTGTGTGTGTGTGTGTGTGTTTTGGGCAGAGTGGGGGGGGGATATGATCATCTTGGCAGAGCGGTCTCAGCAGCTGTCGCATCTGGGAGCAGAAGCAGCAGCATCAGCAGCAGTGGCTGCAGCATCTGTCTCTGCTGCCGTGCCCTTTAGTCAGCCATAGATTGCAAGAGCTCCGCCGATAAGTGTCCCTCTGATAAACCCAGATCTGATCTGTATTCAAAAAGAAACGCTGCCTTTTAAACAGGAGCGGGCGCGTTGTGGTGGGCTGATGCTGCAGTCCTGTTTATGACATGAAACCTCGTTTGAATTCTGCCTGATTTACTGGATTTTTATACAAGTCTTCCATAAAATTGGTAATTTGTGGATTGGAACTACGTTGAATTACTAGAATCACAAAGTATACAGCAATCAAGTTTGTTGTGAGAGTGTAAAACACAGAGGAGCATTTAGAGGTAGCTCTGGTGTCTTAGTTACTGCTTTGACGGCTAGAAAACTAAGCTAAAAAAGAGGTAAAGAAAGGGGAATATAGGCTACATAAGACGAAATCATGAATTCAGTCATCCATTCCATGACTCATAAGTGACTCATATGTGGCAAAGTTTGTATAAGAGCAGAAAGAAATGTAAAATTATAACTCTGCTCAACAATACCTCCTATCTCACATGCTGTGACATTCACAATGACAACTTACAGGGCGCCAGTAGTGCAATAGAAATAGTCAAACAGTTGAGTGCAGGATAATGGACATGCAGCAGAGAGGGAGGGAACACGGGTGCATTTATGAAAACGGAGGCTGCTGAAAGAGGAAACACAATTCCATAGCAACCATTTCCCGCCAAGTTCATGTGTGAATCATGGTTCATGTGAGATGATTTTTGGATCCAGCCTT
Organism: Pleuronectes platessa; assembly: GCF_947347685.1. Taxonomy (NCBI): domain Eukaryota; kingdom Metazoa; phylum Chordata; class Actinopteri; order Pleuronectiformes; family Pleuronectidae; genus Pleuronectes; species Pleuronectes platessa. The sequence goes on from NC_070647.1 coordinate 10,061,214, forward strand.
TGTTGATAGGATAATGAAGTATCGAGGAAGGAGAGAGAGCTGGGAAGTGCATGCAGCAAAGGGCCAGGTCGGAACCTCGGGCGACGGCTAGAGGTCTAAGTTCATTTAAGAGTGAGCAAAGCAGCCAAGACATATGTTGGTGGATGATGATTGTGGTCACATGATGCTATTGTCATTTCCAGTGGGTTAATAACAGCCACAGTTGATCTGGGAAATCAGACGGTTACAATTCAAGCCCCTCGCGGGTGAGTGTACCGTGTGTGGAGTGTACTACTTGTGTGTGAGTACTCGATTTGAGACGAGGCATCGCTGCGATGAAGAATACTATTTTTAAAAGGGAAGAACACAGGGGAACTTTAAGATGAGACAAGAGTTTAGTGTGCTAGTTTTTGAGAATTTTGTGTGCCTGAGTCTTAGACAATTCACAAATACAGTGAACGCATGCACGCACTGATACTGTCACATTATGAATGCAGCTCTTGACAAAGTCGCATATGCTTTTCAAACTCACAGGCTGTCACTCCAAACACAACTTCAAGTGAAACTATTTGTCTCACAATTCTGACATCATTGTAATAATATGAGAAAACTGTGTATTTTTAGTAGTTAGAGGTATTTTAGCAAAAATAACACATATAGATAAACCAGTCAGTCATTTTGAGACCTTCTCACTGGTACTTCCTGGCTGTGGCCCTTGCTGGCTTTCTCAATTTGCATAAATATGAGGAGTTTATAATGTCAGTGTGAAATGAAGCCACCTGATGAGCTCATCCCGGGTTAGCAACCAGTCCAGTGATTTTATGAGTCTGCCAGTTGGAGGTTAGACATGCTAAACACGTCACCGACTGCATCTGCAGGAAATACATGCTGCCTACGATTCACACAGAGATTTAAATATGCATGTGTAGCAAATGTGTAGGCGTGTTTGCAGACACAAAATAATCACACTTGCACACACTCTCTACAAACACACATGTTAGATAAATAAACAGTGTTTTTATGAATTTATTATTTAAATTAAATGAAATCTGTATATTCATGATCAGAGCATCAGGCACAACTGCTAATTTGAGTGTTTGTTGATGTTCTTTGCTAAAACTATTGTTTCCTCAAGGGAAAGAGCAAGTTACTTACCAAATGGATTTTTTTTAACCTTTTATACTATCTGGAACTTGCAAAGCTTAATTAAACAGCTTAACTTCTTGTGATTATTACACAGCTCTGTCATTTAAACAGCTCCATGTGTTAATCCATGTCTAAACCACAGGATGTTGGTAATATGTACAAACCACCCACTGGCAAAACACTGCATTTTAGCTCTTCCTGTTGTCCCTTTCCGCTCTCTTTGCTTTCATTTTTTAAGTTCCTGTCTTTATCGGCTCCCCAAGCAGAGGTGGAAGTGGGTCGGGACTCACCCCAGAGGAGTTACAGCAGTAGAATTTGAGCAGGAACGGAGCCCAGTTCAGGGACTCGCTCAGTGAAGGGATTTGAGCCTCTCAGGCAGCGCTAACTCACAGGTGAGGATTAGGGTCATTGTCAGGGCGTTTGGGTCTGCCAATCTCAGTACGAGGGTGGGAGGAAGTGCTGCCTGGGAGGCTCAGCTCCTGTCAGTGAGAACGTTTTATGGACTTTCACCTTTATTTAATACTGATGGAAGCAAAGCTGGGTTAGCCTGTCTGAAAGTGTCAGTAAATGTAAGTCGATGACCGTTCCAGCTAAAAGTCTGACAGTGTAGTATATATCGCCTTGACAGCCAACTCACAGGCCAATTAAAATTGCTTATGTTAGCTAAATTATGTCTAATGATATACTCCACACAAATGTGTAGCTTAAAGGGATAGTTCAGAATATTTAAAGTGGGGTCGCAAGAGTTAATTATCCAGTCAGTTTATTCAATTTAACACAATTTTCTCGAGGCATTCTTGATGTATTGCGTTCCCAAAGCAAAACATGTAATTTAAAAGGTCAGCATGACATGGACCTTTAACCTTTAACCACCAAGGTCTAATCAGGTCATCTTTAGGTTGAACTGAACGTTCATCACATTTAACGAAGAATGGGACAGAAGAACAGAAGGACGAGCTGAAAACAAATGCCTTTGACAGCGGGATATCACTGGCACATATGCATAAAAACGTGTTTCTGACATATTACATTCACAAGAACATTAGGTCAAATGACCTTTACCTTTGAAAACTGAAATCTAGAACACGCAACCTGCATAACTCCTGGAAAATCCATCTTCCAGTTGCCATGCAGGCAGACGACCAGTCACAGTCTCACAGTCCTGAGCTCAGTGCTATGACAGACAGCTGGGCTACAGACAGAATCCAACCCAAAGTGTGGCGTCGACATGGATGAAGGGTCGTGTTTCTTCAAAAGGGAATGCAACGGTTTTCAAATCTTGCTCCATGCTTTCACACAGAAGACTTCCAGGCCACCCACCAACACACAAGCACACACACACAATCACCGGTCTGATGTGCACGATGGAGTGCTGGAGGTAGGGAGTACAACATCAAACAAAACATCAAGACAGAATGTGATGCAGTCTGGCCATTGAAAGGTACGGCACTGAGACAGAGTGACAGCTCCTGTGACAAACTGTGAGCACCGTGTTCGGCTGGTAGTGGAGCATCCACTGGCAAGGCGCCGAAAAAAAAAGACAAGACAAGCAGAGACAAACTGCAGGAAAGGAGGTGTGGAAAGTAAAGAAAAGCTGGCTGCTTTATGACTGCTCGCAGCTCTGAGGGACAACTGCTGCGTTTGATCTCACAAGGAACCTCACGCAGGAAAGATAACTCTACAGCACATCTCAGTAGGGCTCTCCTCTCTCCTACAACCACTGTGCACTTCTCTCAACTGAGGGCGAGAGAGACTGACACAAACAGGAGCGAGGGAGAGGAAGATGGGGAGAAGATGAACAAATGGGGGAATTATGATTTATAAACACTTGCTCATGTTGGGGTAAACAACGCTGATTCCTGTGAGGGAATGTGTGAACAGTCCTTTCACTCCGTCTATCTCCTTCATGAACGTTAACACCGAGAGAAAAGGAGAGGAGGGCCCTCCCCTGCTCCTGCCGTTCTCTTTAAACCCAGAGGTCTATTTGTGCTGACTTCTTAAAACGGCTTCAGGGTGTCACTTGGACACAGTGGATGATCCTAATTGCATTTAGCAAAGTGGCAGAGCTGTACCAGCGAGAATGTATTGAATGTTTTTTTTTTTTTTTTTTTTCTTTATCGTTGTACTCAATCGTTCCTGCAATGCACCTCCTTCGCTTTGCAACCTCTTGTCACTGTGTGTGCTTTCAACGTTTCCCTTAATTTAGGGTTGGTTTAACACTTATCATATTGACTAGCAAGCGCTGACACTAAAACAATCCTCGGCGGCCGTTAAGGGAGCACGGTTAACTCTCTGAACTCTGCAAATTAGCAGTTAGCAACAGCATTTTCGCGTTTTCTATCTAATGAGTTGGACCTTAACTCATTTCATAGCGAGAGGTAAATCATGATGTCTCCCTAATGTCTTCGCTTCCACAAGCGCAGTGTGGGTTTGTATGCAGAGCAGCAGACGCCCACTCACGTGAGTCTTGTTTAGTGCTTTTCATCACGGATATCGATGCACTTGATGGTCATAAACTGTATTTGATGATCATATAATTCCATCTCTATAGCTACTCAAATCAAATCTAGTCAACTCTCAGACTGAGGCTCTTTGTTCTTATAGCTCAATATCAAATGAATGGCTTCGGTGGCCGAGACTATCGATCAGCGATTTACAATATATTGAGAGGTTGTGTCCAATAAAACACGGTACACACTTTTACTTACATGGCAAAGGCTGTTTGTGTCCATTTACTCTAATTAATCCAATCTAAATCAATTGATGCTTGTGGATTTTAGTAAAAAAGCTACTAACTGTAATTGAATGACATAAAATCTGGGGTCTCTATGAGAAGCTTATAGGTCAACTAAAATGTGTGACTATTTCAAATACTTAGAACTAAAAATAAAGAATTGGAACAGAGTATTTCTCGATATAATGTCATATGGCTGACTTTGTAGGTTAAGTGAGGGACAGCCTTGATAAATAAATAAAAAGACTTCAGATATTGTTATATATTGTGACCATACGGTATTCTATTAGTGAGTCAGTTGTCTGTTGTGAGCTCAGACGTGTCAGTTAAAACAGCAGAACAGAGAAGTCTCTAGACCGCTGAGATTTAAATGGAAAAAATAACTTCACTAAAGAGCACTGGCGAGTTTCACAAAACAAAACCAAAGCTGTGTCCCGATCCAGGTTCTTTATCCTTGGGAAACCTCAGTATACGAAGGCGTGGTCATTCTTCTTTACTTTTCAAATAATGAGAAGAGGAAACAATTACTTAATTAATGTGTTCGTATCCCATATACAGAGTTTACAAATCTCTTCCTCCTCTTCCTGACGTTAAAGGCATTCCTCATCCATCCCGGCCTCACCCCTCCCTCACTAATGAGTTCCCCACCCAAGCTCACTTGCATAGCCAGCTGCTTCTCATGAGCAATTACCCTCAAATATATATATATATATATTCACACAGGACAGATGTTTTAAAGACCATGTGCCATCTTCAGCCCTCTGGATTAATTTCCTGCTCTGGCTACTTTCTCATTTACCACAGCAATGACTCATTTTTTACTTACAATAACTGTTTCCGGCTCACCAGCTCTGCCTCCAGAAAACCAGCACTATGATTCAGAGTCCTTGTCCTGTCTACCTCCCACTACCTCCCCCCCCTGGGTGACCTTTCTATACTGAGCGTTGGCGGCCTCCATCTTGGAGGGTGTCGCGGCTCCTTGTGAGGGCGATAATGACTGTTATCATGGATGTGAGGAGCCACAGGCAGACGGCGATCATGAATGTGAGCAGGCAGAGGCATACGGTGCGTATATATTATGAAACCATGCGGATAAAAGGGGAGGGACAGGGGATGATGAGGAGCAGCATGCATTAACAGCTCAGGAGAGAGAGTTACAGTTAAATATAACTGTCAGCATGTGGTATTTTAAAAGCTTCTTGGTGCCTGCGAGTTATCGACAGACATACAATGAGAAGCAGTGTGTGACAGGAAAGTTTCTACCTGATTTCTCCTCTCTGCTTTTAAAGGATATTGAGTGTTTTCCGTTACTTAAAGAGCTACTGCACACTTTAATGTGCTTTTTGAGTTGTAAACCCAATAATTAAAATGTGTTATTTGATGAGGAAAACAAAACATTGATGATGGTTTTTTATCACATTTTATAACATGAATTTATGAAGAAAAAAAATCTACATTTATGGGTGTACTTGGCTCATAACGCCTCCTAGTGCTTCAAGCCATCTTGGTCCTTGCAGTGTCAATGTTTACATAAAGTCAACCATTTGGGATGTCTCTACGTCATGACATTTATACATATTTGAGAAGGTTAGCTTCTCAAAAAGTGCCCCCCCGCCCCTGCCACCAGCAACCGCTCATGAGTGTGAATCTCATTTGAAAATCTGTGCTAAGACTAAACCCCTAAACCACCACACCATCTACCATTCAGAGACGTGCGTATGCCAGTGGTTTAAACAGCTCAGGACCACTGCATGCTTCAGACACGGTTGAGCCACGGGTGTCTCCGCAGCGGCTGCTCGTGCTTGCAGTTCGAAAAGCTCGGGACAACCATACAGTATTATTTAATACAGTATGGTGTGGGGGGGAGGGGGGGGGGGGGATTTCCAGAGACAAACACTTAAGGTTGAAATGATGCTTTAAGAATGCAACAACGTGAAATCTTTGTGTTATGTATGAACAAAGCTCTGAATGAGACTGGTATGCTGCGATAGAAACTCTCACCAATATTCTAGTCAGTGCATTCCCCCTGAACCACCTCAGTCTGCAGCTCCGTCCTGGCATGTCTTGAATGTCATATCCATTCATTTCTCTTAGATCATTAGATTGGACCTGCGTGCTCATGTGACTGACAGTCTCACACGTATAATTATAACAAAGAATTATTGCTCACTCAGCCTTGAATCAATACCCTTCCCCTCTTGAAAACACATTCATCTCTGTAAAAAGCAATTAAACACTGACAAATCAAAGGGCGCGCTCTATGATACACCCTGCCTGCGACGCCTGCAGTGAGAGGTCAAACACTGAGCGACAGGATAGATTAAATGTATCAATAATACATCCGGGCAGAGTGAATCAGTGGGGGCACCTAAATGAGGCGTCACTGCCTTGTCACATTGGGGAACAGGTGTGCTGCCGCAGAAGCTCCTGTTCCGCCGCATAAGGCGTGTATATTTGGCCTGTCAGATGAGCAGGTGCTGTGTATAATTCATCTTTGTTCCATATTTCATGTACAGGAGCAGGAGAGTGGGTTTTGGAGTCTGCTGGGGGGGGCCTTGCTGGAGAAAAAAAGGCCGGCAGCCTTCTGGCTCATTGTGGTACACCTCTTCAGAAGATCTCTCAGTGGGATACGGTGTGTGTTAGTGTGTGTTTTTTTGTTTTAGCCTTGTGAATATGTGCATGTATGGGCATTCATATATAGCTCCGCATAATGTTAACTAACAATCAAGCAATAGTCGGGTATTCATGTCGGGTATTTATTTACACAAAAACCCGCTAACTGGAATCTGCTCGTGAATAAACGACCGACCTCTCCATTAATTAAAAATCAAAAGCATTTTGAATCCTATCTCAGAGGAACAAAACCTAAAAAAATAATAAGATGAACATGAAGTAGAATTCTGGATTAATCCACAAAGGCAAGGTAACGTACGTGAACGAACTGTCAAACCCGGTTTTCATTTTATTTTACTTTCGAACGTGAAAACCCTGCACCCTAAAAAAAGCACTCAAATACAGTTTTAAAATATACATTTTGCACAAGTGAGACAAAAGCTTCACTTTATTTGAATTGTAGTGGATTCTATCACAGCTTTGTGAGGAAAAAGGGATTCAACTGCACCACACAAAGTAAAGAAAGTACAGAATCTCAGCCTCTTCTACATAAAACTGGCAGTTCCCCCCTTCAACAACAATACAAAGGAGTCGGTGATCTGTTGCTCAGATGCCTGGAAGGATTTGCTTCAAAACCTTTTTAACTTTGCCTGTAGTTCATGTGCTGTAGAGCTCCCATCAGGTTTCTTCCATTTCTGTCAGTGGGGTGTTTTTTTCTTTTTTGGAGCAATGGTCTGGCACTTGGACAGACAGAATTCAGTAATAACACAGTGGTTGAATATATTTTTCATTCATGTCAGAGGACTGCTGAAGCAGGATTTTTTATGTTAAGTAGGTTACGGTGGAATTGAATAGGACATTAGATAACACAATAAATGACTTGGTTAAAATGAATAGTTTTTGTTTTTACTTCTCTGAAGAAGATTGGTTGAGCGTGACTCCCCATTTTTAGCAACGGCTCAGAGAGAAATAATTATAAGTAAAGTGAAAGGTGTTGCGATAATTATCACCAGACTTTGCAGTTTCAGCTCTACTGAGCTTTTAAGCTTCTGTCGCCGTTTTGCCTCAATGGTCTGCTACTGTTTAGTTTCACAATCTTTGTTCTCATCAGCATCCCAGAGGCTTCAGCGACAGCAGTGAAAAAAGGCCTTCATAAAACACCTGCATAGCACCGTAAGGTAAAATCTGCTGTAGTGACATGTTTACTTTATAAGGTGTTAATATGATGCATAGAATATGAATATATACATATATGTTAATGCTGGTTATATATATATCTGGAAATAGAATAGCAGTGGTTGATTGCTACTGATTCAGACAATGCAATTGGGGTTGTGATGCCACTTTTATTACCTCCACCAAGGAGGTTATTTTATCACTGCTGTTTGCAGGAATATGCTAAAATTACTGAACAGATTTGATTGATATTTGGAAAGTTGTGACTGGGCAGAACAAGAACTCAGGGATATTGGAAGCTTATTCAAAATAAGGGGTAGTTCCAGGCTTTTAAAAATATATTTGAACATTGTGAGATAGGAGGTATGAGCTCTTCCAGTGTCTTCTCCACCAAGACACTAATGTTTTCATCTGAGTTGGTTAGTTAGCAGGATAATGCAAAGACATTTTGTGGACAGGTGTGGCCTGATCCAAGGAAGAGCACATTTACGTATCTGTTTAGTTTTTTTCCACTTTCATTAACATTGAAAGATGTGGGTGTCTTTTTTAAACACATTTTTGTTTAATTCTCAGCGAACAATTCATGGATCATGATTTAAATCTATTTTCATAAGTTGACTGTTGATCCTTGGTGGAAATGTGTTTGCCATTGTAGTTGTTAAATATGACATTTAAAAATGGAACCTCCGTAAATTTCAAGGTAATGAAAACCAAATAGCTGGGCAGAATGTACAAATAGTTCATAATTAGAATGTCCTATTTGCTTTGTTAATTCTATTCTCACAGAAACCTCTGATTCCATTGTGTAAGGATCTACTGTAAAACCCCTTATTATGCCACTTATACAATTTTATGTTGTGCACATCCCTCAGTGTGATTGAAATGGGATCAGTCAGCGGCACAGACAACAATCAAAAGCCTGGTTAAGTTTGTTCTTTCTGATTAGCAGCCAAGTTGTATCCTGAATACGCAACAGAGCCTCCAGAACAAAACGCCGGTTGATATGCATTTGAGATGATCAAGGCTGTACCTCCCACAAAACAACCTCTTATCCAAGGCCCATATGAATAAGGCCAGTCACTTTACAGAGACAGATGGTAATAGTGTAGTCAGTCAGGGACTTGGAGAGCCATGTGTTGCAGCTCTCTGTTGCTCAGTCATAACAATATATAGTCAAATGAGGTGATAAATTCTGATTAGGAGACATAAGGGCCATCAAAAGCCTGCCAGGCATGTAACACATCATCTGTACAGGAAGACAAACACGAGTCCTCCACCAGTCAGCAGTCATCCTTCTCGATTCTGGCCGAGATGGCCCCCCCCATGTGATTGCCCTGAAATGTGGTGGCGATGAAGACAAATGAAAACCACAATATGTTCTGGTTAGCACAAAGCGGCGCACCCTAACAGGCAGAAGTCAGTTTAAATGCCAAAGAGGATGGAGGACTTCTTTAAAAGATATTTCCCTATGGCTGCTGACGGAAAGTAAACATGTATCCAGACAACTTTGATATTATTTATATTCAAATATTTGTTTAAGGTATACAAATCGATGTCCTTTTTTCTCTTCAACATCAAACATATGTCTGATTGTGTGTGATTTTTAATTTATCTTCTGTATATATTTTGGGTGTAGTCTTTATATGAGCTGTTATAGGTTTCTGTGGACTTTGGGAGGAAGTCGTGGTATCCGGAGAAAACCCACCCTTGTATATGTCAAAAAGATGAATCTTGTTATACATGTTACATTTCTGTATGTCATGTGATACGATACATTTTGATCGCTTGCTGCCAGATCCGGGTTCCAACAATCTCACTATTCATGTGAGAAATGCCCACAAACTTAAAGGTCACATGTCTGGTTTTCCATAGTCAGCCGTGTACTCTGCGTCGGCTCACTCGCCTTGGAACAAGACACTTAACTCCTTCCTGCTGACTCAATATGAGCAACTAGGGATAAAAATGTCAGTTTAATGTTTAAAATGTAAATGTGCAGTGGGAGGGAGATAATCCAATAAAGGCGGCGGCAACGGTTGTCATAACAACCTACATGCTACCTTTAATATGGATGCCAAGACCTAAAGCATGTAAGAGATCTAATTTGAGCTTATATTAAATATGCAATGTTTAGTTATTTTTTGAGTGCACTGATTTGTGTTTAAGAGACTACTCTGTGGTTGATGATGTTGCCTGTAAACCGTTCATTAGCTCCGGCAGAAACATTAGGCCGTGTGCGCCCGTGACTCATTTGTCTGAATTTATAAACAGTAAATAAACCCTCATCACAGGAAGTACATTTAAAAAAAAGAAAGACAATGTGTGATCCCAAGCAAATTATTCTTTGCCAAGTTTCGCAATCTCCCTCAGATATTGCTGCGAATGTGCATTGTTCTCCCTTTATGTGGAAATATTGCTGACATATCATTGGAAAAGGCCCGGGATACTATATTAAACAAACAATGCGCTCCAATTTCCTGGAATGGTACACTGATCACCATGCATGGTCGGAATTGAATTTTTCTGAAATGTGATATTTGAAATGATTACGTCTCGGCGAAGGCAGAGTGAAGGAATAGAGAGCCATTCATAAATCATTCCTTGACATTGCTGCTTCATTACCCCAAACTCACTTTCTCACAGTCTCTGTTTGTCTGTCATCAAAACTCCATAATCCCTGTCAAAGCTGTCTGGATTGTAGGTTAAACGTGAAGCAAACAGGGAGAGAGAAGAGGAGGAGAGGAGAAGAGGAGGAGAGGATGGAGGGAGGGAGGAAGGGGTGGAGAGGACCAATTCTCCTCTGGATGGAGCTCCATTCCACACACTCCTGTGATAATTACATCTCGCTGGCTTTCACTGGATCCATACAGTTTTCTTTTTCTTCTTTTTCTTAAGGTGCCGGTAGGGTAGAAGTGGATTCAGCTCGTAATAATATTGCTCTAAGAAGAGGGAATTGTGCCCTCAGTGAGAACACTAGAGAGCTGATCGTAGGATTTTTCACCAGAAATGTCAGCTTGATGGATTTAAGTCAAGGTCAAGCTCTGATTAAATACAAAAAACGGAGTGCTGTTATGGATCAAATGTTTGGAGAGCTGAAAAGAGAGAGCAAAAGAGGCGAGTGCTGCACAGATTCCAAGGACTGCAACCTCAGACCATGTAAAGAAGCTTATGGTCAGCAGTGAATGATGTTAAGCACAGAGCGTTTTGGATCAAGTGGGTGAAGGACAAACATATTTCACCTGAAGCTGATCGACACTCAGTGCACCACGAGAAATTATACAAAGCCAAAAAAGGTACTAGAGGAAGATGCAGTGGTCAGAACGTTAAAAAGTTTATATTTGCGGATGTTTGGCTTTTACATCTTAATAATAAGGGAGGATTAAACCACTAGAGGGCTCAAAGATAAAAGTACACCATGCTATCAACACACACACACACACACACACACACACACACACACACACACACACACACACACACACACACACACACACACACAGACACACACACACACACACACACACACACACACACACACACACAGACCAACCATCCAGTATCTTTTGTGGCTCTCAACAAAATAGTTCATGCATGGGTTTTGGCTACTGCACTGCATGACGGACGGGATTCACACAACGTCAGTTTCCCTGATTGAAAATGAAATGTAGGTCAAGTTGAAAGAGGGAATTATTCAACAGCCACCGTGTGGTAATGAAGGCAGAGAGGTCACATCCCTACTCAGTCACGGATTCACTTTTTTAAACGATCTACGTAATCACCTCCTTTTTAAAATACTTTAGATATAGATCAGTGGATGGCATAATTGAGGAGCCTCAAAGTTCAATTTTGTGCGAGATAAGTAAGCCACAGTTTGCCTACTAGCAAAGTAAAGAGCACATTTAAAAAATATGGACCCAAGTGACCATGGCCTGATGTCGAGAGGAATTTGGGAGAAATTGGGGAGAAATCTGTGTTGATTCCAGAAAAAACAGTTCAGCTTTCAGTCGCTGTTTGGTGAAGTCTCGACATGAAAAGTACTGGATTTGGTTTTAGGAGGGAATCATGCTTGGGTTAAAATACATGAATGCCTTGAAGGCAAACTTCTCCCATGTGCATACAAATAACTCCACTCTAACAGCTACAACTGACAAATTTTAATGTATGCGAATGTGGACAGCGTCCAAAATTAGTACCCACTAATCCCAAAATCAAAAGTAAAACATTGACATTGGCATATAAAACAAATGCAGTCAGTTGCCAGTGGAAGGTTGTCGACTTTATTTGATCCTTGCTGTCTATTGTTGTTATAGCTCGATATACATATTTCGACAAAACTTTCTCAAAGGACGTGGCGTGGTTCAGGGAGGAACTCATTAAATGCTGGTGCATATCTGAATCAGGGGACAGATCCAGTTGGGGGTTTTTTTCTTACTTTTTTTTCACATTGCAAGAATTTTCTAAATTTGTCTGGATTTCGCTGACAATTATCAATGGATCTTGATGAATTAACAGGCATGTCTAGGGCACTGATATTTATGAGTTATCAAAATAGTTTGATAAGGGCCTTGGTTGAGGTATGTGTTAGCTCTTAGGGAAAACATGCATCACCATCCACTCCATGTGAAAGTTAACTCTGTATAAAGTTACCTCTGTATAGAGAGAGATTGTAACACTTAATTACGATTATAGTGCTTCCATTGCAATGACAGCATCTTTGGACTTGTAAGTAGGGCAAAGGAAGTGAGCTATTATCAGACTAGTCGAGTGGGAAGCTATATTTAATGAAAGCAATACAAATGCATATATAGTACGGTAATTGCTGTACATTGTAGGATAAACTTATTTAATGATAAGCTGACATAAGTTTAAGAAAAGTCATTAAAAAAGAAAAACAGAGGAACTAACAGAGAATGAGGGAGTTGTTTTATCAAAGTCACATTTCAAACCTTATCCAGCACTGACTTTATAATGATTCATATAGTGGAAAAAACAAGCAAACAAATGCTGACTGGAGAGACGGCTGACGGTCGCTGTCCATGGTGCTGAATTCTCTCTCCCTCAGTCTGTCTCTCTGTGTCCATCTGCCCCCGGTCAGTGTGTAAGCACACGTTGCCAGTGTCACTCAAGACTGTCAAAGCAAGGCCGCCGCAACAACCCCTGCCGCGCTCCCACTATAATGTCTCAGTCAGGTGATATATAGGCAATCTCTGTGTCCACAGTGTCAGTGGTTGCAGTCAATATGTCCTTTTTACTGGTTCGGTATGAGCCCTAAAAGCTACCCCCAGCAGGTGACGCCCAACGATGTAACCATGACCCATTCAGATAGGTGTCACACAAACATTGGCCCCTCCTATCACACACATACATCAAGCCTTGGACTATCTTCACAGTAATGCACTGTGGCAGCTGATGTGATTGAGTGTGTGGGAAGCGGCAGACTTAGCTGCTGTGCTGGTAAAGACAGCGGCTGATTGACAGCAGCACAGTGAGGCAATCTAGGAGATATAGTGCTTCCAGTCAGACTCCCCGCGCTTTCCACAGGGAACATTTTCCCTTCCTTTATCCAAAACCACATCTAAAAAAATTCAATGACATACGTACCATGCATGTACGCTTGCACACACACATATGTATAGGCAGACATACACCAGGCTAGAGACAATCACAATGAAACATTATCATTTAAATGAGGAAAAAAATGTGTTTCCTCTCTTCACAGCGCTGTAAAATGAAATGTCGAATCACTCACAGCATGCGACCTGGAACATGAATTGAGCTGAATCTTGGCTTTGAAAAAATATCAACCCAACACTTTAATGTGTTTTTTCTCCATCGTTGCATATTGTGATTTTTAAATAATTGAATTTTGACTTACTGTGCGAGTTCACATCTGCTGCAGATTTGATCCACACCAATTCATTACATTTTTCGTCCTTTTATCTTCCGTTGGTTCTGAAAGAGAAAAGAAAAAACGGTCCCTTTGTTATTTCTCGGGAAATAGGTTTGCATTCATGGAACGGATGAACAATCCTAGCTAATGAATCATTATGACATAAGAAAGAAAAAGAAGGATCATTTTAATTTTGAATGTGTCAACAGTTTTTGAGACACATTACAAAACGCAGCTGCAGCTTACAATTAACAGTGAGCTGTTTTTAGTGACATTTTCTTTTCCGTAATGGAAGAAGCTGCCACGTCTTCTTAAAACTTCTGCTGCATTTTACACATCATAGAAAAAAAGCGATTTCACTTTGAATATGCTGTATCTTTAAATCTATAACTGTTTCTATTAGTTATTAAATTTTATTTTGCTCTAATAAGGACGTTTTATGCCTTTATATAATATTAATTTCACACATTTAAGAGAGGCCCAGGGCTCATGACTGTTTCACTGATTCTTACAGTGGGTTTCAAAGTTCAGAATTCTAATTCTCGTTTTCCGTTGGTTAATTTAATCCTAACTGCTCCTCTGGTATATCAACATTAATTAAAGATGGCTGAGAGTGCAGCGCTCTGTGTGATGGGTTATAAGTAATCAGTGCAGGTTCTCCTCTAAATCTGACAGAATGTGTTTGAAGCAAGGTTTTCTGGGAGAGGGTCAAATACAATAAACAATTAGACGTGTTACATTTGTAATGTTCATTTTGTTTATTATCGCACTGAAATATAGAAATGGTTAATCAGGGTTTAACTGAGCTATTGGCAAATATGTTTTATTTGGCGTCAACCGAAAAACAAAAATATTTATCAAAACTGACATTTTGTCACAACAACTGACCTTAACTGACTTTATCATGCATCATTACCTCTGCTAAGGAGGTTATATTTTAATCACCACTGACTTTTAGCAGGTTTAAGCTAAATGTACTAAACCAACTTTATTAAAAGATGGTGGTAGGTTGGGACATAGGACAGGGAAGAGCCAGTTGACATACCTTAAGGTGGCAGAGGCAGGACATTTTGAGATAGGGCATTAGCCTAATCGAAGGTAAGTGCTCCCCCAGTGCCCTTCTAGTAAGCAGATCATATAGTTTGACAGTGAGAGAACAACCCATTGCTTACTTCTTAATGTGTGCAGATCATATTTAGTTGGGTAGTTTATCTGACTATTGTTTATGACCTACTAGCTTTTACAATCAATAAGTAATTGGCTGCTAACTAGCTAGCAGGTTTAAAATGAAATGTGCAGCCAGCACTGAATAGATTATTGACCACACACTCATCATTATGTTGGTCTTTTTAAATAACCAAAGCCAAACCAATGGGCCTAGTTTGCAGGAACTGGGGGGTTGCAGTGATTAGAAAGGTCAGTTGGAGCATTTGGAAATTGCAGCTGGAAACTTGGTGAAGTCAACACTTTTTAGCAGAGATTGCGAACCATCAAGCAGCTTCAATCAGAGCAAATTCTGGCAGAGACAGGAACAAAATCCTGCTACAGCGTCTGAATCTACTGGCGAGTTTGTAAAACCCCCTCAGGCATTTGACAAGAGGTTTCAGGACAAAGTGGAAGGAACTGAACATATTATCTATTTTGCTATATTTCCATTCTGAGGAGACATGCACTTAAGTTTACCTACTACTGTTAGCACTTTTTTTCAATATTGGAGAAGCCGCTGTGTATGTAGCCTCATCATCACTATCTTCTGACATCACACCCCTCACCAAAGAAGAGTGTCAGAGGTTAGTTTGATATACCGGTATGTATTCAATACATTTGTATGGCTCTCGAAGGTATAACGAAAAAGATGGTCCTCCACAGGAAAATGGTTTCTCACCCCCGTCTTAAGGTAACATTCTAATAGAACAATTCAATAAAGTTAAAAGGACCTTTTAGTAATATAAGGAAAGTTATTTATATCTCCATAAATGCAGATGAAACAGACAACAGTCTCATACTAGAGACTGCTCCCAAACAATAAGCTCAGAGTGCCACTCTCGTTTCCATTTTCTCCCCCCCCCCCCCCCCCCCCAAGCCATGCATATTCCCTTTCATGAATATCCTTTGCAATAAATTGAATTCCGCCATTTTCTGGGAATGCTTTTCCTGCTCGAGTCCCTTTAGGTAACATGAGAAATCAGCAAGAAGAATGAGCTCAATTCAATTATCCTCCTCTGTACTCAGGGGTGCCAAAGAGCCTTTAACAAACCGACGATGGCTGAAGTCGATTCAGGTAAATGGAGTAAATCTCACTGGAGTATTTAGGTAGGGGATAGAAGGAGCGAGGGACCACATCTTGCTTCTAAAAAAGCTGACAATATAATCTGCCAGTGAAAGGGATAAAGCTTTGGGGAGGCCACAACAGCTTTGTGCCAACAACCGTCCTCATCAGGGAAACAGGAGCGAGTCCAGTGTTACGTTTGTTCCACTCACCAGGCTTTATCTTCTATGTTCGCAATGCAAGATGACAGCTTGGATTTTCAGCCTTGTCTTCTTCCAGCATACTACACCTCTGACGTTAATGTAGAACCGATGCCTTTGTCATGGCCGATCACAAACATTTTGTAGAGATTTGCTTTCCTGCTCAAAACTGTCGCCTCGATACCTAAAGCAGCGGAACCCGTAGTTTTTCATTCTAAACAGAGAAGAGCTGTTTCCCCCACTAGTTGGGTTGTCTCATTTCGTATGTGGGACTCTATCTTATTTTCTTGTCAGCGGAGTGGCCTCATTAAATGTGGGGGTGCTGTGGGCTGCAATAGATTTTGTGGGTGACAATATATATTTTTGTATTATATACCAAGTGTGAATCTATTTTTGCTTCAAGCATGCATGAATGTAGAGATTAATCAATGTACTGTTACCATTGACAGTAAGAAGTACAGAGGATGAGCTAGATAAATAGAAGATATTAATGTTTGACATGTGCACGGAGCAGAAAGGCAGCAGAGCAGATAACACTCTCTCATGTCGGATCCAGTTTGTGGCTGCTGCCCTGTTCCTGTGGGAAGCAATTTGCTTGTCTTCCTCCAGGCTGGAGCTGCGGTAGCAACGCTTCCTCTACCCCAAAAATGAAGAGGCCTCTGCTGGGGGAAATCACCTCCCAGTTTGGCCTTTCCACTGTGAGATCCCTCATCTCCTGCGCCACAACCTCTGAAAGCACCTGCCGCGCGACCATTACCAGGGCGCTGGGGCTTTAAGCAGGGGAAGATGGATCTTGGGGCTGTCCCAAGCCGAAGCTCTGCACATCCCTCTTCTGTATTCCTAACCATTATTGTCTCGCCGCCTCCCTCACTTTCCTTCCACTTCTTTTCCTCTTAATGCTATTTTCCTTCTCTTTTGTGTCATAAGCCCCTACAGGACATTGCTGTAAAATGAATAAATATCTGGAGGTATGAGCCATATCAAATAAAGGAACCTGATGTGAATGGCTGTGACGTGCGATCACAACATTTTACGAGTGTGACAGAAATGTATTCGCTCAGTTAAGGTTGGTGAGGCCTAAAGCAGTCCACTGGAACCAGCAGACAAATGGACAATGATCTCGGTTAACCATTGTTTTGGGGTTAGGTTACAATAGACCAGTATTTTTTTGTGGCCATATAACAGTTAAAACTCCTTCAACCATTTATGTTTCAGAATTTGGCACAAAATCAGTGGAATGTATAGAGATCTCACCAGAAAAGTCGTCCAGGATGTAAATTGTTTTTACTGGCACACTGACAGTCTGGGCTAAATGATTTCCCAGCACTCTAATACAAGATGACTTCTGTCACTGGCTCAAGTCAGTTTGCTGGTAATACTGTCACATCCATTCCTCCTGCATGAATACACCTCTAATTGTATTAAACCCCAAAGACAAAACATTGGCAGCGTGCTTTGATCTGCTATGTGGGGCTGCGTTTGAAAGAGCCAGCAGGTGGTCTGAAACAAACCTGAAAGGGAATCAGTGCCCTGCCTCTCTATCACACATTCAAACCTTTCTGGCCCTTATCACCTGGCCCCCACAAAGCGACCGCTTTAAGCATGGTTAAAGCGCAAACACATCAGAACACACGCTTTAAAAAGACACAAAGCCCTTCAGCTTTTCATGCTACAATTGTGTTATCCGCATTTTTAATTAGTGAAAAATGCGAACTTCTCGAAATTGGGAATAACTCAATATATAGCTCGACAATGGATGAGTTTTATTTATTTGCTACCTCCGTCAAGGAGCTTATGCTTTCACTTCTGTCCATGTGTTTGCTTGTTTGTCGATTGGTTTGTTTGACAGCAGGATTAAGCAAAAAAGAAGAAGATTGCCACTCAACTTGGAAGGATGGGACATGAGCCAAGAAAGACCCAATTAAATGTTGGTGGGGATCTGGACATAGGAATTTTTACAGGATTTGGATCTGAAAAGTCTGCCACATGTAGGAGACTGAAAACTGTGAGTATGCGCAATTTGGTGCAATTCAGGGGACTGGCCTTGGCAGAGGAATGCGCTCTACTGAATGGCATTCTAGTTCGGTACTATTTTCTAAAGGATTCTACTGAGCTCATAAACTTAGACTGACTGGCATTTGTTTTAAATGATTGTATCTCACTACATATTGGCTTCCTTCCCATCTCATATCACAGGACATGTCATTGATGAACATTGCTAGAGTTTGAATCGTGCATAAGTGGACTATTGGGAATGGTGATAATTGCCACAGTCCAAGATTATTCAGCAACTCAATCAGAATCGATCAATAAAACTATGGACTAAAAATGAACAGGCATCAAGAGATCTGCTGTTGATTGTGCAGATTTCTATTGATTTTACACAGTGATAGAAGATCTCTATAATATACCAATTTTCTCGTTAGCTGCCATTTATCACGGATTATAAAGATGCAACTAAAGCTTTGTCCCTCTCCTTAGCTCTTCTTCCCCTAGTGTGCCTCTTGGTAAAATGCTCAGAGTGTTGGTGGAATGCCAGAATATATAAATGGAAATGAGGTGTCCAGACCCACAAATATGATATGCAAATTCAAAAGAAGCCTAAACCAAAGAGGTGGAACTAAGTAAATAGTGTTCAACACAAGGCTCAAAGGAAACGGAGAAATTTATGAAATAATTATATTCCAACCAAACTGAAAATTGCTAGAACCGATGTTTGTTAAATGAACAGGGACAACAAGTAAATAAAGAGAATGGTGCATTAAACAGGACTTACTATAAAGTTATAGTAATGTCAAAACAGTAACTTGCCTTAAGCAGGCAATGTTTAGCATGCCCTTATTGTGGCCCTGTAATCAAAGACAGGGGATCACCAAAGTCAGTAAATATCATCCTCTGTGGACCATGAAGGTACAACATTCATCTATGCAGCGGTAGTTGAGATTTGTAAGTGTAGACCAAAGTTTTGGACTGACCGTCCAACTGTCAGATCGATAGAGCCATCAGCTTGAGAGCTATGACCTCTAAGGTCGGCTTCTTGGCAAACCCAAACTACTTTTCTAAGGTGAGAGTGTGAGGGGAAAGGCTTGATGCATTACTCAACGTGCAGACAAACCGAGGAGGCTCAGAGCCACAGACAAAAACACTAATGAAGGAAGTCAGGTGGAAAATGTAAGAACAGTAGTACTAATTGACCTGACAGACACCTCCAGTGTGTCTCACAGGAGAAGACTGGTGGCATGGCCAATAGCAGTAGTCTGTGTGTGTGTGTGTGTGTGTGTGTGTGTGTGTGTGTGTGTGTGTGTGTGTGTGTGTGTGTGTGTGTGCATGTGTGTTTGTGTGTGGCTGTGGGTGGGTAGTGTGTGTGGTGTGTGTGTGTGTGTGTGTGCGTTTGTGTGTGCGTGTGTGTGTGTTTGTGTGTGGGTGGGTAGTGTGTGTGGTGTGTGTGTGTGTGGAAAGTCCCTCACCTTTTTTAGAAAAATCTTTCCAATCCCTCTATTTGAGGGGTGTAACAATATATACAATACAATATAAACACAAGAGATGCAACAAGCCTACATCCATAAAAAAGACCCCTGGATCAATCTAGATGAGCCGGTTGATGCCCCATCATTAACCCGTAGTGTAGTTATGAATTATTCATGAAGGTACAACTTCTATACACAATGTCTATGAAGACAAAAGTAACATGTCAGACTCCACTGGATTAATTTCAGCCCAAAACTGTCATGTTTAGAAATAGATTAAGATTAAGATGCATTTATTAGTCCCAAACACATGCACAAACATGCACAGGCACACTCATGCAGGTAGGGAAATTTAACCTCTGCTTTTGACCCATCTGGTGCAGGACAACCAGTCCTGGTCCAGATGGGTGCAGTGAGCGACCATGTACGGGGCCCGGGGAGCAGATGTTGGGGGAGTAAGGTGCCTTGCTCAGAGGCACTAGACAGGGTAGGGAGAATCCTCTTGGATTTTTGGACAGATCAATCCAGGTTCGTCTTTTGTTGTTTCTCCGTGGAGTCGAACCAGAGACGAACCAGAGACCTTTTCTGCCCATAGTCCAGGTTTCTGCCACTAGTCCACCACCTCTCCCTCTTTACCGATGAGTCCCCAAGATGCTGATTCCACGGGTGGAAAATCCAATAACCAAAAGCTAATTTGACTTATGGCTTACAGGTAGAGGCATCAACAAAAAAAGAACATCACACAGGCTGGAGGCACGGTCAAAAAAAATAGCTGGGTAAATAACTCACCAGGAAACACTGGGGAGAAGGTGGACCACTGACATAGAAAGTGACAAGATGAACTGGGATTAAACAAAGAGAAACAGGGAGGCTAAATACACAAAGTTAGAACATCTACATTAAACAAAGAATTGTGTCAGACTGCATTGCATCAAATTGTTAAACTGTATTTTCTCTGAATTGAGTTGTGACTTTTATGTCTATACGTCTTGAAACCGTCTTTGCACAGAGAGATGCAGACTGCTACTCTTTGTTGTGTGCCCTTGCTCTCCCTAAATATTTTCTTCTCTCTTAGTGTCCCTTTATCGTCTATTCATCTGTCACTCAGCGTGGGCCCACTTTCATTTTTCAAACACACTCTCAGGTATGATCACACACACATAGTGTACACATTGTTCTATTTTAGAGGTTACTGCTACGATCCAATCCCAGCAGCGCTGTCCCCAAAAAGCTTCCTCCATCAGCGTAACAGAGTGCATGTAAGTGCTGGAGCGGATATCGAAGCGTGTTGGCTGACCCTCTAAAGTGACAAAAAGTAGCAACAGCAGCAACACATAATAACAACATCAGCACTATAGGCCACACTGGAATATTGTGCAGCACACGACAGTAAACCCAAGAGCAAAGAGGTCCAAGAAACTGCAACAGAGAAGAGCTCCTGGTAATTGAATGGGATTTATGTGTTTAAGATGCCCGCATCATACCTAAATCTCCCTCCTCCAGTTTTACTCTGCATATTGTAGGATTCCTCACCTTCACACAGCAACACTGAGGGATTGTGTTCTCCAGCATTTGCATTAGACACCTCTCGGGGCATTGGGGCACTGAGCTGGCAGTAATTGGGTTTGATTTAATGCAGTAATGTATCCAACACAGCTGTCGTGCTAAACAAGCTTGTGCACACAAGTACCATCTATTTACCTCTGGCGTGAATGTGTTATATCCAACGCACTGCCTCGTGCTCTCAATTAAAAGCTCCGGAGTGCAGAAGTCATTTGTTTTATTCAATTCTCGATCATTAACTTCCCAAATATTATTTAATTAAGTTTTAACTGGTGTGGCCACCTAATAAACCAGAGAGGAAACATTGTGTGTGGGTTTGAAGAACAGAAAAGACTGCAGAGGGGCAGAAATCCATGTGAATGCACATTCCCTTCTGGATAAGTTGACGTGCACTTGATGTATCTAACAAGACACTAAAAGGATCTCAGTACCACACAGATCACCCGGGAATCAGAGTAAATAAAACACTTCTCATTTTGTATGAAGGTTTTCTAAATGTACTCCACTACTGTTTTGTTCAAATCTTTTTTAAGTTTAGAAGGGAAACAAAAAACCATGTGGGAATATGGTAAACTTCTCCCGTTTTCTAAATGTAGGCCACCCCCTTAATTTATTTTATTAAATCAATCATTGAGAAGGAAATTAAATTTTTTATGAAAGGGAGAATGCAATAGGTGTTTCACTACAGCAGATATGGAGCAACTTGTCAACTAGAATAATATCATCCTTGGTCATCCGGAACCATTAAGGAGTCAAAATCCATTTGTCTCTTTCCCCTGTGAGCCGCCATGTTAAAGAAGACAAGTCTCTGACGCAGTGCACTGTCATGTCAAGACAGATAATTGCATCGGATGGAGAAATGGAGCAAAGTGTGAGTACACCAACACAAATTTGTGTGTACATACACTTCACGACTTTTCCAAGCAGAACACAAACACATGAATAAACCACGACTTGATGTTTAATAGTGTGTTTTGTCACATCATACTACATTAACCTGATCTTAACATGACTCAGCATCGCTATGATTGCATGCAGCACTAAGCACTCACACACAAACACAGTTATGCAGAAGCAAGCAGGAACCCCACAGTATATGCATTTATCCAGCCAGTCTCAGCTGGGCGGCTTAATACCTGCTCAACCTTGTAAATCAATTCACGAACAGAATTTAATTTTCATATTTCACTTTTCGATCGGTCAGTTGCCCCAAAGCTCAAACAGCTCCCATTTAACTCACAAAACAAGTGCATAAATCACACCGTGACCTTTCTGTGGTGAAACGAGCAGAAAACGCACAGTAGCATTCGTTGTCCCAAGGCGTCACTTCTCACATTGTGTGTCAGTGTGTGTGTGTGTGTGTGTCTTTGCTGGACCACTGACTACAGGGGTTTTCAAACCGTTGCATAAAGTTTGATAGAAGCAATAAAACATTGCTGCATACAGTTGAATTGCCTATATTTAGTGTTTACTTTTTTAATATATGTATGAGCTGTCTGTTGTAGTTAGAGGTACATTTTATGCTGGGAGGATTTAAAACAACGAGAGTGCAATATTGTGGCTATCCATTCAAAAGAATTAACACATTTTAACTCTTACAAATGCAAAGCAATCAAACACACTTCCACAAATCATACGCCAAAGATAGATCAGTTGTTTCAAATAAGATTTCTATATCTAACTTAGTAATAAAGAACATTCAGTCTGATCAAATCTAACTGTGCCTGATACGTATTTTGTGCAAAGAGAAATACTTAAGATTAAGCTAAGCCAAAGTCTTAGACTTAATGAATTAGTGAAAAATTAGGATGTGCATATGTTCCAAAACAGAACATACATGCCTAGATTTTGTGTCCACAGGAAGTGTAGAGTGAGGTCTATACATATCAATGATGGATCATAATGTCTTCTCCAAGTCACTTTCACTGTCGATAGCGACTGTCGTCATAATCTGTCCAATCACTTCATCGCAGCCTTTGAAGAAATCAACAGTTTCAGACAATGCAACACAATCAGGCTGATGTAAGAGGAGAGGCTTCTGCACACACACACACACACACACACACACACACACACACACACACACACACACACACACACACACACACACACACACACACACACACACACACACACACACACACACACACACAAAAACAACGTAGTGATGGAATTAACTAATTCTCCCCTGCTGATTAT
Source organism: Pleuronectes platessa (assembly GCF_947347685.1). Taxonomy (NCBI): domain Eukaryota; kingdom Metazoa; phylum Chordata; class Actinopteri; order Pleuronectiformes; family Pleuronectidae; genus Pleuronectes; species Pleuronectes platessa. The sequence continues at coordinate 10,084,447 of NC_070647.1, forward strand.
GTAAATACCACTAGATTCCAATCTCAAAACACCATTAATCATGTCCGTATGCTTTGACTGCGTGTTATTTTAATTTCCCTGTGAAGGGCTCTTTTGAGATGCAAAGCTAATCAATTATGTCTCATTATCGTGGCATAGATCTATGTCTGTGACACTGGACACTCTGCACAGATATCGACAAAAGACTGATACTTGAACAATTCCGCGCCACTGGAGAACATCAGTGGTGTGACATGCCACAGTGCAAATTGGAGTTCACCTGTCGATGCCATTGATAATTAAGCAACAGCTAATTACTCATGTGAGGCTGTAGCCGCAATAGTTCTTGCCAAATGCTAGCATGAGCATGCTAACAGGCTCATCAGCGTTTTCCACAAAAGTCATTCAATCTATGGCGGTACTCATGCACCACCGATTCTGACAATAACCTAAAGTGAACTTGCGGGTACGTGCACAACTGCTGCTGAAACTATGAGGTGTGACTGTCTGTGTGGATTGTAGCAACTTTATGAAAACTCTGTTTACTCCATCCATGAGATTTTGTTATTATGAAAAGTGTAAAAAAAAAAACTGTGGCAGGAAAAATACATTATTTTGGTTATGAAGTTTCCAGGAGTTGTTATTCCATTTATACTCCTTTTAACATGCTACAGAGCATATTTATAGCTCATATCAACATGACGGTCATAATTTTGAAAACCCCAATTGATATTAATCTTATAATTGTGAATACCTAATTCTGGTTAAGGTCATCAAGAAATGCAGATTACAATATAGGTTTTTTTCTTAATCAGGTCAACATTTGAGTATTGTTTTCCATTTAAAACTGTCTAATGCTAATCTGCTGATTTTTGGCAGGTAATGTTCTGCCATGTTTAATATATTTGATATTCCTGCGTTTGACGGTAATGACATTGTTTGTATGTACTTGTTCAGGAATAAAACTATGAGTACTGAATCTTCAAAAAGATATGGCCTGTTACATTAGCATATGATAAAGTCAAACATGCAGCATCCATGATTTCTTACATTAACACATTCTCTGACCTTGATGTTTGCTACTGTTATTTGCAATTAAATAAACCCATTTTTATTATTGTCACCATCTCTGAGCCCATAACACGTATATCGTTTGTTCCGCACATAAATCACCACAGGAACAGCGCTTGCCTTTTAAATTAGTCAAGGAAATAAACAGAATGTCGCACTAATACTAAGACTTTCACCTCTTGCTTGTGCTGGTACTTTAATTATAAACTGTTGTGCAGCATGCTTTTAATGACTCAGTTTTAATAGAAAGCACAAATTAATTGTGTACATCCTGCCTTCATGACACGTTGAAATAATCCAGGGAACTGGAATAATGAAGAATCAATGGAGCAACATATTGGATGGAGAAGTTCATCAATATGGTTGCGAGAAAAGTGCAGGCTTGCTGCTTGTGGATTCCTGTCAGGGCCAAGGAGTTGGGGAACGACGTGTTTGTGTGTGCGTGTGTGTATATGCGTGTGTGTGTGTGTGTGCATGTGAGCTCTTTCCAAATTAATCACATCTTTAATCAGTTTTTTTTTTTACTTCTCTGATGCATATTAAATGACACCCTTTATAATGAAGTTGGTGACCCATGGACCCATGAAAATATAAAATGAAAAAAAAAATAAAGAAATAAACAATCAAAGGCTGTCAAACAACAACCCTGCAATATATTGTTATTGAAAAGTGCTCTGTGGCTTCAAAGTCACGAGGAGCACAGTGTCTAGACGCCGGCTAAGTGAGACGGAAATTATTTGCATTTTCCTGTCACTCATCCCAGCGGGAGACACATTTGGGGCTCGTCTGCCAGACATGTCTGCACTGTTCCTGGGCTTGGATTGCTTTCTGGCCACTATCTCATGTGAGGGACAGTGATCCCACATTTGAATTAACATGCAATCCACTTTGGATAGCCTTCTATGAAAATAACATGCAAAGCGAGGATGGGGGCAGACAGACTAATTTAAAAAAGCAGGCCGTAAAAAAAAAAAATGGCTATTGGCAACACTGATGGATGGAGAAGCAGCAGGAGTGGAGGGAGAGGGAGGGGGATGAGAAGAAAAGAGGAAGGGGCTCCTTTCAAAAACATGTGGCTGGTGGGAGGAGATGCATCTTTGTAGCATGTATCCATACTTGAATTATGTTAACATAGGAAAGGCCACTGTGCTTATCAAGGTGAGCCACCCCGTGCCATATCTTCTCCCTCCAGCAAACTTGGACAGATCATGGTATTGGGCATCTGAAGATTGTCTGTGCACACAGCAACCTGTGAGCGATTGGATGTTGTGCCATTTACTTTCAGGACGTGACGTTGAAACAGTAGGATGTTGGTGCCCCAGTGCATTCAATAAGTTTGTGCATACGATTGATTTAAGAAAAATTGTTGCATTCACCAATTTTCTCGTAATTTGACTTTCTTACAGATATGGACAGGATAGGATTGAATATACGAGCGCGCCAGACCTGTTGTTGGATTCAAGAGAAATTAGCCTGTTGTCGTTAAAATCATGATTTTTATTTACTAATGGATCGAATATTTCATTATTTTGAAGCAATAAAGGAATATTTAAAATACACCTCAAAGTTATGTTGACATTATTCTATTTAACTCTTCAATTCAAAATGTGTTAATGTACCTGCTAATTGATACTATGTCTGCAGATAAAAGCGCTTGTTGAATCTGACGTGTGTAATTTTTTGCATGAACTCATCATACAACTACATGGAGATGAAATTTACCAGAAAAAGATCAGGGCTAAAACTGTGCAGTGTGAGGCCGTACGTACGCAATATGACAGGTGTAAAGAAAAAAAGTGTTTTAAAGTGTGAAAGGAGGTGCTGTTGTCCAGGATGTGACAGCCTGTGCACTTAACTCACAGGCGTATTATCAGGCTCCTGCTGGTAACAAGGTGTTCCCATAGCCACAGCTGCAGGGGCATGTGGTGTGATGGGAACTGGCTGACAAGCGGTGGGTAGCCAAGCGTCGGGAACAAATCTGCAGCAGCCAGTCGGCTTGCGGGCGAGAGGCGAAGTCCAATCGCCTTCCGCTGTGCTTTCACTTCCACAGCATCCTCCCTCCGACAACTGGAACCCTTTGGGTGAGCACAGATCTAAATGGTCAGACTGAATGAGGGAAAGCTGTCAGTCATGCTGAGGAGCCACTTCCACGCATGTGACACGCTCTCTTTAAATAGATGTAGACAGTTTTGCTCTGGTGATAAGATGCTACATGACATCCTCATGGTAAAATGTTGTTCTGGTGACACCAGGAAATAGGTGGCATCACACAAATCACAGTGTGGGAATGCCACACTGGGAAGTGTTAGTGTGACAAACTATTTTTATTCTTTACATTTTCCACTTGCAAGAAGTCCATAAATATTATTATGGTATTAAAGTTAGTGCTATATTAAGAGAAATAAACACCAACGGTTAAAGTCAGCAACTGTATTATTTCGACAAGTAGGCCCGAAAGAAATGATGCGAATTGCATGTTTGTCGATGTGCTCGTAATCCTGTTTCATGCTCTCATGGAGAGGAGTTGCACCATCATCCCCAGGCATGACAATCCCACCTACAGGAGTATATCAGCAACCTCCGCAACACCAGTATGACTGATGTGTTTACGCATTCTCTTATCATATTTACCCCCACAGTGTCCTCAGCACAGACTACTCCAGATTTATAAGAAGTGATTCACAGACCATCAAGAACAGTGGTGCATTATTTGAAAATGTGGGGGCAGCTCTACTGCTGCTGCTGCTGCAACATTTTTCTTCATATAGCAGCATATTGACTATAAACCTCTACCCAGGATGTGAAGAAATAACAATAATCTAGTTTGAGCAATGCATGGCGAGGTTTTGTATAGTCGACCTGCTTCTCCCACGGTGGGACTAAGTGCTCAAGAGGAGGGAGGAGGGGGAGAATTCAATCACGCCTACATACTTCCATCAGGGTGAAATCGAGAAATAAATGGCGGCCTGGTATTCATCCCTTACCCCATGATAGGTGTGACTTTCAGTGCCCCTCTGATAGCCCGAAAATGTACAGCCCAGAGGTCAGCCTTCAGAAATAGACAAAATGATTTAGGAGATATCAGTGACAGCCGAGGTGATGCACTCTCTCCCTCTCTGCTGATGTATGCTGTTGCCCAGACAGAAAGAGGAAAAGATAGAAAGAAGAGGAGTTGGAGGTAGGATGAGATAAATAAATGGAAAAAAAGCAGTCTATTGATACTACTGCAAATTTTCCACTGGCCAGCTCTGACACAAATAGATGATTTTTATTAAGAGCCTTGGCTTTGAATCTTCCATCTCGTATATCTCTCCCAACAGAGGAAGGCCATCTCCACGCCAGACATAGTGCCGCACTGCTGTTACTTTGAGTGGAGTTTTCAGTGGCTTTTAATGTGTATGTATGACGGGGGATGAGACACTTTATACAGAGTGTTTTCGTTAAGTTTAACAGAAAAGGGTGTTTAGCTTGCCTCAGATCATTAGTTGTAAAGATTGAAATAATAAAAGTAAAACGGTATTTGTATTTTTCATGTTGGTGTAAGAATATGAATATTCAGAATTTTTTTCAAAGAGGATAAAACACTTCTGGGGTTTATATGGCACGTAAGCATCAAGCCTCGACATTAGTGTTTCTTGTGCCAGTGGCTGACTGATATTCAAGAACTGGCTTTGCTAGACGACAAGCTGACAACCTGCTTGTCCTACAGACTCAAAAAAACTATGTTCAACAAGCATACTTGGCATTAATCATCAATCGATTTAAGGTGTCTGTCCATACCTCACTTCCTTTCCACTGGGGCACAAGAAAGATCTGTGCTTCCAGTAGTTTTAGGCTGATTATCAAGTCAGTATTACATTGTGGTAGCATTCATATGTGGAGGTACTGTATTGACTACACACACACACAAACACCATCATTCCCTTTCTTCCACCCAGGAGCTTTAGCCTTAGATTGTTGTACTCACAGTCTGAGACCTCTGAACCCGCCCCCACATCTCTTCCCTCCCTGGGGAGTCTCTTGCCACAGCTTCTTTGTGCTACATGCTCCGTCACGTCCCTATGACAGGCGCCATAAACCACTGTTGAACAAGATAGCCCACCGCTCTGCTCATTGGAAGGCCTGTGGGAGTAGCATCGGAACACGAACAAGGGGACAAGTCGGGTCTTATGTTGATCAATAATGTACTCTCTCCACCATCACTCTGTCACCTCCATTTCTGAGAAAACAACAGAATAAATAGCAGAGCCTGGATTTGTTGCCTCCAATGATGGATAATGGCTGATAACGTCGCCTTGGCAACTGCTCTGCAGTGTACACACAACATAAGGGTCTCAAGCACTAGCTTTTCTAACTCTGAGCCTTTATGTCTATACCCTTATTGGCAGACTGTCACTGTAAAAATCCTTCTATAACTCAAATTGACAACAGAGTAAACAAATCCTCTCCTCCACAACCTTTTTTAGGTATAAACACTGACCAAGTATACTGTGCATTCTTTGTGCTGCTACTACAAACATAGGAGATCATTCGCAAGTAGAAGAAATTAAATCTTCAACTGGGATAATATAGTAAGTACTTTCAGTATATTGAGGCTGATTGGTGCAGCTGTTCCCCACATGAATCATCCTGTCCCTCTGTCCACCATCTGTTAAACACGTGACAAGTGTGTACAGATAAACACGTCATGTGCTTTTAGAGAATGGACATACCATCTATATTTTAAAAGACTAAATGCAGGTGAGATTTTAGGTTCAAGCACTCAGAGCATTATCGATGTTCATAAATAGAGAAAACACACAATGTACTACACTGTGGTGGAGAAAAAACAAACAAACAGGAGAAAGGTCATCTAAAAGCGCAGATCTAAAAATATTTTCCGAGATACATCCCAGTCACCTGTGCTGTCCTGGCTTCGTCTGTCCTTTAGTGGTGTAAACAATTACTGCAAACGTCGAGCGCAGAAAGAAGGCTCAACCAAAATACATAATGTCAAACAGTCATACATTCAGAGCAAATCAAAACGGACGAGCCAAGGCAGAACATTTAGCCTCCTGTGGCTCTGCCTGCCTCAGAGAAATCAGTCATGGCCAACTACGGTAATGCTTGAGGGACTGCCTGCTGTCAGCCAGAGATGAGCACTCAGAGTTCCTACCACAGGTTCCATGTGTTCTGACTCGCTGTACCCAAAATGAGCTTTTAGCTGCCCGCCTGTTAGACAGAGAGGAGCAGACCAGAACAACCTGTTTAGAGCAGAGCGAGTGCCGGAATAGAAATTCAGACAGTAAAGAGCCTGATACAGATTAATGCTTTTAAAGGGTAATGCAAACGGTGGCAGAAAAAAAGAGTTTTTCTTTTTCATACATGATGGCCTCTGCAATGCGTTTCTTACAAGGATGAAAATCTGGTCCATTAAAAATATTTTTTATAGCTCTTTATAATAAAAATGTTATTTTGCAATAATAATGACATTTTTAATGACATAGTAATGTCAAAGTGCCTTCTCCAATGTTCTGTCTGTCAATTACAACAGTGATACTGAGCATCTTCTGATCTTCTCCTTCTATGATATCCGATCAAGTGGCATCCCACCTCGATGTCACCCATTGAGTTTAGCATTAAAAAATTTCTTGATGATGACGCTGAATCAAACAAGAAATGAATCACGTAAATTGTTACAGTTTATCATAGAGGGAAAAAATAAGTTTGTTCACAATAAAAAATGGTCACAATCTCATGGTGGTGCTAGAAGAAAGGTCTTGTAATCATTGGCACCATGGGGCATCACATTTAACAGTAATATGTAAAAATGTCTGCAGTGAAAAAGATCCGTCAGCCATTATAACCTGCTTGCAAAGCTCTGCAGTATTAAAACACCATGTGGCATTTCCTTTTCACGTCTGAAGAGAAAATGTATTATCGTCATGACCACAAGATGTTGCACGTCAAGAGAGACTGTGCCTCGATTCTTTTCATATATAATTGCAAATAACTGAATTACTCTGAGAGACATCTGTGCTCTGGAGATGACTTTGTTGTTCTTCCACAACATCTGGCCTGTCAGCACGGGCACGATGTAACGTTATCATGGTGACGATGAGCTTGTGGAGCGCGGCTGTCGACACTGCCATACCACAACTGTCAGAGAAACTAAGAACCCATAAAAACACTCTTGTAAACAGATAGTACAGAATATCAGATAAAACGATCAAATATTTCTTGAATGCAAATAATTTGAAAATGATCCGAAAAGCATGCATTATTGTGTCAACATTTCATAAAAGGAAAGAAAATAATAACTTGTACAATTTCCTTTACTGCCAGCTGATTTGATGATATAAAAAAAACTCACAACCACTTCAAGGGAAATATAACTTTGCTGACAATTCTGTGAACAATATTATATAAGTCCTGGTATAGTTGTAGATTGTTGTTTTATGTGATCGCTGACACACTTATATTTACCTGATATGATTATGATTCCTCAGCCCCTGAATAGTGTATATTTCCGCTCGTCATGTTTTGGATTTGTGGTACAATTGAAAGATGAGTGGAGAAGAAATTACATCTCCAACTTTATTCAAAGTTTATAAATATTGAATGTGCAGCATGTCAAACTTGAACCACATCCGGCACTTGGGCCCTCCACAATACACATGCTTAGTGTGAGGCTGATAAGATGAATGGTTCTCGAGATCTATAAAAAGAGAGAAATATTTCAAGGAAGTAGTACATATATGAAATTTACCAAAGTTCAAGTATTTACATGGGAAATTCATCAACTTAGGTAAAACCACTAAGAAGTTGTGCATTTCTTTCCTCTCAACAGCTCCAAAGAACAATTTGAAAGGAGTCGACTCCTCATTTAAAAAAACATGCACATGCATAGTCAGAGCGACTCAGACGTATTTAATTATTGAAAAGACCTTTTATACACTGTTCAAACAGCTGCACTGAATTCTTATGAGCTTAAAACAATGCATATCCCGACAGTTCCATTATTTTAATCAGGACCTCTTCAAATTAATTAGGAAAGATTATAAACAATGAATGTCGAAGCGGAGACTGGACCCCCTGTTGTTTTTAATAAGAGTTGTTCAGAATTCATTCTAATGAAGGCAAAAGGACAAGCGTCTGTTCTCTTTGTGATGTGCAAGTGAAAAGCTTGCAAGCTCCGACTGACAAATGTCTGGCTTATATATATAAATGACTATAAATAAAAGATTTTCTCCACTCGTTGCATAGCAGTAGAAACATGTTATGGAAGCATTGGAATTAAGCTGTAAGTGGCCAATGAGGTAATTTGGAGTTGGAGGGAGAAAAAAAGAAAGTGGCAGTGACCTGGCCAGTCATCACCGCCAGGTAAAATGCCTCAAGGACCAATTACTGAGCCGGTCAACTCACAGTGAGACATTCATACATACACACACACACACACACAGTATTAGCACACCCTGCGAGGAGCTCAGGGGCCTTTAGTTTCTCTTTTTCTGAGTCGCTGTGTGGCCAAAGCGCCAGCAGCAGGGTTTCTGTAGCAGTAATGTGCTGCACTCAGATCTGGTTTGAACAGCGATATGGAGCCAAATGGCCTCCCAAGATATTCTACAAAACCCTGAACAACAATCGACTAGCTTTGGGTTTCGCTGCAGAGAGAATATTTATGCTCACTTATTGGCCTGTGGTAGTTGAATTTACATTTTTGCAGATTGCCTCTTATTTCCCCCTGCATTACACTTCGTACAGTGTTTTGCTTACAACTCTTTCTTGATGTTGTGCTCCTTCCGAGGCTCATATAACCCCCCCCGCCTCCCTTCTGCTCAAGGACAGGAGGGAATAAGATAAAGCGGGGCACAAAAAAAAGGACAGAAACAATGATGGCATGAAAACCAAAGGGTAGAAAGGGGGCTCAGAGGAAGAAATGAAAAATGTAGGGAGTTAATAGAGGTTGAGAGGAGGGATTAGGAAGGAACAGAGGAGAACAAATGAATTCCACGCTGTCCAATATACCCGCCGCTATGTGGTGTAGTGCCACGAGCCAATGCCCTATTTATTCCAGGCATAATTACAAGGCAGTAAGGCCCTGCTGATGCCCAACACGAGGTTAAGTCGATAGGTGACCCAGATTTAGAGCAGCCGTGTCCTGTAATGGCATCTACAGTCAAAGAGCCCTGCCTGGATTCCAATAACCCATCTCATCTGTCATAATAAAAATTTAGCGCGCAATTTGTGCAGCCCACTCCTTCCCTTGCTCCCTGCCTCTCATTTTCCCTTTCCTCACCCTCGTTCTCTCATTCTCTCTCTCTCTCTCTCCGACTCACACTTTGTCCCGTACACACTTGAACAGAACACATACACAGAGAGTGAGAGAGAGAGAAAAAGAGAGAGAGAGAGAGAGTGGATTGGTGGTAATACTTTATGTCACTGGGCTGTTATCGATTCCGGAACAGTATCCACCGATTTAATTACCCATGCTGCATATAAAATACCAGAGCGACCAATCATTATGCTCGGAGCAACATGAGCCAGTGCGGCTTGAGGTATCTTGCCTGGGAATCCTGTTAAAGCATAAACCTTTAAAGTGCTTTTGACCACAGTCCAGAACGACTGAATCCTTGACCCCTCTTTGTATTTTTTTCACTTCCCATTAACCATTAAACCTTTTTCTCCTGCCTACCCTTTTGTTCCAATAACCAGCTCTCCCTCTGGGCAAGTTCCCCCCCCCCCCTTCAAATGTGAATGTAAGGTTCAATAACACTTTTGATACAAAATTGCTTTTTGGAAAACATATAGGGGCACTCCACCGATTCTACCTATAAACCTGGGTTTACTTATCACGAGGAGGACTACCCATACTGAGAGAGCAGCTGTTTATATGCTGACAGTGTGTTGAGGTGATGGAGCTCTTTCAAGTCTGAGAAAATATCCTGATGATCTCATCAGGGTCATTTTCCACAACGATGTCATCGGGATTATTGACTATTATTCTGACTTTTTAACTCAAAGCCTACATTACAGCTTTGAACTTGGAGTTTGAAATTAACAAGACACTGAGGCTCTAATGAAACATGCTCCTAACATTAAGGGAATCGCAGAATGTAATGTTTTTGGGAGTTTGACTATACTAAGGACTGAAACTCAGCATCTGCTGCTTTAGCCTTGACCATTTATTTTACAATATGTCCTGTGAGTGCCCCAACTTAATGAAAGTACAATGTTAAATCATCGGAATGGCCTTTTAAAAAAATGGCTGTTTAAAAAGCATGACAACATTTCTCAATTGCATTATCCAGAAAGATGCCCAAAATAACCAGCCAAATATGAATGCTGTAATCTTGCTATTTTGGTGGTAGAGAGGTCCTGCCGATAAATCTGCTCGACCAATCGTGAGTCAGTGACTCTTCAACAAAAGGCTCGTAAACACAGAACGGTACAGTTTAAAGTAGTGTCAACTTTTTACAATTGGAAAAATCCATCAATTGAACTTGAATAATAAATAAATAATAAATAAAATAAATCCACTGTTGTGCAGCTTTATGTTTCTTTTCTATCCTGTGACTCTTTTGTACTCAGAAAAGATTTTTGGTGTAGAATATTAGGTTATGGGAGGTTGAAAGGCTGCCAAAGTGAGCATGTCGATTTAAGTCTTGAGCTACATCATTTTGACTTGATTCGGAAGATCTATTTTAGACATTTAGACATCACATTTTATGAACTCAAATCCCATTATGTCTGACAGTGTTCCCTGCTATTACTTTCCTTTGTGGCTGGACGGATCAAAAAGAGCTTTAAAGACCAAACAACGTGTCCCAGAGTGAACAACAGTGTCCGATTATGTAAGAAACTGTGGTCCAAGTGTTATGCAACTGTCTTCCCTCTGACCTCGGGTAGTTGGTGCAGGAGCGCTGAGTGTAAGATGTGCGCAAATATTACAAACATTACCTAAAAGTAATATTTTCCCGACACTGTGACTCCATCCCCAGAGGTGATGGTTGTGTAATCTGTCAGCATGTTTGAGATGAAAGACAAAGGAAAGTGACATCTGTGCTGGTGTAATGACTTGACCCCTCTGTCTCCATTTGAATATTATCTGAAGCCTGTCTCTCTTGGGGCAGAGAGAGTGAAAGTAAGCAATGTGCATTTGAAATGAGTTTGTCATTCGGCGTCAGTCTCAAACTGTCACACTTGATATAATATGAAACATCTGGGTCTTCTGGTTGTTTGTGTCAATTCGGTGCTTATGTCGCCATTAGGTCTCTACAAAGAGTTGAGAGTCAATTTAGAGACTTATAAGCTGACTAATATGAAACAATTATATTCCCTGAGATGTTATGACACAATTTGTTATCGACGTCCACAATAATTATTATTATTATATTATTAAAACTATGTTTTATTTTACCTGTGTCAGTTTAATGCATTTTATAATGACACACAGTGTACTTAAGACTCTCTAAATTAGAAAGCCATTATGCAAAACATTATGTTCAATATTTTATTTTGAGGTCAGTTTTTTTCTTTTTTTGATCAGTGTTGCTTCTTTTCTCTGTGTTTTGAGGTTTTGTGGCTATTGTACAAAGTCTTAAAACATAATGTGCTTTATTTAACATTTGTATTTTAATAAATGTATCAAATTAATATTGCTAAAGGTAAACAGTATAATTCATAGTGATAAACCAACAGAAGTTTAGTTCTACAAGGGTTTGGTTTTAACAAGTCAAATTTAACTTTTTAAGGCCATAATGAAGGAAATGTAGGAACTATAGTTCAGATATTCAGGAAAACAATACATGCTGCAAATATATCTCTTGAATAAGTCATTTTAAAGTTTGACAGCAGTGGGGTTTAATTAATGTTAAGATCTACCCAAATGTATTCAAGAATTAGTTTGTGATCTTAAGATGTATTTAAGACTTTTCCAAGACTGAATTCATAAGATTACTTTTTTTTATGACCCTGCAGACACCCTCTGTGGTTTTGCATATATATATTTTCACCGACCGACCTAACCCTAACCTTAACTTCTTTGCTTTGGTCCAGTCTCCCTGCTCTCACTGCTTTACACTACTTGCCCAGCACCAAGTGGCAGTTCCCCATGTCATCTTAACATGTGATTGCATTCTATTGTTATGTTAACACCTTGTTTCCACTGCTCCTAAGTGAGCAGGAATAGAGAGTCACTTTAGTTTTGTAATGTGTAGTCACTTTCTGACCACGTGTTGAACACATAATTCATTTGTTATGCTAATTATGTCATAATCCAAAGTTCCAGTTCTGCGTTCGTCCAGGAGCACTTTGCTTCAGCAGCCCATTTATTGTTATTTGACATCTGACAGTCGTGTTCATTTGAGTCAGGATGAGATGCAAAGTCATCACTGTCTAATGGGGCAAACACTGCAAATGGCATGAAATCCCATAATGATCCATTGTGAAAAGTGGACAGTAAGTCTTCACCAACTGAGCAAAGCTGTGTTTGCGAAACTGTTCGCATTTATCTCTCCTGAAACTCTGTAACGATCGCCGCAGTGAGAGAGAAAATGAGAAGTGCAGCCATTAAAGAAAAGAGGTCTGGGATTGTGTCCAATTAACATTTAACCTGGATACGATCAACTGGAGGTGGAGGATGAGGGAGAAGGGATGTGAAGTGGATTACCCTCATTCTGGATGCCTGCCTTCAGAGGCCGGTTTTCTCTATCGAGGATGCCCACTTGATTGTGATTCAAATGAGAAGTTGTGTATGGCAAACTCAGCTTTTATCACCTGCATGAGAAATGGAGTGCGAGGCCTGACCCCCCCCAACAGGTTGTTTTTGCTTATATTTTAAGCAAACATAGAAATCCCACCAAGCACTGATAAATAGAACCATTTTTAAAATGCAGGCCCTGGTCAGGGAAATGACGGGGCTTACAAACCAAGCCCCTTCACCCCGCTCATCCTTCTCTGCCTATTCAGCAAGTGAGGAGGGGGAATGGCCATAAATCAGATCCCCCTTTCCTTCTGTCGTGCTCCACAGGTCCAGGAGGACAGTGTCCACTTCCTTACATTAATCTTTTAATGGACTCTCCTTCCTTCTCTTTGGCAGCTGCACTTCCCCCGACAGGTCAGCAACGATTGCCAGGGTCATTAGTCCTCTGATAGGCTGAGCGATAAGATCAGCAACAATGGGGACAAGGGGTGGAGAGAGACAGCGCTGAGCTAGCTGCGGGTTAAAGAGGAGAAGTCGTCTCTGCAAGGTCGTTCAAAGAAAGAGAAAGAGAGAGAGAGAATTGGCAGTCCATTTAAAACTGAGGAGTGGCATTTGAGAGTTGGAAACTGTATTCCTGTGATGGCAAGAGCAGGAGTTGTGATATTGTGTCTTCAATAATAAATTAGTTTGATCTTTGGTTTTGTGACTGCCTTTTTTCAAAGTACTGACTTCTGCTCTCTAAAAATATTAAAGTTTTGAAAATATTTTTTTCTGAAACTGAACCCTTTGAGTGTGTCAAAGCTTAAATTATCAGGGGGGAAAAACATTTCAAATATCTTGAGTAGAGCGCTGGCCCGCAGATCAAGGTTATCAAGGCCGAGTTCTTCAGTTCAGATCGCAGAGGATCAGGCTGCAAAAAGGCAGATTTTCTCTTAATGAGCCTAGGGGAGAGTATTTCATAAAACATGATGAGAAAAGAGGAGGGAGGTGTTTGTTCTTCAGGAAAAAGCTTTGGGCCTGTCGCAGTGATGCAGTTCTCACAGCTGGCTGCATCCCAGTTCAAATTATCTACAGACAAAAACAGTTAAATCAATAGTGTCTGAGGGGAACAAATGGGCTCAAGTTGATGGCGGGTAAATGTATTTCTTAATCTACACTGGGATGTAAGGGTAACTGGGCAAATGTGGCCCACTACTCACAACAAGTCCCTTGAGAGAACAATTAGCATTTCAAAAATGAATTCAGTGACCTACATGTGAAATTTATGTTGACACTGTTTTCCATCAGACTATTGTGTATGTGTGCGTTATACACCTAAACCCATTGCAACCATCAAAGTCAAAATATATAGTCAGTATAATTCATAATTTTATTTGTAACAACGTAATTCTTCCCATTTCAACTTTGCGTAAGAGAAAGAAATATTGCAATGCAAACTGCAGCCTGACATGTCTTACCAATACACAGAGGATTAAAAGGTGAATGGGAGAAATAGTTGTCATTGATTATTTTATATATATATTATTATTATAATATATACAATATGTGTATTAATATACACATTATTAAACATATATTAATAAATATAATCCCCTCATCACAGACATTATTTTTAACCTTTCGTGGATACAGAATTACTGAAAATATATTTAATCAAACATTGAGAATTGGACCCAGTGTGTTGGATATGGAGCCTCCCACATACAACTAGCACCTCTGTAACTGGCAGAAGGTTACAAAGGTACAATCATATCTGAATTGACTTGGAGCTGATTCTTTTTCCAATATTTACAAGATGCCTCCTGAACTTGAACTGCGGTTTCTGATGGTTAAACATAAACTATGACCTTTGTCTGTATATCTGGGCTGCATTTAGCATTTTTTGTATTTTTACCAAATTGGTTATTTCATCCGTGTTTGTTACTTTAGCTTTTTTGTTTGATTGTGTTTTAATAGAAGGGTTAAATATAAACTACCCAATCAATCTTTGAGATTGCAGGTTGTTGTGCATACTGGAGTATTTTAATCTTATTTGTTGCTGTTAGTCTTAGCATGAATGTTACATGATTCAATATATCATCTAAAAATGTGGCTTGTATTGTGCTTCAGTTTGGATTTTGTTCCGGCACTTCAGATTGATATGTTTATCTTGATTAAAACCCTAATATCTGATATCAGCTCACTTGCCTCCATGCAGCTCCTGACAGTAGCTAACCAAGATTAGGAAAGGAGCAGCAGGCACCAAAAACAATCTGTGTGCTTTTACACTACATAACATTTATGAAGACAGATTATCAAAGAAATCCTGAGATGTGCCTTCTTTTGATAAGTAATTACATTCTAGCCTATAATCAAATTAGGCTATATATGGTTTGCATAACAGCAACCCAACAAACACACACACACACACGATGAAAACACGCCAGTCAAATTAAGTGAGCGGCGTGGGCTGTTGAACCCTTACTTAGTGCAACAGCTTTCTCTCATGTTATTATTTTAGAAGACACAAAAACACTTGGACTGATTAGTTCTGGGAATAAATGATCTCTAATTAGGCTAAGTGCTTCAGAGGGAATATTTTAGAAGAAGAGGAGTGCTGAATGGCTGCGCACAAAAACAGGAGAGAAAACTGAAATATTTTGTGTTTCTTATGATAGTGAGAGGCAGAGAAAATGGAGATAGGCTGAGTGGGTGATGTGGTTTGTGTAGTACTCAAACTAGAAGTGTTTTTTCTTCTTGTAGATCAATTAATAAACCATGAACTGCTGCACTTTCCCACCAAAAAATGTATAAGCCGGAGATCCCTAAAACGAGAATGTTTGAAAGTGTGTAATCAAACGTCAGAAAACTGCATCCAGCTCACATGTTTATTAGAAGATCAAAGGGTAATGAGGCAAATGAAACGACGCTTAGAGAGCAGATTTCTCTGGACAGAGCTGTTCTCCATTTCTGTTTAAGAAACACATTTTATCACTATCTGGGATATAATCATAGAAGTCAATGCATGCCGTTCATTATTAATAACAAGCATGATGCCACATTTGCAGCTTTTGCATTGTTGGTGAAAACCCTTTTGTGCATTAGAAGCGATGTGCTGTTGTACATGCTAATGTATGTTCATGTTGTGGCTATTGGAGGAAAACAAGGAAAAATTATCTTATGGCTTGTAAAATGTGTTTATTAGCCTCTTTTAGCATGTTTTGGTTTTACAGACATACATTTGTTATGTGATTAAGTCTGAGCTGCTTTCACCCACTCCCAACAAGTTCAAACCTCTGATGATCCCAATGAACATGACCTTCCGATCATCACATGTCAAACAAAGTTAACAAATAGCTAACAAGATTCATGCAAGCAACTAGGCTGTGTTCAGGCTTCGAGCTCGATGCTCACATGTTGACATTTAGCAGGTACAACATACTCACTATCTTAGGTTAGTTGGTTTGCATGCAAGTATTCGATTTAGCTTAAATGTGAAAATCAGCAAACTTGACCTTTAGCAATCTCTCTCAATATTTAAATGTTGCACAGGTTGTGCTGGGCAAATACAGGAAACAAATCAGAGATATATCAAAACAAAATACAGGCATTGATTAAGATTATTTTCCATTTGATGAGAAAATATATCCAAGATAAAAATTTAATATAATTAAGGAGGACATTTCTGAAGCCTTGATTCAGACATTGTCTTTGTACTTTGTGACAGTTCAGAACAATACATGAACACTTGTACAACTGTCGGTGCAATATTTAGTGAACACTGAAACGACTACAATGCAATCCCATATGGCATTTGTCCATGTCTGCTTCTAATAAACATTCTTATAATATTTTTTTTGCTACCAACGGGTTAAGACTTTTAGTAACATCGTCTGACAACATCACGGAGAGGAGATAGACGTGTGTCCAACATGTAACAGAAGTCTCACTCAAGCAGAAGTCCTGCTCTGTAATCTTGCAGGATGTTGCAGAAATTTAAGTATAGATGTGAGTGCGAGTTAGAGAGAGCTGTCTGGGGAAATGTTGAAAAACAGAAAGATCTATTTGTCTGTGTTCTTGGTAAATACTAGACCGACTCCACATATTTGTCAATTAATCATTGTGACCTATAAAAATGAGAAAATAGGGTAAAAAGGGTAAAAATACCCAATTGATCCTTTTATGTCCGCAATTTTAATTTATGTTTGAGTTATTTTCTGAGCAAAGCTACACTTTTATGAATGTTTTAAATTTGTACTGACTACACACTGAATGGAAATGCAGCTGTTGAAGACTTTGAATCATTCCACACTGCTTTTATTTTTTGGGGAGGACAACGTTAAGTAACGATTTTGACAGAAAGGGAAACATTGGAATAAAAAAAAGAACTGAAAAAACTGACACACAGTATAAAAGTAAAAGGTTATATAAAGGTAAAATACGAATAAGATAATGTTTACCTATTTGATGAAATTGTTATGAAAAGGAAAGAAGGCTGAATATGATCTGAAGGGTCAAGGGTTTGCCAAAGAACAAGGACATTGTAGGATTTCAGTTTCTCCCTCAGCGATAGTGCAAAGAGAGAGCAGGCTGTCACTTTCTGTAAAGCCAGGCAGCATGCAGCAATAAAGTGCCGCACACTGGCAAACCTTGCTTGAATGCAAAGAGACAGTAAATGATCTCTTTTGTTTTGTGTCCCGATGAATACCGTGAAATTCTACTCAAATTGTATGCCGCAGTATACAAGTGTCCAAGAATCCTTTCAGACTCTGATTGGATCATAAAAAGAGTCTAAAAGAGGGATACAATTGCAGCCCACAATGCTGGAACCCACACTAAGAGCTTTCCTGCTGGGCTCCAGTTAGACGCAGTATAAATAGCTGCCTCAGCCAGCCCAGTGTTTACCAGCTTGTGATTCTTTTTTTAAAAGAAGGTTCCATGACACATCAAGGGAAATGAGGGTGGTTTTATTTATCTTGTAAACACATGGACATTACTAATTAGAGCGCATAGCACCTTAAAAGAAATTCCACCTCCATCAAAGTCACGACTGTTCGATAAAGAGCGATTTCTCCTCTTTTCTTCTATTCTCACGCCAGGACAGGATGAAAAGCTGGTTATCGTTCAATTCCTTTAATGTCGCTTCTCTCCCCGCTGCCGTTTCAAGCTAATTAAATTTCCTCTGGGGCGATGCTGTATTGGCCGGCTGACAGGTAACATTATAAAGCGTGACCTTCCTCGAGTTGTTATACCGACAGCTCGGAAATCCTGCTGGTGGGTTGAAGGCAGGACAGTCCCCCAGCTTCACACACAGTAGACGCACCGTCGAGTCATACTTTATTTGTTTAGCTAATTTCAAATTTAAATATATTTGTGCTTTACATACAGGCAACTAACCGTTATTACTATTCTACTGTACATCCTCTTAATAAAAATATAAAAAAACCGCTAGCATGGAGTATTAAATGCCGTCAGCAATAGAGTATTTCTAGACTAGAGTAGGAGGAGAGAGGAACAGGAGCTTACTCAAAGCACCTAGGTGTGTGTGTGTGTGTGTGTTCCTTTCCTTTGTCTGTGGGTTTCCAGTGAGATATCATTTTCATTACATTTTGTTATTATCATTAATTGTAATAATTTTTGAATAAGCGTATTCCTCATTGTTTCAGCGCTCGGTAAACTTACATGGATCCACACATTTTTAACTCTATCCTTGTTTTCAGAGTGAAATTTTTGTTCCCCTGTCATAGTCTGTGAGTGTTTTCTGTTATTCTTCTGTGTGCGCGGGGGCTGGAATGTGAGTGGAATGTGTGAGGACAAGCCAGCACTATGTTCAATTGTCCGTTCACTGAGCCCAGCAGGGTGTGAGGGCCCTCTGGTCAGACAGGCCAACACTGACTGTTTGTCAGGGTTCATTTCAGATTCCCAAATAATTTCTTCTTGAGCTGCTGAGGCTACAACAGACCTGCATTTTTAACGATCGTATAAACAGTTTATCATGTTTATTAGAGTTATGTGAAGGCAAAACAAATAAAAGGGGGGGCTTCTAATATGGCATATGCTGTTGTGGAATATCCTCTATTTCCAGAGCTAGGTTCTCGCCTAAGAGATTTAAAGAGAAATATAGGTTTAGTATTCAGTATCCATTAGCTATTAAATGCTTCTTAATACTTTCCGAATTGCCTACTTGCACAATACCAGCAATAAGCAAGATTTTCAATGAATAAATGTAATTTAAAATGAAAAAAAAACAACTGTGGGTTGTTTCCGGCACAGAAACCAACAGTTCTCCAGGTTCAACATGAACTCACAAAAGGCAATGAATGGGATAGGAATTGTTTACTAAAAGAAAATGAAACTTTCTTTAATTTGAGTGTGAGTTTAAGTGAGTGAAAATTTAAGGGATTTTCACTCACATTAAATGTTCATATCGACCTCAGTGGAGAAAATAAAATCTTAAGTCGGACATTATTAAATTGTGTGGTGTTGTTCACAGCAACTGGGACCAGTTCCGCACTGATACCATAGAGCCTGCTTCTTCCTCCTCAATGTCAATTTTCACTTCATTTCATTTGGCCTATTTATCTATTATGGGATGGACAATTGTGAGATATTAACTTCTTAGAAATGTGTGGCTAATTCAAAGTACCGCATATGGCATGGGACCCGCTGATCATCAGTGGGTTCTTTCACACACTGCTAATGACCTACTTTATTTAAAAATCACTTGCTTATATTGTTGAAGAGACCATGATAGGGATTAATGAGAAATAAAATGCAGCACAGTCTACATTAATTTCAAGGTATTTACCACAAAACAGCCTTTAGAGTTATACAATTATCATTATCTTATCACAGTGATCCAGCAGTAAATGATTTGAGACTCAGCACCACTCCTGGGATCTTCTGTTGTACAGTACAAAGATCCAAACAGGTCTCCTAGACATTTAGCTGATTCCTGATCCCCCTAAAAGAGAGATCTGACCTCTTGACCTCTGCCACTTTCCCAACACATTGAGAATGAAAAGGTGGCTTATTATTGATATGACTGATCTCACCATTTCATTTAAAATAAAATAAATTAATGAAATGAGCTTGATGAAACAAATCAGGCATGTTTAAGGGACTGATGACTACAAGTGTGTGCAGTTCAGTGCGGTTTGATTGAATTTAAAGGGGCCTGTTGGGCCTTGGAGGAGATATATACGATCTAGTGAGTGCCATTCTAGTTCTAGATGTCCATAAAGTGGAACAACAGGCTGAAAAAGGAGAATATGTGTAGGCTGCCTTCAATAATGTCAGAATAAGGAGGACAGCCAACTCAGAAAGATTAAAGAGACTCCAACAAAGCATTCATATATTTTTAAAGAGCTTTGCGATAGAGCTTGGCCACTACAGATATATTGGATGGAAATAGTCAATGATTCCTAAGATGGAGTCATTAAAACTGTGTGCTAAAAAATATAATAACGGCTTGATATTTTGTATCCATAACCAAATATACAGAACATGAATGAAAAAAATACGTACACTCCCCTTTGCTCACAAGGCAATTCAACAGGTTGAAGAAATATAAAGGTTATGAATGAGAAAGACAGAGAGACTTGCACAATGACACAATTATGTGGTGAAAAACTTGCGAAAAAAAGGGAGGCTTGACAAACATTTTAACAGATAGACGTAACAGGAACGTTTTCCCACTAACCACTTGTGCCTGTGAGAAGCAGAATGTGCCAAGAGCTTTTCGGGCAAACCCTCCAGACTGGCAGGGAGAGAGATGGAGCTGGAAGTATGAAATTGTCTTCATGGTTAATTGCACATGGTTTCTCAAACCTCACGAGCCATACCGCCTCTGTGCATGACAAACTCAGGGCTCAACTAGGAATATTTTTGAATAATTTCTCAGCTGTTATTTTAGGTCCGTAATGAGATTTGGAAAAATATCACACTCTTTTAAAAAGCTCAATTAAAACAAATCACAACTTCCCAAAAATTGGTAGCAATTTGGGTGACGACACAGTAAAGCAGATAAGGGCTTTAATCGACCTTCCATTCAACCCAGTGCTTCATGAAAATAGGAAAGGTTCCAAATATTTTGTACAGTTTAGAATATGAGTGGTGTTGATGGAGCTTCTGTCCTACAACAGCCAATAAAGCACTCAACCAATCTACGGGATCATTCAGTTTGACCTCTGCAGCCAAAACACTAAACTGACCTTTTTAAACTACAGATTTTTGGATGCACTCAAAATGTTTCAGTGCCAAAAACCACTGTCATGTTACTGGCTTCTGGAAACAAAAGGTAAACACTGACCTTAGCCAGCAACAACACAATACTTGTTGGTAACTTGTGTGTAAAGCTGCAAGCATCATCATGTAATTGTTTTCTGTTCTGGCCAACAGATTAATCATTTTTGTATAGGCCACACAGACAGAGCTCACCTGTCTTTGTGTTTATTTTGCCAACGCTAATTTTAACAGGTTGTTCTGAATAAAATGATGCCTGCCATTAACCAACAATTATGTATGACACGTTATGTTTACTTTATGAATGATGTGCACATCATATTGACCCACATGCAGTAATTACTCTGATCTTGATCTACTTGTGGAAAGGGCGAGGCAGTAAATGTTTTTCGGACCAATTTAAAATCTTTGTTTTGATTGACAGCAGATGATTCATATTAGCTGAGCTCAGCTGCTTCTTATTCTTTGATTATTTAAAAAAAGGACTTGATGCCCTGATTGATCACTGTGTGTAGGGATTATTAATTATCAGATTCTCTCTTTTCCTTGTACTTGTTTACAGGCCAGTCTTGCCTGCTTGAATATAACAGTGACGCTGACATGTGGACACGATGGGGCGTATGCGGATTTATGTTTTTGGTAAGAGGAGTTTATTCGTTTGAATATGGATCATAGACTGTATATAGGAGATGGAAGACATGACTGCTACCCTAAAGTGAAGCCAAAGCTTCTTGATCATCCCCTGGTGGCTGGATGCAGAGTAGATCATGAACCCCACCTCCTTCATGTTAGTTGATGGGACAAGGACTAAATTAAAAAGTCAAAGTAAATGTCAAATCATGACATGTGTATTGGAGGGACCTCACAACTGCTGCTCCATCCCTCGCTAGCTACTACTCAGATTCTGGCTACAAATGCACAAGACAGCAGCGTTCATATGTGGGAGGTTTAGGTTTAATTTCTTGATATTGGAAAGAAGTGGAGCATCTTCCATCTTAATATACAGTCTCAAATTGAATTAGCTTGTGGGCGATATTAGCCACAAGTGTACTGCCGGGTTAAGAAGTGTGAGGTTGGATATCATTCAGTAGCAACTCTTTTCATTTCCAAAAGAGCACAACTAAGGACTAATCAATTTTCTTCCCTCTCTGATCCAGTCCCTAATTGAATCACACTTGTGAAGGAGTTGTGGGTGACGATCAAGAGCTAAAAATACCCGTGGCTCCCATGTTTGCAAAGTCATACTCACTTTTTAGCAATCAAATTACACCCCTCATTAATTTACACCCCACTTGAAAAGGAGATTGCCTTACAGAAGATGCTCCGTTACTGTCATTTCAATGTGACTTTAGTTGAAAGAGCACATTGATTTAAAATATGGATAAGTCAGGCTTACAAATGCTGATGGAATAAAACAACACTGTTATAGCTTCTCAACTTGGCCTGATGTTCGCTAATTAAATACATACGTATTCCCCATGCTCTCTGCAGTCCGACCTCTGAGAGTTGCATGAGGAAGCAATAACGGCTAAGTAAACAACATTTGGAATCATAAAAAAGATGGAGGAGTTTTTAAATGAGAGTGTGTGTGTCACACAGCTATTCATTGTACTGCATCCACTAACCATTTGAGATGTAAGTCCTTGGTGTGCTGCTCCTGAATGTGATTCTCAATAACACTAAAAACATCCCAGGACATAGTCTGGACAATCATATTCAGCATTAGGGATTTATTGTAGATAACTACACAAATAATACACCATGCAGTGCTTGCCTCTCCTTTATTTTACCATTTGACACTCCAGCTGACCTCAAAGACCACAAGCCACCTCACTGTTTTGCACATATCCATAAAAATATATCCAGAAATCGTTGTTTGTGGCTTGTATATCTCCTTGACTGTTCATCTCATCGGCTTCCCTTTGCAGTGTCGAAAGTGGTGTCATACCTTCAATAATCATAAACTTTAAAGGGGACATATTATGCCCATTTTACCACAGTTGATATGGTTCCTTGGGGTCTAAATGAAATGTCTGTAACATATTTTGGTCAAAATACCACAAGGATAATTTAAAACGGAACCCTTTTTACCCTGTCTAAAACCGCCCTCTTCAGATTGACCTGTTTTGAGTGCCCTGCAGATGGTCTGTCTTTAACATGGCTCAGGTTACTTTTACAGCTTCAGAAAGAAAACTGCAATGAGCATTACCGCAGGCCGATCAAACAGCCCAGTCCAACAGACATGTTGAAAACGGGCACTGCACTAGTCGCTAAAAACCATGGAAAATCATCACCACAGGGTCTTATTATTTATAGTTGACCCTCTAAACCTTCACTAACCCCCTCGCTATTTCTAGAATACACAGCATTTTACCCACTACTTTCTCCGCCTTTTTCTCTTTCCCTATTGCCTCGCTCTGTCTGCATGATGGAAACATATATCTGCATGGAAGCTCTTGAAACACAATTCCTCCCCTGTCGATACCGTGCTGCCTCCCTTACACCCCGATCCATCTGTCTTTCTCCTTCTCGCTGCCTCCCATCTTTTACCCATCTCCATGTGCTTCCTTTCGTGTCCCGTCCAACACCGGTCCTCCTGGCTGACGGACTGATCTGTGGCCAATACTCCCTGCATTCTGCAGAATGTTGCCAGCCCTACCCCTCCTTGTATAACGCCACCATTACCACCTCACCGTCGCAGTCTATCTTCATTCTAGGCAATTTTCTTCTCTCTCCCTCTTTCTATCTCTCTCTCTCTCTCTCTCTCTCTCTCTCTCTCTCTCTCTCTCTCTCTCTCTCTAGGGAGGGTCCCTAATGCCGTTTGTGGTGTGAATCGCTCCCACCTTGCACCCCTTCCTGCCTCTCCTCCTTAGCCGTGTCACAGCATTGCAGTCCCTTCTTTCCCTCTGCCTCTCCTCTCAGCTTTTCACACCATCTCATTCTGTCAGGTGGGGATGGCTTCTTCAAATCTCTTTCAAGGATGCAGTTTTCATTTGGTGTTGACATGCAAGTCTAAACACTCACTCGTATATGTACTCACACATGTGATCCGCTCTTGGGTGACACCACACAACATGCACTCAAAGGCTATTGACTGATGACAATGGAAATAATCACCTACACTAATCCATTTAGAGCCTTTGTCATTGATGCTAGCCTGGAAAGGATTGAGTGGGATTGTACTGGCTCTCCTCAATGTGACAAATTCTCTGCAGACAAGCCGAGATGTGTCAAAGTCAACCTCAGAACCGGTGTTAAACAATTCTAATCCGGCTATGGATTGATCTGAGAGAAGGAAACACAAACCAAGAAGTAAACATCTTCTTAAACAGTAGCATGACCTGACCTTCTAGTACTGCACCAGTTTGATGTCACATCTGACCTTTAAGACTTGATGAATTTAAAATAGATTTTGCAATCGGTGGTCTGCCATTTTGAGAAATACGCTCTTTCACTTTCTTGCTGAGAGTTGCTTGAGAAGATCGAGCCAGCCGGTAGTAAGCTTATTTTGCATAAACACTAAATGAAAATGGGGGGGGGGGGGGAACTGCACGCCTGGCTATGTAGTCAAAGATCGCAAAGGTAATACAATATGTTCCACTAATGTAGAATATCCTATCTTGGGGATTACCCAGTGTGATTTC